>NC_067487.1:55061099-55370638 GCF_947179515.1 Apodemus sylvaticus
TATAGCCCAGGTGTTCTTAACTTAAAGCAATCCTCCTGTTTCAACTCCCCAAATGCTTGAATTACAGGCATACATCAACACACCCTGCTTAAACATATGGTTTTAACATAAAATTGCCCTTTTCATCCATGTGTAAGAAACATTATCAAGGAACAACATTAAGTATATAATTATGACTTATTTTCAACTGCATGGTTCAGTTTTAGACAAATTGACCTGCTTTTGAATATGAGAAAATGATCATGCTTGCTTATTATTCAGTTTTTAATTCACATCATGAATATTAGTTATATAATGTTTATAATATACAGTTTATGAGATTTATAATCTTTTCTGTAATTGTGATTCTCTCAACTATCCATTATAAATTTTATAGTTAAATAGGTATAACAGTAACCACCATACATTTTACTATGTTATATTGCAGTATTACCCTCTAGTCATAGTTTCTATAGTCTGTGAGTTTAGAAGTCCTTTCAGTGATGCTAGGCTCCCATTTTGCACTACAGAGAACCATGAACAGACTTACTCTCTGCCTCTTTTTTGCACCACACTTTACCTACCTGTGTCCACAGCACATTCTGCCAAAACTACCTTGACCATGATCCAAGTAGTGACACAGGTACATTTTCCAAGTTTATCCTTGAGAAGGTGTCTAGATATAAGATACGTATGAGCCTATTGGGCAAATATAAACAGAGCTTGCTTGTGTAGAGTGATAAATTTGATGTCCACAAATGAGGCCACCCAGATTGTTAAGAAAGTTTAGGATAAGGCTGATAAATATGTCTCAGTCTGTAACTATTGGATATATATAAATACACACAGGTGTGAATGTACACATGTATGTATGTATCTATAGATATATGAATATGTATATGTGTGTAAATGTATACCCACATACTTACACACACACACACACACACACATACACACACACACATACACACACACAAACAAACATCAAATAAACTCAGCAAAAATCTTTAAAATTTTAACATAAGGCATATTGGTCTCCAATTATATATAGTCTTTGTAGGTTCCACTGGTATAAAGTTCTAATATGATGGTTTCTGAAGCTCTTGCTTATTTACAAAACAAATAAAAAGAAAATTGCCCTGACTTTTGGGTTGTCTCTTTCTAGAACTCTGCTAATTATTTACTGAGGAAAATGTCAAGCCACCTGCTATTATTTTCTTTATAAAAGATGACTTTCACTTTCTACTGTGATATCTAAAATTGGTGCATTTCCCCCTTAAAATCAATAACTTACATAAAGCATGGATTCTTGATAATTTGATGACAACTTTTAGAAACTTGGTTATCTACTTTGTTTTCAATTATTTTTATTATTATGAAATATGATGCTCTAGAAATGCCAACACATTCTGCTGTGTTTGCAAGTGTGTGTATCTCAAAATAATGTCATTGTAGTTTTATCCTTTCAGCTTCATAAAGGTGAATTTTGATCTCTTGTTATTTCATGAGCTTTGTAATGATCTTTACCTCCCGTTTGAATGTTTTATATTCTAATATCAGTCTCCTGATTGTTTTACTTTGTCTTTGTTTGGTTATTAATGTTCTCTTGTTGTTAATTAAGTTCATTCTTCTACAATTTAAGATGTGAATGTGGAAACTGTTCCTTTGGCTATTTTCTTTTCTTCAAATTTCTATTCTATATTTTGTTCTTCCTAAGAGAAGGGTGGGAAGAGCCACTGCGTTGCACGGTTCTCCCTCTTCCTCTTGTACCCTAGATCTTTACCTTAGGCTGACTGTTCCATCTAGGTAGTGAGCTGGAGTAATGGTAAGCTCATCCAATTTATTTTCTTCTCTTGAGATCACTCTTCTAAACTGCCTGTGGACTGATGCTGAAAACAATTATCTCACCCATTCTGTTAGTCTTGGACGTTTTAGGTAGAAAAGTAAATCTGATTCCTGTTGCTTCTCTTTGTCCTAAAGCAGAAGACTTCTTAGCATTTTTTGCTTTAGATCCACTTACTCAGTAGAAATGGTAATCATGAACAAAAGCAGAGGCAAGAAGACATACCAACTTGGAACCCTTTTTAAGGAATGGTGAAAGATGTGGGTGGGACTGTGAAGGCCTCCTAATTAGGTGATCTGTTCTCTATAGCCCTGTTATTTCCCCCACGTCGTGTAGTACTCAGTGTGTCATTTCACCTCTTCTCACAGGGTCCTCACTTCCAAAATGCTAAATTCAGACTTTAAACATCAAACTCAAAGGACACATAGGAGAGCTTGAATAAAGAAAGTACGATTCCTTACTTCCCTGGCAGTTGGTGGCAAAGGCAATTCATGTGTTTGATATCAGACTTCAGAACTGAACAAGAGAAGCTTTGGGGTCCTTTCCTTTCCTTTATCATACTATGCAGGATAGCTTACCCCAGGAAGTTGTTTCTCCTTTTATGACATTATATCCTTAGATCACACAAAATACCAAGCCATTGCCATTGTGATTGTATCATCAGTGTAGCCATGCTTTGGAGTCATTTATGGTATTAAAATGATGTAAGAACCGCATTTGAACATAATTCATCTTCTAAGGCCATTATCCCCTTGATTAACTAAATTAATATTTCCATAAGAAATGGCTTGGTTTTTAATAAGTCACTTTCCATAGTATATTTCACAATAAGCCTTCATATTGCCACTCTCTGCATTTTGGATCTGCTGGTGATTTTAGAAGTTCAATAGGATGACTGGTTCTCAAGACAACAGTGCTGCATTGAAAATAAACTAGAACACAGCTTGTCTTTTTGTGTTCCATCTGCTCAACCATGTCTATTAAACTCTAGGAACATTGCCCACTGTGCTTTGAAATGCCATGTTGGACTACTGAAATTAAGAAGAATGTTATTTCTTTCATTGTGTTTATTGACATTTTAGCATCAAAACATGAATGTCTAGTTGCAGTCAAAGAAACACGAACTGCAGCCTATGCAGGGTTTGATATTTGCACTAGATTCCCAAGCTTGACCTTCTGGAGCCCATTTCTATCTGAATGGAATTTGCCTTAAAGTGATGTAATCAGCAGTGATCTCAGTTTGACTAATTCAGAAAGCAATTGCTTAGGGAAATCTTATCCACTCATATCCCAGGGAGGTTGGTTACAAACACAGCTTATTAAGAGTTTCAAAAGCAGCCTGCTTGCGATAAATCATGTGGTGATCAGTGTAATTAGATGTGAACTCTATGCCAACTTTTGTGTGATGTTTAACACATTTTAAGAGATACATACATGTATGCATTTATCTTGAACCACTAGAAATAAATAACAAAGCACTTGGGACTGGGCAGAAAAAAAATCCTGGAGTTCTACATTTTGCTTATGCTCTCTGTTAATTTTATGAAGTAATAATGTCCAGTTATTCTTAATAGACAGCAATCAGTCAGTGAGAAGTTGTAATATAAAAGTGTCAGAAAGGATCAGCACTAGAAGGTTCTATCACATTAAGCTATTTCTTGTTTAAATTTCTTTCTCCAGAAATAATATACCAAAGACAGGCAGCTGGAGAGTGAAGGGCCTGCTCTCCTGAGTTCTATATCTAATGAGGGAGCAGGGATAACTTTCCTGAGCCCATAACCCTGTGGGAAGATTTTACAAATGCCAGAGGATGCTGGGTGGGGTGGGGGAGTGGGATACCATTATACACATGCCACCCCACAGCAGATGAGTAGTGGAGTCAGTTCCCCAACACTCTTGTCTTCACACCCACCCCTGGCAACAGGGCTAGCTCCACTAGCCCTGGATGCTACCTGGGTGAGATGCAGGATCTGAGTGTTGCCAGAGGTAAAAGATGAAGACAGCTCTCCAGAGTGCTACATCCAGCTCTGTTCTGGCCCCTGGCATCCTTCCGCTGCCCTCACCAGGGACGTCCTCATGTTCTTGGGTGGTAATATGAGCCAGGGACATCAGCACCAAAGCCTGACACTGCATAGCCACTCACTCAGACATGACCCTCAGCAGCAGCTTGGACTGGGAACATGCCATCACCCTAGTTGACATGGCTGAGCACTCACAAAAAGCTAGTCCTCTCTATTCTAGTGTCTCCAGTTCTGTCATTCTTTATAATGCTCAAGCTGTGACATTTCTCTTTCTCTCCCATTTGATCACCACATACTCATACCTCGTGATGGCTCTAGCTGCAGACTGGCCATGTAGCTGTAGGGTTCCTGGGTGACATCCTCTCTCCACAGTATGTGGCATACTGGCAAGCAGGTGACAGTGACCCATCTATGCCAAGCACTGGGGAGCAAATCAGTCAATGGAATGGTGGTCTGCTGATCCCTTTCTGTCTTCTTCCTTCACCACCAGGCTGCCTGGATTTGATTTGAGTTTATTTGATTTTATATTTATGTGTCCTATACATAAAACAACTTTAACTACCAAAGTCAGGCATCAAACTAGGATAAAAGAAAGGGCTTCAAGATGTCTCTTTACCAATTGCCAGGAGGACTATCTTCTGACTCTTACAGTCTTTCTATTTTCTCTTCTATAATGGTCCCTGGGCCTTAGATATAGGAGAGTTTTGTAGATGTCTTCATTGTGTGGAGGATCCATAGCTTTGTATTTTGAATTTTTTTTAGTTGATTGTGATTTTCGGTAGTAATTTTGGAAAAAATAAACTTCATTGTTTTAAAACAGTCTTTCTTTATGTTCTAATTTCTCTCCTACTTTAAGGTGCTGAAATGCTTTCTAGTACACGGTGATGGTTTTACTAACATTTTAAAAAAGTGTTATTAGCATATCAAATAGAATGAATGTATTAATAATTTCACTATTACTTTTAAAGTTTTATAATGTGTCTGAGAATCTATAAATCTTTAAGTGATTAGCTGGTGACTTAAAAATCATGAATCAATGAACTGATGAATGAAGTAGTCAACTAATAAGTGAAGAAATGAAAGCAAAAGTGTTGATGAGGTTTCTAATAATTGAAGATGAGGTCAGCCTTGCACCATTAGAAAAGAAAGGTAAACATCAGACCCCTCCTTAGAAAAGGGTGTAAAGAAGAGGCCAATTTTGCCTTTGTAGAGGAAATCAATGTTTCTATTAATATGCCTAATTGATAATAACTGACATAATCAAAGCCCAAGATGGTAGTCTCGACTCTACCAATAATTAAGCCTAACTGATCCCAAGCTTCTATCATCTAATGGGCATTTGCAAGCAAATTTAGAGATTAAGGTTTTAGATATTTGTACAAAGAAACAATCTGCAGGTTGCTCAGCAATGTTTGCTCTCAAAGACTTTGATTAAGAACATGTTCTTATCCATAGCCCACTCTGATCAAATTATTTGTTTTAGACTCTTTGTTCTTTGTGTTCTTAATATATTTTGGATATTAATACCTCATCAGAGGTATAATGGACATGGATTATCTCCCACTCTGAGAGTTTTATCTTAATTCCATTGTTGCTTATGATATGTGAAACTTAATTTATGGGGTCCCATTTGCCAATTGTTGGTCTTAATTCCTGGGTCCCATTTAACACCTATAAAATGTAAAGTACTGCCTATGTTTTTTTTTTTCAGTTTCAGTGTTTTGGGTTTAATATTAAGTTATTTGAGCTATTTGGAGATGATTTCTGTATAAGATAATAGTTATGGGTCTAATTTCATACTTCTCTGTATGAACATCTCTTTTCCCATCACCACCATTGTCAAGGATCCTTAACACAAATGCTTCTCATCAAGCACTTCCCAATGGCCAGCAAAAACCAGAAGAATAGATCCAAAAGCACTACTTATACACCTCCTTACTGTAAGATAGTTTTCTTACAATCTGCACAGTCTCCTCTAAGACAGAGTGCTAGGCAAGAGAGCACATAGTGTTTTCTCCAGTAGCACTGCAGGCATTCAAGGATGGCATTGACCACAGTGATTGTACACACTTTCACTGAGCATGCGCTTGCTGCCATGGAGACCATTTGGTTGCCAAAGCTTTAAGGATAATTCTAAGGGAACAGTCTTCACTGCTCTGGTTTTCAAGCTTAATGTTTTTCAGTAGAATTTAAATACTACTTCTCAGACTCACAGAATAAATTATAATCATCCGAGAACATGCTCTTCTTTTTTAAACAGCATTCAGCACAATGTCAAAGGAAGGTCACCGAGCAGCACAAACAGATCCCAGTGGCTGGAGCTGGTGATGCTAAGGACACAGTATCAGCTTGTTTGGATCAGGTAAAACATCCCAGCTCAACATTTGAGCTTCAGCCTTTTCTGGTTCCTCCCAAGTATGAGTTGGGCCTTTTCTTGTAGCTTAAATAGCTTCTGGCTACTTCTGGAATTGTGCATATTAAGATTATAAGTGCAAGAGTGCATCCAGTTCATTGTTCTACTATTAACTCAATATGCTTTATAATACTGTTCTAAGTTAGGCACTGTCCTAGGCTCTGGGTGTATGTGAAAGAAATAAAAATAACATCTAAAACTTGATTCTGAATCTATTAATAGGCAACAGCATAGGTTAGCATACAAATCCAAAATCATGAATAAAAGTCAAGGGCTGTACAGTGCTAACAGCTATTTTAGATGGGATGGCCAAGAAAAGTCATTTCAGGTAAAGGGGCAATCAAGTAGAAACAAAACAAAATGAGGTACAAATTGTACAGATGTTTAGAAGAAGGGATGTCCTAGCCGAAGAAACAGCAAACGGCTGGCTCAAAAGATAATTAGTGATAAAGATAGGTTTTCTTCCATTTGTGACAAGACACAGATTCTGAAGACAGATAGATAAATTGAACACGCAAAAAACAAAGAGGAGGAAAACAACATGAACTGATTAACCTGCCTACAGACATGCCGCATTCCTGTTATATAACTCCACAGAAATTGCTCACCATAAGGCCTGTGCTGCATCTGAGCTTTTAAATGTATATGTTTCAGGACCTAAGGTGAGTCAGTATGTCATTTCCACATCAGCTACTATTCTTAGCCTCCTAAAAGGAGATGAAGAAGCTGAGAGGCCATCTCTCTTCTTTTAATTGAAAACAAAAGTGTAATCACAGCAGTGGCAGGGCACAGAGATCAGGGTACTCCAACCCCTAGGGGAAAGAAAAGGATAAAGGGCCCTCCTGAACAGGTTGGTTCTCCAGGGTGGGACAATCTTGGAAGAAAATCTGAAAGAATGGAAAAGCTAAGGTCAGAGGCCAAAGAACAGAAGAGAAAGGAAAAAGATAGGAAAGTCATGCATCATAGTAAACATCGACAAAATGGAAAGAATGATAAAGGACACTGAAAATATAGAATAGACAACTTCCGCCTTCCACATCGTACAAGGTCGATGCATTAAAAACCACTGTAGTCCTAACCAAGAAACCATCTACAATTGACACCTGCCAGAAAAGGAAAGATCTGTTTTCTCCAGTGGAGTTGTGCTGGATATAGAAATCACACTTAAGGGCAGGCCCCATGCCTACCAGTAGATGGCCAACAAAAGGAACTCAACACTATTTTTGAAGATGTTTTTCCTTGTATTGCCTTGTTAGGGCATTTTTATTTGTTTTGTTTCGCTTTGCTTTGCTTTACTGTTCATCATGCTGGTCATTTGATTGTATATTATGGTCTCTGATTTTGTGTTATTACAAGTTTTATTTCTTTGTGTGTGTGTGTGTGTGTGTGTGTGTGTGTGTGTTTATGATTTTTCTTTGCTTCTTTTTTATTCTGTTTTTTTTTTGTTTATTTTTTGGGGGGTTTTTTTGGTTTGTTTTTCTTTTGCCTATCTGTTTCCTAAACAGAGGGGAAAAAAATCATGAGGTTAGAAGAAAGGCAGAGAGAAAGGGGGAATCTGGGAGGGAAAACTGATAAAAATAATGCACAAAAATATTTTCAGTAAAAAATTATGACACATATGTATGTAAAAAAAAATCTAAGAGTCCAATCAACCTACCACTGACAACCAGGTCCAGAGCTCCATCTTCTCTCTGATACAGCTACTCAATTGGCTTCCACTATTGTGCTTCTCCTTTCTGACTTTTCTTGGCCATTCCTCTTCTTACCATTGTCTGCCAGATTCTCATCTCACACATGGACAACTAGAAGTCCTTTTGATTGTCTACAGGAACTCCTATATACCTTCCTTATACCCTTCAGCCCATTACTTTCTAGCCATATTACCCTTATCCCTTCTGTTTGATTGTTCTTTTCCTGCCATGCTGCCTATCCAGCTGCTTCTTTAAAAATGCCAAGAGCACAGAGTCCCCAATGGAGGAGCTAGAGAAAGAAGTCAAAAACCTGAAGGGGTTTGCAGCCCCATAGGAAGAACAACAATATGGACCAACCAGTACCCCCAGAGCTCCCAGGGGCTAAACCACCAACCAAAGAGTACACATGGAGGGACCAATGGCTCCAGCCACATGTGTAACAGAAGAAGGCCTTGAGGGACATCAATGAGAGGAGAGACCCTTGGTCCTGTGAAGGCTCATTGCCCCAGTATAGGGGAATGCCAGGACAGGGAATCGGGAGTGGGTGGGTTAGTGAGCAATAGGAGGGGGGATGGGATAGGAGGTTTTGGGAAGGGAAACTAGCAAAAGGAATAACAATTGAAATGTAAATTAAGAAAATAATGAAAAATGCCAAATGTTTCTTCCATTGAGATGTTACTTTCTTCTTTCTTATTCTATTCATTATTTCTCATATGTCATTTCTTAGAGGTTTTTCTTTTTACCATTGTGATGGTTTGGATATGCTTGGCCTAGGGAATGGCACTATTAGTATGTGTGGCCTTGTTGGAGTAGGTGTGTCACTGTGGGTGTGGGCTTTAAAACCTTCATTCTAGCTGCCTAGAATGCTAGTCTTCCACTAGCAGCCTTCAGATGAAGATGTAGAACTCTCAACTCCTCCAGCACCATGCCCGCCTAGATGTTGCCATGTTCCCATCTTGAAGATAATGGACTGATCCTCTGTAGCTGTAAGCCCGCCCCAATTATGTTTTGTCCTTGGTCATGGTGTCTGTTCACAGCAGTAAAAACCTAACTAAGACAACCATTTTACATGAATAATGCTGTAGTTGGTACTTCTTAATCCTGTAAAATAAAATATCATGAGCAAAAGCAAATTTGATAGGAATGGGTTTATTTTATCTTATAGCCTGAAGTCTGTCATCTAAAGAAAGAGACAGGAAGCCTTAGTAAATGACGCAGAGGCCACGAAGCAGTGTGGCTTACTGGCTTGTTCCCCATGTCTTGCTCAGCCTGCGTTCTTATATATTGCAGGACCACCTGACTTAGAGTGGTATCACCCACAATGATTTGGACTCTACCACATCAATCACTAATTTTAAAAATTAGTCAAAATCCAGACTTGCCTAAGGCAAATCTTATGGAAGCATTTTGTTTTACTGATTGATTGATTGGTTGATTGATTGATTCACTTTACACCCTAATAACAGCCCCCATCCTCCTAGTCTTCCCCACAAGGAACCCTCTCCTAGGTCCCTTCCCCTTCTCCTCTGAGGAAGACACCCGCCCCCCAAGTACCAACTCATCATGGCACCTTAAGCCTCTGCAGAACTGAGCAAGTCCCCTCTCCCTGAGGCTAGACAAAGAAGCCCAGTTAGAGGAACAGGATCTAGAGGCAAGAAACAGAGCCAAGGTAAGCCCCTGCCTCACTTGTTAAAGGGCGGTATGGAGACCAAGCTGCACATCTCCTGCAGAGGAGGCTCTCTTTCCTCCAAATGACTCTACCTTGTGTCAAGTAATATAAAAGCTATGAGAGATGACAATCTACATTCTACCTATATAGCCCCTATTGCCATCTCTACAGATGGCTGAGAGTTCTATCCTATTGTCTACTAACAATACAGCAACATTCCAAATATTTCTCTTCTCATCTGATGATCATCTATTTTTATCTCATAGGCATGTAGGATCCATGCATCTACATTTCATATATGTTGTCGTACATGAATAATTGCTGATGAATGAACAAACATGAGTAAACCATGAGAATGATACAGTAACTAGGCCCAATAGTTGAGGGGAAAAAAAGTAATTGATGGCAAAGAGTGGGGCAGCTAAGGAGATAAAAAGAGGGAATAAGGGATAAGGAGAGGGGAATGTGATAAAGTAGGAGGAGGGTGATGGTGATAGTAACCACTGCAATCTGCTGATATATCAAGAGGCATCAGCCCTGTTTATAATGCCGAGTTCATCCTTCTTCAGCTCTAAGATGTACGTCCTATTGTTCCCTCAGTTCATCAGATAAGAAAGATAAATGCAGGCTTTGGGAAATTAGGTTACTTGCACAAGAAGCCACATGATTTTTTTCATTTGTCTGTGTCTCCAGAGTCTTTATTACTTAAAGTTAGTTTTACATCTCTAAGATAAGTACCACACTGTCCTGTCATCTGTCAAAATAAAACAGCAATAAAAGAATGTCTAAAGTACTGAGAAGCCAGGTCCACAAAGGAACTAGATTCCCAGGGTTTAGCAAACAGACATTCTTACTCTAATGACAAATAATCCTGCTTCAGTAAATAATGTGAGTTAATAGATAAATGCAAGCAAACAAAAAGGTAAATAGATATGCATTAAAGAAACTGAACCAACTCTGCAGGCCTGAGTTGTTTAACCACTAGTAGATTTGCTGCCCTCAAAGAACTTAAGTAAGTGACCACTTTGTATTACACATACATACACTGTGTCTCTTTCTCTCAGTCTCTCGGTCTCCCTCTATGTATCTCTGTCTCTGTCTCTTTTCACTCTCTCACACACATATACATACACACACACATATACACACACACACACATGCACACACACACACACACATACACACACACACACACACACACACACACACACACACACACACACACCACAATTCAGTTTCTATGTGAAATCTATCATCTTGGCTTTGAGTTCAGAGCGAACAAACAACCTAATTTTTCTGCAGCTACTCCATGATTTCATCTTAAGTGATGGCTGCTGTTTGCTATAAAAATAAGTGGGTGAGAATTGCTTGGTTTTGTTTAGTATCACACAGAGATGGTTAGTGCGAAAAATCTAAAGTAGCAATTATTTTAATGGAACTTCTGCCCAATAGAATAGCATGTTTTAAGGTGCTCCTGAAATTGTAGCAAAATGAACACTTTCATGCATTAGAAACTGGAAACTGACACAACCCAATGGAAAAGCAATGGAGGAAAATATCTTACATATTGATCTAAAAATTTTATTTCTGCAAATGTAGTATAATTAAATGTTTTATTAATTTATTGCTATACAAAATCTCAAGGTTATACATATTGATGAAATACCATGTGATATTTTGAAGGAAGGAAATAAGAAAGGAAAGGCCTAAGAAAAAGAAGAGAGAGTGAAAAAAAGGGAGAGAGGGCTCAAAGTTCTTCTGAAAAATTGGAGCCATCATGGGTTTTTCCATCGGCTAAGTAAATCCAGGAAAGAAACCAAATTAATCAGCGCTTTGGTTTTCCAAAAATAATAAGTTTGTTGCAGTGATTAAAAGCATAAACACTGAATTCATATGGCCTGAATTTAGAACCTAGCTTTACTACATATTGGCTATAATCTCTCTATCTCTATTTGTACTCCTAAAACATCAGGCTAATGACATGGGTTAACACATAAAAGTATTACATAAGAGATATTGTAGAAGAGTTAAATGTTGCTATTAGCTTTGTTCAATAATTGTAATGAACATGAATGTTGATCTATTTCCCTCCAATTTTTTTCTTAGATATAGGCAGTAGAAGGCTAACATGAGTGACCTCATATTTAAATCTAGGTGGTAACTAGACTTCATGAATATCTCAAGGCATTGGTGGTAAAATTTTATTTTTGAGTATTTTTGACTGTTTACCATTGTTTTTGTTTTTGTTTTTGTTTTTGTTTTACTTTTCCAGCAGTCTGGCAGTTGCAACTTATTCTGGTCTTTATATTCAAGGCCAGTTACTACAGTTCAGTTCTTTCTCCTGAAGTCTGAATGAGCTTCTGCTTTTCAAGTTTTGCAAGTATAAAATAATCCTTCAGAGACTGTGCTTATTGATAACTCCAACCTTAATAATATTTGTAAAGTCAGTTTCTTGGTACTCAAGGTTGTATGTTCATAGGTTTTGAAAACTGGTTATAGATGCCTTCTGCCTATCATTTCTTCCCATTCCCATGAGTGTATGTGTACATATAAACATTATAGAGTGTTTCTACCACACCTTTCTCTGTGGATTTCTAATCAATAAAGCAATTTCAAAGTACCATAGTTATATATAGGGAAGAAGATGTTTATCAATCTATTCTTACATGTACTTTTTTGAATGAGAAAGATCTCTCTAGGTTTCTATATCTGGATACTCAGTCCCAAGTTGGTAGATCTGTTTGGCCTTTTCAGAAGAAAAAGTGTCACTGGGGACAGGCTTCAAGGTTTCTAAAGCCCACACTATTGGCCCATTTAGCACTCTCTGTCTCATGTCTGTTTCTCAAGATGTAAGCTGTCAACTACTGCTTCAGTGCCAAGTTTAAATGCCTGTTTCCAGGCCTCTACCATGATGTTCATTGACTCTGGCCCTCTGAAACTATGAGTCCCAAACTGAACACTTTCTTTTATAAGTTGTCTTAGTCATGGCATTTTATGTAAAAAAGAGAATCATTAATCAAACCTCATCCAGAAAGAAAATTAAGTCACTTTTCTTTTCTTTCATAGCCCAGATTTTCAGGAAAATGAGAACAAGCACTGTGTTTCATGATCTCAATACAAGGCTGTTCAGATTCAATGAAGATGTGATCACAGGAATCCTGTCCAAATGACTATGGCTTTTTTTTTTTTTTTTTTTTTTTTTTTTTGCATCTTGAGGCATAAGAAAGGAAATTTGTAAATAATGGTTAGTAGAAACTGCTGTCCCGTTTTGAGTGAATATCTCCTCTTTCTTAATACAGGGTTGTCCTACCATAATCTAATTTTCACTTTTATTAACAAATGTTAATTATACAAAATAATGAATTCCATTGTTACATTCTAGGACATGGTATGGCATGCTCCGATTATATTTACTTCCTTTGCTATATTTTCCTACCTGTCCCCTGCAGTCTTCATTTTTATTTTTAAAAAGTAGACTTTACCTAAGATGACTAAAAGAGTCGCTAGAGAATGAAAATGGAGTGGACCAATGGGAGACCATTTGAAGGAGGCAGGAAGTAGTAATGTGACAGGTAGCTGAGGTTGAGGCTCTCTTAGCACCCCTTGGGGAACAAAACAACTGAAGGAACTCAGCCAAGAGCAGGGAGAAGAAAGAGGGAGCTTGGAAGACAGACTTGCCTAGATAGCTTAATGTGTTAGATGTTCCTAAGCTTGAGGCCCTTTTCACTGTAAATTCTGCAGAGTCAGAGTAGATAGGTTCTATGAGTTTAGATAAAAACAATAGGCATCCCTTGAGCATCAATTCAATGTGAGATGCCAACTTAAACTTGAACAAATTGTTCTACCCTCAGATAGCCAATTCCTCTGTCTATGAAATAATATTAAATATTTTGCCTTATAAATTTCTTGAAGAATTCTATGTGCTGATATATGATAAAATGCCATGTACAATTAAATGCTTCAAGTAAAGGTATATGTAATTGTTCTTCACCACCATACTACTTCCACTGTTAAGCCATAAATGTAATGTGCATTTTCTATGGTACAATAGCTTAGATGCTTTTTAAAAATCACCATTAAGATTATAGATAAAATAAAAGAGGAGATGAAAGAAGAGGGAGTTAAGGGTAGAATAAGTAAAGAAAACAAACCCTAAATAAATAAAAGATACAAAAGGAATGCTTTTTTTTTTAGAATCTGTATTTGTACATTGAAAACTCTGAATAAAACTTCAGAAACTATTCTGATTTGACATATAGTTTCATCTGCAATTACAGTTTAAAATAACACTTAGAAGGTTAGCATTTTAAACTCATACTCTTAGCCATAGAAAGCCTCCTACACAAGCACTGTGGGGTATATACATTACCAGTTTTGTGGCCCAACACAGATATGCATGGGAGCACAATCACTTTGTATGTAAGCCATTATGAACAACAGAGAAAATACCACATGGAGAGCCATAGAGCCAATTTGCTGCCTTCTTTGTTAGTAGATTTTGTGTAATCCCTTTAAAAGTCATTCAGTATAGTAAGACCTCAGTTTTCTCATCAGTAGATCTTGAATTTAGAATGCATCATATTTAATTTTAGAAATTTATGTATTTCATGACAACCAATGTAGGACATAAAACTATGCCAGAAAGTTAGTAAGGTAAAGCAGGTCAAGACCTGGAGATTCAGTGGGCACACACCTGAGCCTTAGGTGACTCCCAGTTCCCTGCCAACCTCCTGACTTGGGAATATGTGAATTGCTTCTCATATAAATGAAATGTGTCCTATGGTCATGTAGATTTAAGACAGAGTTTTCCATGCTAATGAGATACCTAGAGGCCCTGATGGTTTAGCCAATGAGCTTCCCTTTCCAAACATTCCTCACTGCAAAAAGTATTTAATCTCAGTCCACCCTGAGAAGTGGATATGATTTTATGCATCCATTTTCTGCCAGTACAATAAATTATTTGGAACTGTGAACTGATTCTTTTCAGCAAGATTGACCATGAAGAGTCATGAAGAAGGCCTTTGCATAGAGCCTCAGCCTAATCTCCTGTGGAAGGTCCCTCTGTGCTCTTAGCCACTCCTTCCACAGAGCCTAGGACTATCATCACAGTGAGACAAGCCCCCAGAGCTTCCCTTAGCTCCACCTGCAGGCTAGATACTGTCCACAGCCCATTCTCTGCTCTTCCACAACTCCCAGGGCCGCCTGGATGTCCAAGGGTCTGAGAACCCACAGTCCCTGGCATCGTTGCAGGCCCGGGGATCCCCTAAGAATCTCTAATTTTTGGACATCTCAAACTGTGCCTTCTTACCCTGGGAGCTGTGCTCAGCATTTCTCTGCAGCCTGTAACCCATCCCAGCAGCAGCATGGGATATGCAGTCAATCTCCCAATTCGCCACCTCTTGGTACAGCAGTGCTGAGTGGTGGTGTGGATGAGGGCCAACAACCCTACAAACCCAATTTCCAAATCAAAATAATTTCCCAAAGCAAACAGTAATGACTCTCAAGATAAATATAATAACCCTAATTAAAAATGAACAAGTAATAGATAACATAATAAACTAAAATTGTGAATTAATATTTCAGGCTATCTTGCTACCTTCAGCCTACCCTCAAAAGTATAATTACTCACAATATTTTTTTAATTAGATCGAAGTACCTGTTATTTCCACTTATTTCCCACTTGAGAGAGATCTGCCTTTATCTCTGTCACATCCTGACAGGTCATATGTCCCAAAACTTTCTATGAATTATTGGGAGTTCATTCTACCTTCCCAAGAGTAAACCCTACCCAAGTCTAAGTATATCTTAAGAATATTAATTTTTCCACCAAAACAGTACAGTTCACTTCTCTCACAACTCTTCTTTTTCTACATACTTTTGAAAATAATTTTTTCCTTAAGAAAATTGGCCAAGGGACTAGCAAAATGGCTTAGATTATTCATCTGTGGGCTGTGACTCCCTCTTTGGGGTTGAAAGACTCTTTTGAAGGGGCCATGTAAACCATTGAAAAACACAGATATTTATATCATGACTCATCACACTATCAAAATTACAGTTATGATATGGGAATATCCAAAAATAACTTTATGGTTGGGGATCACCACAACATGAGGAAATGCATTAAAGGGTCACATCATTGCAGAGATTGAGAACCACTGGCTTAGAAGATAATAGACTCTTGTCATCAATACTGAGGACTTGAATTTGATAGCTGGGACCCAAATGATGGAAGAATGGAACCAAGCCCCAAAAGTTGGCCTGTTTGTACACACTGCGCACACATGCACACACACACACACACACACACACACACACACACACACACACGCACACACATACTGGTATGTGCACATGTGAATGCAAGTAAATAAATAAGCAATGGAATTTTAGAAATTATTATAGAAGAAAGTTGTCTAATATTTTCATTTTGCAACACTGTAGTGTTTGACATACAGTAAAAGACAATAATTATCACACATTGAAATAAATCACTTCTGAAAAAAAAAGAAAGAAATCACTGGCTATGTACACATCTACCATCTCAGCACGGAGGAGGCTGAGGCAGTAACATGACCATTGAAGGGCATCCTGAGTTATATCCCATCACTCCCCCCCCAATAAAAGATTAAAAAGAAAAGTTTCATCTACCAAACTTAGTTTTTCAGAGCCATGCAAATCTATTCCTTTTTTCAGATCCTTAGGGATTTGCTTACAAATGTCTATAGTAACTCTCTGCAGCTGTGTTTGCCAAAATATCATCCACATTTCCTAAAGAATACAACTTTTGGCCAGATGCATAGCGCTCCTCTATCAGTTTTCACGAAGACCTCTCACCTGGTGCATTTTGATTCACCTTCACCAAAGTCATCACTGGGCTAAGCCAAATCTAAAACACAGCCCTGTTGTATTAGTTTCTTCCTTAGAATATTTAAGCATTGATGTGGAATGCCAAAATAAATAGCTCTCCTCTTAATAAAGTACCTGGTAACAAAGTTTCTTATCTAATGTCTCAAGACCCAGAGAGCAAAGAAATGCTTTCCCAGCATGAGGACTTGCAGGCACTGTGAAATAGATTTGCCTTAGAAATGCAAGATGTGAAATTCTGGGACAAAAAAACATGAATATGAGACAAATGTTCCTAGTAAGTTTTCCTCTACTGGGAGAGAGGTGCTGTGACCAGTAATGCACAGTGATTCTTTTTGTCATAACACATTTGATTATTAAAAGGAGGAGGAAAAATGTGTCCAGGGAACTGGGACCTGGTATATTTACCTAAAATCTTAGTACTAGAAAGAAGACAGGAGGATCAGAAGTTCAAGGTCAGGTTTGACTACATGATAGATTCAAGGGCAACCTTAGCTACATGAAACCTTGTCTTAAGCAATAAACAAAAATATTGATTCTGGGTCAGAGTTGGGGGGAGTCCCACAAAACTGAAGTAGGGGAAATACTCTTCTTGGTAAGAACTGAGAGGAAACTCCTAGCAAAGTCAAGAAAGCTAGACTTCAGAAGGCTTGCTCAGTGAGGATATTCAGATTATCATATTTACATGCATTTTCCTGTATATATTAAATCTGTAGATTAGTTATGATAGCTAATACAAAATAAACACACTATATTTATTATATTTTTGGACCATTATAACAATAAATATTGTTTTCATATGTTTGTTACAGATGAAACTTGATTTCAAATATTTTATTTTACTTAACTTCTTATTTTATGTGTGTGTGTTTTGCCTGCATGTATGTATGTATGCATGCATGTATACTGAACTTATGCCTGATGTCTGCAGATGCCATGGAAAGGAGTTAGATCCTCTGCAACTGGAGTTCTGTATGGTTGTAGACTTTTAGGTGAGTACTAAAAACTATGCCTGTGTCCTAGGCACAAGACGCAAGTGCTCTTGACCATTAATACATCTCGGCATCCTGTTTTCAACCATTTTAATGTATACTTAATTGAACTCATTGACACAGAACCTGCAGATGTCGAGGCTCAAGGGCTTACATCCTCATTATCCTTACTGATCGAATAAAGAAGATATAGACTTCCATCACAGTGGTTTATAGCATTTTCAAAAACCATAAGGACTATATTGCAAACCAACCAACCAACAAACAACTTGCTCCTCCTGACCTAGAGATCAACATTAAGTTAAGCTTGAACTTATTTCTGTAGTGTATCCCCAAGAAGAAAACAAAACCAGGACCTAGATACACTAAAAAGTAAATGTAAAATAGGTCAGATTCCTTTGTAGTAGATCTTCCAAATTCTTGGTACAGTATTATTGTTTCCAATAAACCCTGTCAAATTCCCACTAAAAGAAGCTGCCTCATTGTGTTCTCACACTCATGAAAGGACATTTGCCTTGAGTAGAGTTTAAAGACACACCACTGATTTGAGACATGGGTGTCGGCATGCATTCATGTCATTGTTTGGCCATGAGTCTCAGTATCTCATTGTGAAATGTAAAAGCATCTCAGAATACTGGAGAACTTATAATGTCAATGGATCAGGTAAGAATTATTAGCAGAATAAACCATTTACCACAAATCGAATTAAAAATTTAAGTATTTATATATTGAATACAGAAAAAAAGTATCAGAAGGAGAAACAAACTCTAAAATTCTAGAATTTACTCTCCATATCCATAGTCCTCTTCATGGTATCTGATGTACTCCATCCAACACTGAACAATCATTTCAAACTGCTTCTCAACCAAATTTGATAAAGCAACCTATTCCAAATGGATTTAAATTTTCTTCAGGAACTGTTTCTTCTTCAATCTGTTTTAACACTTTTTCATCCAAGGCACTGTGTTCACGTGGCCAGGACCCCAAAACAATGACTTCATGAACTTCCTCTCCTGTATCATTTGCTCAAATCCCTTTCCATGCATCTTGTCTTATCACAGTATCGATGAGATGACCTAAGTCTCTCCTGAATTGTTCTGAATTCCCCAGCAGAATTTTCTCAGAAGTTCTTAGGTGCATGTTTCCTAGACCCACTCCCACAAATATGAGAAGTTCCCAAGAGCCCTAGACATTCTTTACCTTGTGATCCCTTTTCCTGTGATTAAGTTTTACCCAATCCTTGGAACATGGCCATATAAAATAGGAATATAAAGCAAATATTTACTAATAAGGTACTATAACAAAATAAATTTTAAAATAATTCTCTTGTACACATGAGAGTTTACCATTTATTGCATACTAACAAATTAACATACTATTGAAGTGAATGTACTTGCTTATGTTTTATATAATCAAATCAAGACTGAATATTTAATATCACAGAACATAGAGTGTCTTTAACTTTTTGAAGAATTGATCAAAATTTTGGCTTTATACTCAAAATTGCTACAAATGCTACTTTTCATAAATATGCTGCACAAAAAGAGAGGCTTGTGTTTGGCCATTTCAGAGAGTGTTAGAGACAGTTTCCTATTAGGCATGTATGTATATGTACCTAAAATAAATTTGTATTTTAAAAGTTCATACATTTAAATATTTAATAGGTTAAAATAAGATCTAAAAGGTATCCCATATCTAATCCTCAAAGGTGGTAAGTCATTAATCACATAACTAGCTATTATCTGTTATTAATTATAGCTAGTTACTATTTGTTATTACTATAATTCAGCATTTTCATCTCTTAAGCTTGCAATGTTTTCTATACAGTAACCACATCATATTTTAATCAGTGATAAATATTAAAAGTTTACTTATCTTGGAGGTAACAAAAAGCTATCTAATTGAAGTTATGCCAATTCAATAGGATACAAAGTATAACAGGTTTTGTAAGCTTAGACACTGCTTATGATCAGTGAGATCATGGATTCCAGAGGAAAACCTACTACTTCAATTTACAAAACTAGTATAATTTCTAACACCATTCCAAATATTTATCTACCTTTGTACTCAGATATGCATAGATATTGACAAAGAAGCTTCTTCTTGCAGCCAATGGAGATCATTACATATATCCACAACTGGCCATATTACAAAGAATCACTAATTGTGGAGTCTTAGAACTAGTCAAAATATCTATAATAAGACCCCTATACCCAAGGTTCAGAGAACATTAAGAAAGAATGGACGGGAAGAGCATAAAAACAAGAAGACCAGGATACCTTTTATGAGATACTGTTGTCTATATATGACAAAGAAATATAAGGAAACTGCACTTATGAAAGTTCAAATATGTCTCCTTAAACAGGACCTACATGATGACAAGACCTGCTGATATATCCACACAGATGGTGGAAAGCTCACAAGCTCTCATGCCGAGATGAAGAAGTACAGAAAATTAAAAGATGTTGAAGGAGGGAGAATCAGCAGGCTTCTTTGGGAATAAGCCCCCATGATAGGTTATCCAATCCTAAGTGGTAAACCCTAAATATATATTCAAATGAACAATAGTAAATGGTCTCAGCAACTACATACATAAATACATACATACATGTTTACATATAGTTATGCATGTAAATAATTATATCATATACATATATAATTATGTATATGTGCTATAACTATAATAGGTATCTATCACTACATATCCTCTCACACATAAACACACAAATATGTGTACATAACAATAATTCAAGAAGAAAATGGCATAAACCTGAGTGGAAGTTGGACTCATGAGAAGGATAAAGATGAAAGAGAGAGGGGTGAAAATGATATAAAATAGTACTCATATATGACATTCTCAACAAATAAATTAAGAGTGTTATATCCTGATTCCCTTGCTTCACTGAAATCTATTTACTTCTTTGAAGTTAGAGCTAAGATTTGATTTAGAGAAGAGATTTATCATGCACCTTCTATCCAGGGCACACTTATATATGGCATATGTTGAGATATTTACATCAACTTCATGTAATAGCTAATTCTATCCCCATTGCACAGATGATGAAGCTGTCTGAGACTGAGCAACCATAACACAAACTGCACCTGAGCCCTGATCTCTAGATGCTTCGTTCTGCTGCATCGCTTGGACCCTTCTGCATGCATCCTCACGTAAACTGATGGCTGCTTCCATGTTCCTCCATTTTAAATGTTAGTTTCGCCAATAAATAAGAAGCATGTAATTCTTTGCATTACTTGTAGTGAGACAAGAAAAGGTAAAAAAGTGTTTATGTTCTTAAAGGGCCAGCTAAGATTATATGAGAATATTTAATTTCCACAGACATATGTAAACCTGTTGTATTCCATAGCTGCCTGCAGCTACTACGAACTGGGTTGCTGGGAACAGAAGCTGAGGAATGTATGGGGAAGGGGCGAAAAGAAAGAGGCCAGGAAGATATTTTTCTGATCGAGGCCCCAACTTTAATCGAGGTCAGGCCTTTTAATAGTTTAGGCAAGCCCCTCCCTGAGTTCCAGCAAAGTTGTCTGGCTTCGCCTGGTGGTCCTTGGCTCCACTGCTCAGGCAGCTGGGTGAGTCACCCACTTAATTCAGGAATTCATAGACCTGGAAGAACAATGAACTTAACCTTCATTCTGAGCTTCTCCAGCCTAGGATAAAAATTCCTGCTGTAACCAACTTCCCCATTGTCCTAACCTCAGATTCCTGCCCAAAGCCAGGGATTGTCCTTGGCCAAAGTCAAGTTCCTACGAAGTGGCATGACACTCCAATATGGCTCTATACATATACCCTTTTAAATATTCTGTACAATCTCCCACTACAATTCATTTGTTGATGATCAGATTTTATGAGTAAACAATTTTCTAAAAGACTTGGAAAAAACCAACACATTGATTTCTCCCATTCACCTTAATATGTACATGGATATTATTATTGTTCTTGTCTGGCTTACACAGCCATTTCTAGGAGAAACTATTTCATAGCAGAATTCCTGATATTCTGGTTACTTTCTGCTCCCTGAGTAGTAAGTAAAAGAACAGTAATGTTGATACACCTGTTGGGGCTGAACTCCCCTCACTCTGTTGCTATCTGCGTTATACCCAGTTGTGGTTTTCTGTGATGGTCTCCATTTGCTGTAAAGAAACATTTCTTTGAGGAGGTGTGCTTGCTACATTTATTGTGGATATAAGGCTAAGTTAGAAAGTCATAAGAAACTATGCTAGCAAAGTGATTGTAGTAGAATCTTTGTCAGTGCCCATGACCTCACTAGACCTAGGAGACTGGCTAGGTTTCCAGTTCCAGGCAGGTTTCCCCTCTTGCTGAGCAGATCTTAAGTCCAATTAGAGAATTGTTGGTTGCTACTAACTTGTGACTGCCATTTCTTGGACTTTTATACATAACTTGCCATGCAGGTATTTATCATGGTTCATAGGTATTGCAATTGAGTAGTAATATTTAATTACTACCATCCATTGGAAGCTCATATAGTATTTCTGGAACCACAGAGTAAACTAGACCACAGGAAAGAGGCTTTCAGACCAATCCAGCTCATATCATCTGAGTTATACATCCTAAGTGTATGATGTCTTCAGCAAGAGGAACTATGGCTTCAAACACTATGGGGGCAACATCTATAATCTATACTGTTTTGGGAGTTACTTAGTTTCCTCTAACCAACCATTCAAAGGAGGTTTCGCTTGCCTGGTGCTGGGAATTTATTAATCTTTGTTTTTTTGTGGGGACCATTGTCAGCCCAAGTAATTGTGAGTCCTTTAAGATAAATATGTACTGTGTATAATTTTCAGTAAATATCAAACAATAGACTCCTTGAGGCTTCACCTAATTTTGATGTATTAGTCTTTCATCTCACCTTCTTCTGTATTGACCTCCCTCCCCATTATTCTGTATCTCACCTCATATCACCTGTATCCTGCTATTCTCTCCCAAGACCCTACACAACTTTATACTTCTTGGTTCCCATAATTATTTCTAACCCTAGACAAAAATCTGCAAGCAACAAATTTGACTGGTAGAAGGAAAATAACCTTCTCCCAGAAATGAACCCCCTGTGTATTGGTTATCCAACATCAACAATACAAACAATAGACATTGCATGTGTGTGTGTGTGTGTGTGTGTGTGTGTATTTTCAAGTACCTATTTTTAAATTTGTGCACACACACAAATGTGGGTGGTGTGTGTGTATGTGTGTGTGTGTGTGTGTGTGTGTGTGTGTGTGTGTGTATAAAACAATAATAAAAAGAGAAAGATGCTATCATCTTGACAATGGGTAGGCATAGTAGGGATTTAAGGGAGTTTAGCCTGGATGGGCTGTAGAGAGGAAAGTGATATGACTATTTCAACAAACAACATTTTTAAAAAACATTATTTGGTAATCAGACTTGTATCTATCATTTGGGTCAAGTTATTTTCTTCTACTTGCCCACTCTCCACAAATCTCTCCAAAGCCTTTCTTTAGTGCAACTACGTATAAAAGTTCATACATAAAATAATGTTATTATCACGAAAACACACCTTTACATATGTCAGCTCTTATTTTTGAAACTGTAGAACTCACAGCAATCAGCCTATATTTGAGTGTTAATAGTCCCTTACCTTTTTATAGTCACATTTTCTCTTTTTTGGGGGGGTGGGGGAGCCAATTAACCTTTCTAGAGAAATAGTATTACAATTAACTCTTCAATATGTTCAGTACCAGGTAATTCTCAACAATGAATTTTCCTTTTTAATTGTTAGAAAATCTTTGGCTATATATAGCTGTGGTGAACTCAAAATAAGGCTGATTTTTTTTTTCAAAATAAGTTACTTCCTTCCTTTTGAGAGAGAAGGGGAAAGTGGTTCTGAATCCATATTCCATTGTAAGAGGATTCACTCTCAAAAGTTCAGATAAAAAGAGACTATGATAATGCCAACTCAACTAAAAGTAGAGGAGGTATAAGGTGATAAATTTAGCTGAGGATTTCCGTGTGAACCATGGTTATGGTCTCTACAAACCATGCAGTGTGCTGCCAATTTTCTCACTTCTGCTGAATTAGAGGTTCAATTTTGGATTCTACTTTTGCCTTACAAGAGTCTATACTTCTCTTCCATGTCATCTCTCCCATAAATGCATGAGTATTTTAATAGAAGCAGTAGTAGTGCTGAGTAAACAGGTGAACTTTCCAATGCTATCTGGAATCAGAAGAAATCAGATTTGTATTTTCCACCTACTTTTTTAAGGAGTAGAGTATGATAAAAATCAGAGAAGCTTTAAAATCCAGATCCAGCCCAGTCTGTGTTATGCCACTAACTCTTTGGTCTAAGTTCATAAATTATGAGATGGTACACAAAATTACAAACTTTGAAATGTTTAGATAGGAACGGACCTGATTCTATGTGGGTTTAATGGTTACTGTGAGCAATAAGTGAAATGAGTTGTGTAAAATGCCTAAGACATACTTGATGCTCAATTATTTCCTCCCTTCATTTCCTGTTTCATTTGAGTTCTCAAAGCACTATGTTGCCTTAAAGGATAGACCTGTGTTTTCATAAGCAAGTCCTCAGAGACTATAATCTTGCCCACCTGACCTCAAAATTTTGTATCATGTAATTGCATTTTTCATTAAAACTTCAAAGAAGAAAATAAGGAACTTTCTACAAATTAAAACATGTATAATAAGCACCACACACTCTTGTCTACCACAATTGGCCATGTAGGATGTAGCTAAGGATGATTTTCAGAAGTCGATCACTGAGCTTTGCTGGCTCTTTGTGAATTATGAAGACTAGCCTTTTTGCTGAACTGAAATCTGCCTTACAGTTTTTTGACTTGACTTCAGTTTTGTTCTGAGGTAGTATGTAGGATACAGAGATCCCATGTTCACAGCATCGGAGCTCTCCCTTCTATTTCCTTACCTCAAATAAGAATGTATGGAGAACAAACACCAAGTTTCAGGACATTCAGAGCTGATGTCATTGGTGGTTGCAATCTCACAGAGTCTGCCTGGGATTCAAACATGGATTTGTACCAAACACAGGATCATGGATACTAATTCACAAAATGGTATGGGAGATTACTCAAAGCAGTATATTGACCTGGAATTATTGACTCATGCTTTCAGAAGATTTTTTAGTACAGATTCTCTGTAATCCAGCTTATAGTGAGAAGAAAGAACCTTTCTAGACATGAGACCAATAGTCTAAGGAAGAACCAACAAGAAGACTCAGTCCTTAAATACAAAACCAGGGGCTTTATAGATTTTAAGCCTATGAAAGTAATTATTTATATTTTCTTCTTTCATGAGTTGTATGTACTATCCCAGCCAAAACAGACTTGACCCAAGCACACCAATAGCCTACTTATATATCTGATACCTGACGATTGTTGTGATTTTCCCCCATAGTCTTCTATGACTTTAGGCATTCTGGGTTCACTCTACTTTTGATTGTATTGCCAACTTCCATTCAGTTTTTATTATGACGATCATGAGTATATTTTGAGTAATATAAAATAAACACATTGTTGGCATTAAAATCAGGAATAAGACATGCATTCCACTCTCTGTACACCTATTCAATAAAGGACCTGAAATCTTAGCGACAGCAGTAAGACATCTGAAAGAAATTAAAGATAGACAAATGGAAAGGGAAGAAGTCAAAGTATCTTTATTTTCAGATGATATGATAGTATACATAGGGTGCTCTAAAATTTTCACTGGTAAACAGCTATAGCTGATCACAATTTTCACCAAAGAGGCTATATACAAGATTAGCATAAAAAATCAGTAGCCCTCTTATATACAAATGACAAAGGGACTATGAAAGAGTCTTTCACGATAGCCTCAAATTATATAAAATATCTGGGGTAGTCTAATCAAGCAAATGAAAAATTAGTATACTAAAAATTACGATGAAGTAAGAAATTGAATAAGAAGATATGAGAAAATGGAAAGTGCTCTCATGTTTATGGATCACTAGGATTAACATAATAAATATGATAATTTTACCAAAAGCCATCTACAGATTCAGTGAAATACATATTCAAATTCCACCATAATTCTTCACAGATCTTGAATAGACAATCTTTAGCTTCATATAGAAACACACACACATGTACACACACACACACACACACAGAGAGAGAGAGAGAGAGAGAGAGAGAGAGAGAGAGAGAGAGAGAGATTAGATAAAGCAATCTTGAGTAATGAAAGACCAGCTGAAGCTGTAGTTATCACCATTTTCAATTTCAACTTGTTCTACAGAGCTATAGTGATTTTAAAAAAAGCATGATATTGGCACAAAATTAGACACATTAATCAGTGGAATTAAAGTGATGACCCATACATAAATTCACCCACACATGGAGATCTGATTTTGTATAAAGAAGACAGAAAAATACATTGGATAAAAGACAGCATCTTCAACAAATGGTGCTGGTCAACCTAGACAGTTGCATATAGAAGATACCAAATAGTCTATACTAATCTTTGTGCATAAAACTCAAATTCAAATGGATCAGTGACCAGAAAACTAGATATACTGAAACTGAGAGAAGGGAAATGGGGACTAGCCCGATTTCTCTTGGCTATTGACACAAGGGGGGAAAAGGGCTTTCTGATCAGAAGAACACCAGCAACTAAGATCAATTATTTGAAAATGAGACCTCATGAAACTAACAAGTATTTGTGGCAAAGAGAACAATTATTTGGCAAGGCAGCCACCTACAGAAAGGGAAAAGATGTCTTACCAACTCTACATTTGATAGAGAGCTAATATCCAAAATATATAAAGAATTCACAAAGTTAGGCATGAATAAAATGAATAAATTAGCCAATATAAAAATGGTATTCATATCTGAATAGAGAATTCTCTTTTTTTGTTGTTTTTTTAAATCTTTTTTTAATTGAGTATCTTCTTCATTTACATTACCAATAGTAAAACCTTTCCCAATTTCCCCCCTCCCAAAAGCCCCCCTTCCCAAAGATTCCTTACTCCTCCTCCCACCCCTGCCTCCATGTATATGCCCCTTTACACAACAAACTCCCACCCCTCCCCCGAGTCTGTTTACCTTTGTTGGGGCCTCTATTGAGCCTTTACCTGACCAAAGAACACTCCTCCCACTGATGCCTGACAAGGCATTCCTCTGCCACATTTTTGGCTGGAACAATGTGTGCCCCTTGGTTGATGGTTCAGTCCCTGGGAGTCTTGGGTGTCTGCGTGACCGAAATCATTGTTCTTCGCATGGGGCTGTAAACCCCTTCAGCTCCTCCAGACCACCCTCCAGATCCTCAAGGACCCCAAGCTCAGTCCAAAAGTTGGTTGCTAGTTTCTGCCTCTGTATTTGTAGGGCTCTGGCAGAGCCCCTCTGGAGACAGCCACGGCATGCTCCTTTTAGTACACGCTTCTCATAGTGTCAAGGTTTGGTGACTGATTATAGGATGAATTCCCAGGTAGGGCAGTCTCTGGGTGGCCTTTAGTACAGACTTTGCTCCACATATTGCCTCCCTTGTTGCTCCTATGAGTATTTTGTTCCCTTTCTCAGAGGAACCATAGCCCCCTCACTTAAGACCTCCTTCTTTTTGAGCTTCGTGTGCTGGGGGAATTGTAAATTGTTTATTTTGAGCTTGTGAACTAGCATCCTCTTATTAGTGAGTGCATACCATGTGTGTTGTTCTTTTGTGACTGGGTTACCTCACTCATGATGACACTTTCTAGTTCCATCCATTTGCCTAATAATTTCATGAATTCATTGTTTTTAATAGCTGAATAGTACTCCATTGTGTATATATACCACAGTTTCTGTATCCATTCCTATGTTGAGGGACATCTGGGTTCTTCTAGCTTCTGGATATTATAAATAAGGCAGCTATGAACATAGTGGAGCATGTGTTCTTATTACATGTAGGAGCACTTTCTGGGTATATGCCCAGGAGTGGTATAGCTGGATCCACAGGTAGTACTATGTCTAATTTTCTGAGGAATTGCCAAACTGATTTCCAGAGTGGTTTTACTAGCTTGCAATCCTACCAACAACGGAGAAGTGTTCCTCTTTCCCCACATCCTCTCCAGCATCTGCTGTCCCCTAAGTTTTTCATCTTAGCCATTCTGACTGGTGTAAGGTAGAATCTCAGAGTTTTTTTTATTTAAATTTTCCTGATAACTAAGGATGCTGAACATTTCTTTAGGCGCTTTAGAGTCATTTGGGTTTCCTCAGTTGAGAATTCCATGTTTAGCTTTGTACCCCATTTTTAATGGGGTTATTTGACTCTCTGAAGAATAACTTCTTGAGTTCTTTGTATACGTTGGATATTAGCCCTCTATCTTGGATGTAGGGTTAGTAAAGTTTTTGTCCAGTTGTTGGTTGCCATTTTGTCCTATTGACTATATCCTTTGCCTTACAGAAGCTTTTCAGTTTTATGAGGTCCCATTTGTCGATTCTTGTTCTTAGAGCATAAGCCATTGGTGTTCTGTTGAGAAACTATTCCCCTGTGCCCATGTGTTCAAGGTTTGTCCCCACTTTCTTCTCTATAATCTTCAGTGTGTCTGATTTTATGTGTAGATCTTTGATCCACTTGAACTTGAGCTTTGTACAAGGAGATAAGAATGGGTCAATTTGCATTTTTCTGCATGCAGACCTCCAGTTCATCCAGCAAAACATCCCTTCATGCTAAAAGTCTTGTAGAGATCGGGAATCTGAGGCCCATACCTACACGTATTGAAAGCAGTATACTGCAAACCTGGGAGAGAAAATTGAGGCAATCCCACTAAAATCAGGAACCAGACAAGGCTGTCCACTCTCTCCCTATCTATTCAATATAGTACTTGAAGTCCTAGCCAGAACAATCAGGCAGCAAAAAGATGTCAAAGAAATACAAATTGGAAAGGAAGAAGTCAAACAATCACTATTTGCAGATGATATGATAGTATACTTAAGCGACCCCAAGACTTCCACCAAAGAACTCCTAAACTGATAAACAACTTCAGAAAAGTGGCTGGATATAAAATTAACTCAAGCAACTCAGTAGCCTTCCTCTACTCAAGGATAAACAAGATGAGAAAGAAATTAGGGAAATGCCACCCTTCACAGTAGTCCCAAATAATATTTCATACCTAGGTGTGACCCTGACAAAGCAAATGAAGGGTCTAAATGACAAGAACTTTAAGCCTCTGAAGAAAGAAATCAAAGAAAGTCTTAGAAGATGGAAAGATCTCCCATGTTCATGGATTGGAAGGAACAATATAGCAAAAATGGCCACCTTGCCAAAAGCAATCTACAAATTCAATGCAATCTCCATCAAAATTCCAAATCAATTCTTCATAGATCTAGAAAGAGCAATTCTCAATTCATCTGGAATAACAAAAAACCCAGGATAGCAAAAACTATTCTCCACAGCAAAAGATATTCTGGGGGAATCACCATCCCTGACCTCAGAGCGATAGTGAATTAAGTGGAAAAAAAAACTGCTTGGTATTTTTATGTAGACAGGCAGGAAAATCAATGGAATAGAATTGAAGACCCAGAAAAGAACCCACACACATATGGTCACTTGATATTTGACAAAGGAGCTAAAAACATCCAGTAGAAAAAAAGAATTCTCAATCTAGGATACTCAAGTGGTTGGAAAACACTTAAGAGAATTGTCCAACAATTCTCTAGTCAATAGGAGAATGCAAATCAAAACTACATTGAAATTTTATCTGATACCTATTAGAAGGGCTAAGAAATCAAGTGACAGGATTCTGTCAAGGTTGTAGAGTAAGGGAACACTCACTCATTGCTAGTGGGAGTACAAATATGTGCAGTCACTGTGGAAATCAGGATGGTGATTCCTCAGGAAGATGGAACTAGGTCTATCTCAAGATACACTTATACGCTCTTGAGCATATACAAATGGACACTTCATTCTACCACAGAGACAATTCAAAATGTGTTCTATTGCTGTTCTATTCATAATACCCAGCAACTGGAAATAACCTCAGATACCCTCAACAGAAGAATGGGCCAAATGAAAAGAAAAGAAAAGAAAAGAAAAGAAAAGAAAAGAAAAGAAAAGAAAAGAAAAAAAAAAGAAAAGAAAGTGATATATTTCCATAATGCTGTATTACACAGCAATTAAAAATGACAAATGAGATTTGTTGGTAAATGTATAAATCATCATACTTACGTGGCAGGGGAGAAATACCATGATCATGAAAGTTGTTTTCTCAGGGCAGGACCTATCTATTGCACTCTGGATGTGCTGACCCCTGTGATTTCCCCAAATGTGGGAAACTTAACTGCATAATTTGTGTTAATAGGGGACTGTGTTTGCTACTTTAAATAAAAAAGTATAAAAATCATCCTCAGTGAGGTAACACACACCCAGAAAAACAAACATTATAGGTATCACTTATAGATGGAAATTAGCAAGCTACAGTACCTTGAACCTCAGAGGTTATATATAGTATAAGGGACTCTGAGTGGGCATAAGGGTGCAGGTTCATCTCCCTAAAAAAGTGAGATAGAACAGATAGTTATGAATGGATAGGAATAAGAGACTGGGATTGGACAATGAAGTGGATATGAAAGGAAAGAAGGGACAAGAAAGGGAATACAATGAGAGACAGTTTATCAAATTAAGGTCCATTTGGGGATAAAATATAAACCTAACTCAATAGAGCTATTACAAAATATAATATATAAAGAAGAACTATGATAGGGGAATGCCAAATGATAGGGGAAACAGAGTCCCAACTGAATGTCTCTCATCACCAAATGAAGCTTCTATTATCAGGAATAGGTTATATCTAATTGAGTGAATTTACATCTAATTGTTGGCCAAAGAGGGTCCCATGAAAACCCCCAAACAGCCTAGGTTGTTGCCAAGATTCTAAGTATTTTTCTGCTAGTTTAACATTGCTTCATTGCTGAAGCCAATACCTTACCAAACTCTTTGAACATGGAGAAGTCGACCTGGTGCCTATATAGAGCCATCACCTATAGGTACTAGTGCCAGCATCTTTTATAAAAAAAAAAAAAAAAAGGTACCTAGTGTAAAACCATAAATTGCTGTTCTCAAGGGGGAAAAGCAATAAAATGACTCATAGTGACTCCCTACACAACTCCCACCCCTCTCTTCCCATTTCCCCCAGATCCATTCCCCTTCTGTTTCCTTTTTAAAATGAGCAGGCATTTTGAGGGTATCAAACAAACATAGAAAAACAAGTTATAATAAGACTAGACACAAACTCTCATGTTAAGGCTGGATGGAGCTTCCTAGTAAAAGGAAAAGGATCCCAAGACCACAAGAAAGAGTCAGAGACAACCCCACAACCACTGTCAGGAGTCTCACCAGAACACCAGAACAGATATACAGAAGACCTTACTCAGACGCAGACTCCCTGACTGTCGTTTCAGTCCCTGTGAGCTTACTAAGAGCCCTGATTAGTTGATTTTGTGGGCTAGATTCTTGTGGTGTCCTCTCTAGTTCCTACAATCTGTTCTCCACTTTAGCAGAAAATATTAAAAGTCCTGGCTTGAGTCTTCTACCCCACCTTAATCATGAGTTCCCAGATGAAAGACACAGCCTTTATATTTTCAGTAGGCCTTAAGTGACACAATAGCTGAGCAGCTGTCTACCTTCCATACTGCTAGAATCTATTTCCATATTGATAAGCCCGAGTTATTACTATGTTCCCTCTGGGATGCTCTTAACTCCAATTGGGCAGCCCTTAAAACCAGGTTCTATTAACCCCTATCCCGTGGCAGCCTAGCTTCCCTGCTCCTCCCTGCTCAAGGTCCTCCCAGACCCATGCACACAAAACCTCAGTCTCACCTATGTCTCTGCTGCCCAGCTAATGGCATCTTTATTCACCAATCAGAAATAACTTGGGGGTAGGGTCACAGGGGCTACATTCACACTTCAGGTCTTGGCAGCTGCACTAAACATGGCAGTAGAGAATAAAAGACAAAATCTCAACACTCTCCTTATTCCAAGGTGCTTCATGAGCTCTGCCCGATTGCCCACCCAGCCAGTGTCCACCCATGAAATCTATCATTATTTACCCTTCCCGGAGAGATCCATGCATACCTCTTTGAGCCTCTTGGGGTCTGTGTATTGTAGCATAAAATGGACAACAGAAAATGAACTCAATGGCATCTTGGGAGGTTCCTTATCTTGTCCTGCTCCAATAATGTTCTGTCATGGCTTTTTCTCTTTAAAAAAATTGTCTTATTTTAATTATATATATATACTTCTCTTTTTTATCCTAAAGGTCCTTTGCATATAATTTGCATATAAGAAGTGTTTCTTTGTTTTTGTGCCCTCTCTTGCCTTTATTTCCTTCAGTTTCTTTGTTTTCTCCAAGTGTGGTATGTTAGATTTTATTTTATTTTATTTTATTTTATTTTATTTTATTTTATTTTATTTTATTTTATTTTATTTTATTTTATGTGACCACTTAAAAGCCAGTTTGTTTTTTATTTTTATTCCTTTTTTTAAATCCAGTATATTCTTTACATACATTTCAATGAATTCCCCTTTCCTAGATCCCCCTCCCCAAAAGTCCCATAAGCCCACTTACCTCCCCCTGTTCCCAAATCAACCCCATCCCACTTCCCTGTCCTGGTATTCCCCTACACTGCTGCACTGAGCTTTTCCAGGACCAGGGGCCACTCCTTCCTTCTTCTTGGGCATCATTTGATATGTGAATTGTGTCTTGGGTATTCAAAGCTTCTAGGATAATATCCATTTATCAGTGAATGCATACCATGAGTGTTTTTTTGAGACCTCACTTAGGATGATATTCTCCAGTTCCATCCATTTGTTCCATCCATTTCATTAATTCATTGCTTTTAATGGCAGAATGGTACTCCATTATGTATATATACCACATTTTCTGTATCCATGACTCTGTTGAGGGACATCTGGGTTCTTTTCAGCTTCTGGCTATTATAAATAGGGTTGCAATGAACATAGTGGAGTATGTATCCTTATTACATGCTGGGGAATCCTCTGGGAATATGCCCAGGAGTGGTATGAAAGGGTCCTCCCGTAGTATCATGCCCAGTTTTCTGAGGAACCGCCAGAATGATTTCCAGCGTGGTTATACCAGCTTACAACTCCACCAGTAGCAGAGGAGTGTTTCTCTTTCTCCACATCCTCTCCAGCACCAGTTTTCTCCCTCCTTTTTTGCTGTCCTTATATTCCCCTCCAACCCTAGATCATGTCCTTTCCAGGATCAGGACCCTCTCCATACTTCTTCATGGGAGTCATTTGTTATGCAATTTGTGCCTTGGGTATTCAGAACTTCTGGGCTAATTAATATCCACTTATCAGAGATTGCATTCCATGTGTATTCTTTTGTGATTGGGTTACCTCAATTAGGATGATATTTTCCAGATCCAACCATTTGCCTAAAAATTTTGTGAATTCATTGTTTCTAATTGCTGAGTAGTATTCCATTGTGTAAATATACCACATTTTCTGTATCCATTCCTCCTTTGAGGGACATCTGGGTTCTTTCCAGCTTCTGGCTATTATAAATGAGGCTGCTATGAACATAGTGGAGCATGTGTCTTTATTGAATGCCGGGGAATCCTTTGGGTATATGCCCAGGAGATGTATAGCAGGGTCCTCCGGAAGTGCCATGTCCAGTTTTCTGAGGAACCACCAGACTGATTTCCAAAGTGGTTGTACCATCTTACAGCCACACCAACAGTGGAGGAGTGTTCCTCTTTCTCCACATCCTTGCCAACACCTGCTGTCTCCTGAGTTTTTGACCTTAGCCATTCTGACTGGTGTAAGGTGAAATCTCATGGTTGTTTTGATTTGCATTTCCCTAATGACTAATGATGTTGAGCACTTCTTAAGGTGCCTCTCAGCTATCCGAATTTCTTCAGGTGAAAATTCTTTGTTTGGATCTGTACCCCATTTTTAATAGGGTTATTTGGTTCCCTGGGGTCTAACTTCTTGAGTTTTTGTATATATTGGATATTAGTCATCTATCAGATATAGGGTTGGTGAATATCCTTTCCCAATTTGTTGGTTGCTGTTTTGTCCTTTTAACAGTGTCTTTTGCCTTACAGAAACTTTGTAATTTTATGAGATCCCATTTGTCAATTCTTGATCTTAGGGCATAAGCTATTGGTGTTCTGTTCAAGAACTTTTCCCCTGTGCCTATGTCCTCAAGGGTTTTCCCCAGTTTCTTTTCTATTAGTTTCAGTGTGTCTGGTTTAACATGGAGATCCTTGATCCACTTGGAGTGGAGTTTAGTACATGGAGATAAGAATGGATCAATTCACATTCTTCTGCATGCTGACCTCCAATTGAACCAGCACCATTTGTTGAAAAGGCTATCTTTTTTCCATTGGAGGTTTTCGGCTAATTTGTCGAAGATCAAGTGACCATAGGTGTATGGATTCATTTCTGGGTTTTCAATTCTATTCCATTGGTCCACTTGTCTGTCAGTGTGCCAATACCATGCAGTTTTTAACACTATTGCTCTGTAGTATTGCTTGAAGTCAGGGATACTGATTCCCCCAGAATTTCTTTAGTTGTTGAGAATAGTTTTAGCTATCCTGGGTTTTTTTGTTATTCCAGATGAATTTGAAATTTGCTTTTTCTAACTGTGAAGAACTGAGTTGGGATTTTGATGGGGATTGCGTTGAATCTGTAGATTGCTTTTGGGAAGATGGCCATTTTAACTATATTAATTCTGCCAATCCATGAGCATGGCAGATTTTTCCATTTTTCTGCGGTCTTCTTCGATTTCCTTCTTCAGAGACCTGAAGTTCTTGTCACATAGATTTTTCACTTGTTTGGTTAGAGTCACACCAAGATACTTTATATTGTTTGAGGCTATTGTGAAGGGTGTCATTCCCCTAACTTCTTCCTCAGCCTGCTTATCCTTTGAGTATAGGAAGGCAACGGATTTGCTTGAGTTGATTTTATAACCAGCCACTTTGCTGAAGTTGTTTATCAGCTGTAGGAGTTCTCTGGTGGAGGTTTTCGGGTCAGTTAAGTAGACTATCACGTCATCTGCAAACAGTGATAATTTGACTTCTTCCTTTCCAATTTGTATCCCCTTGACCTCCTTGTGTTGTCTAATTGTGCCAGCTAGAACTTCAAGTGCTATATTGAAAAGATATGGAGAGAGAGGACAGCCTTGTCTAGTCCCTGATTTTAGTGGGATTGCTTCAAGTTTCTCTCCTTTAATTTGATGTTGGCTACTGGTTTGCTGTATATTGCTTTAACGATGTTTAGGTATGGGCCTTGAATTCCTGTTCTTTCCAAGACTTTTAGCATGAAAGGATGCTGAATTTTGTCAAATGCTTTTTTTGCATCTAATGAGATGATCATATTGTTTTTTTCGTTGAGTTTGTTTATGTAGTGGATTGCATTGATGGATTTCCTTATAATGAACCATCCCTGCATCCCTGGGATGAAGCCCACTTGATCATGGTGATCATTTTGATGTGTTCTTGGATTCGGTTGGCAAGAATTTTATTAAGTATTTTTGCATCAATATTCATAAGGGAAATGGGCCTGAAGTTCTCTTTCTTTGTTGGATCTTTGTGTGGTTTTGGTATCAGAGTAATTGTGGCTTCATAGAATGAGTTGGGTAGAGCTGCTTCTCTTCCTATTTTGTGGAATAGTTTGAAGAGTATTGGTGTTGGGTCTTCTATGAAGGTCTGATAGAATTCTGCACTGAAGCCATCTGGTTCTGTGCTTTTTTTGGTTGGGAGACTTTCTATGAGCCTTTTTATTTCTTCAGGTGTTATGGGACTGTTTAGATGATCTATCTGATCCTGATTTAGTTTTGGTGTCTGATATCTGTCTAGGAAACTGTCCATTTCCCCCAGATTCTCCAGTTGTGTTAAATATAGGCTTTTGTAGTTGGATCTAATGATTTTTTGAATTTCCTCGGTTTCTGTTGTCATATCTCCCTTTTCATTTCTAAGTTTGTTAATCTGGATACTGTCTCTGTGCCCTTTGGTTAGTCTGGTTAAGGGTTTATCTATCTTGTTGATTTTCTCAAAGAACCAGCTCCTGGTTTTGTTGATTCTTTGTATGGTTCTCTTTGTTTCTACTTGATTGATTTTAGCCCTGAGTTTGATGATTTCCTGCCTTTATTTTATTTTATTTCTTTATTTCTTCCTTGACCAAGTTATCATTGAGTAGAATATTGTTCAGTTTCCATGTGTATGTGTGTTTTCTGTTGTTTTTGTTGCTATTGAAGACCACTTTTACTCCATAGTGATCTGATAGGAGGCATGGGATTATTTCAATCTTTTTATATTTGTTGAGATCTGTCTTGTGGCCATATGATTGATTTAGGAGAAGGTACCATGAGGTGCTGAGAAAAAGGCATATTCTTTTGCTTTAGGATAAAATGTTTTATATATATATATATATATATATATATATATATATATATATATATATATATATATATATATATATATATATATATATATATGTTAAATCTAATTGGTCCAAAGCTTCAATTTCTTTCACTGTGTCCCTGTTCAGTTTCTGTTTTCCTGATTGGTCCATTGAGGAAAGTGCAGTGTTGAAGTCACCCAGAATTATTGTGTTAGGTGTAATGTGTGCTTTGAGCTTTAGTAAAGTTTCTTTTATGAATGAGGGTGCCCTTGCATTTGGAGCATAGATGTTCAGGATTGAGAGTTCTTCTTGTTGTATTTTTCCTTTGACCAGCAAGAAGTGTCCCTCAGAGTCTCTTTTGATAACTTTGGGTTGAAAGTCAATTTTATCTGATATTAGAATGGCTACTCCAGCTTGTTTCCTGAGACCGATTGCTTGTAAAATTGTCTTCCAGCCTTTTACTCTAAGGTAGTGTTTGTCTTTGACACTGAGGTGTGTTTCCTGTATGCAGCAAAATGTAGGGTCCTGTTTATGTATCCAGTCAGTTAGTCTATGTCTTATTATTGGGGCATTGAGCCCATTTATGTTAAGAGATACTAAGGAATAGTGATTATTACTTCCTGTCATTTTTGATGTTATTTTTTAAATTTGATTGGTTATCTTTTTTGGGGTTTGATGAAAGAAGTTTACCATCTTGCTTTATCCAGGGTGAAGTTTCCCTCCTTGTATTGGTGTATTCCTCCTATTATCCTTTGTAGGGCTGGGTTTGTGGATAGATATTGGGTAAACTTGGTTTTGTCATGGAATATCTTAGTTTCTCCATCTATGGTGATTGAGAGTTTTGCTGGGTATAGTAGTTTTGGCTGCATTTGTGTTCTCTTAGAGTCTGCATGAGATCTGCCCAGGATCTTCTAGCTTTCATAGTCTCAGGAAAGAAGTCTGGTGTGATTCTACCTTTATATGTTACTTGGCCTTTTTCTCTTACTGCCTTTAATATTCTTTCTTTGTTTAGTACATTTGGGGTTTTGATTATTATGTGAAAGGAGATATTTCTGTTCTGGTCCAGTCTGTTTGGAGTTCTGTCAGCTTCTTGTATATTCATGGGCATCTCTCTCTTTAGGTTAGGAAAGTTTTCTTCCATAATGTTATTGAAGATATTTGCTGGCCCTTTAAGTTGTAAATCTTCACTCTCATCTATGCCTATAATCCTTAGGTTTGGTCTTCTCATTGTGTCCTGGATTTCCTGGGTGTTTTGGGTTACAAGCTTTCTGCATTTTGCATTTTCTTTTACTGTTGAGTCCATGGTTTCTGTGGTATCTTCAGCATCTGAGATTCTTTCTTCTATCTCGTGTATTCTCTTATTGATATTTGCATCTATGTCCCCTGATTTCTTCCCAAGGTTTTCTATCTCCAAAGTTGTCTCCCTTTGAGTTTTCTTAGTTGTTTCTACTTCTGATTTTAGATCCTGGATGGTTTTGCTTAGCTCCTTCACTTGCTTGTTTGTATTTTCCTCTAATTCTTTAAGAGATTTTTGTGTTTCCTCTTTCATAATCTCAGCCTATTGACCAAAGTTCTCCTGTATTTCTTTAAGTGATATTTGCGTTTCCTCCTTATTGGCTTTCGTATTCTCCTGAATTTCTTTCAATGATTTTTGTGTTTTCCTTTTAAGGGCTTCTAACTTTTGATCCATTTTCTCCTGAATTTTTTTAAGTATATCCTTCATGTGTTCCTGTACCAGCATCACGACCAGTGATTTTAAATCCAAATCTTATTTTTCTGGTGTGATGGGGTATCCAGCACATGCTGTTAAAGGAGAATTGGGTTCAGATGCTTCCATATTGCCTTGATTTCTGTTAGTGACGTTCTTGCATTTGCCTTTTGCCATCTAGTTCTCACTGGTGTTAGTTGGTCTTGTCAATGCTGGACTCACCAGTGCAAGCTGCCTCTTCCCAGCTGACCTCTGGTGCAGAGCTGACCTCCTGCACTGCCTGGAGACAGGGTGCTATGGCCCAGTCTGTTCAGATCCCAAAGCAGAGACCTAAAGGCTCTTGTCCAGGGCCTGCTGGACTCACCAGAGCACACTGACTCCTCCCACCTGGCCTCCCAGGTGCCCCTCTGGCCTCTTGCAGGGCCTGGAGACTTGGTGTTGTAGCCCAGGCTGTTCTGGATACTGAAGATGAGATCTGAAGGCTCCTGCCAGAGGCCTCAGGACTGGAACCTAAGTTCTGTGGGGCCAGACCCACCGGAGCACGCTGTCTACCATGCAGTTTTTAATACAATTTCTTTGTAGTACTGCTTGAGGTCTGGGATACTGATTCCCCCAGAAGTTCTTTTACTGTTGAGGATAGTTTTAGCTATCCTGGGTTTTTTGTTATTCTAGATGAATTTGAGAATTGGTCTTTCTAACTCTATGAAGAATTGAGTTGGGATTTTGATGGGGATTACATTGAATCTGTAGATTGCTTTTGGCAAGATGGCCATATTTACTATATTAATCCTGCCAATCCAAGAGTATGGAAGATTTTTCCATCTATGAAGTCTTCTTGGATATCTTTCTTCAAAGATTTGATGTTCCTGTCATACAGATCTTTCACTTGTCTGGTTAGAGTCACACCAAGATATCTTTTTTTTTTTTGTGGCTATTTTGAAAAGTGTCATGTCCCTAATTTCTTTCTCAGCCTGTTTATGCTTTAAGTATAGGAAGGCTACTGATCTGCTTGAGTTAATTTTATATCCACCCACTTTGCTGAAGTTGTTTATCAGCTGTAGTAGTTCTCTGGGTTCTCTGGGTGAGGGGTTTTTTTTTGTCACTTAAGTATACTATTATATCATCTCTAATTAATGACAATTTGAATTTTTCTGCTCCAATTTGTATCCCTTTGACCTCTTTTTGTTGTCTAATTGTTCTATCTAGAACTTCAAGTACTATATTGAATAAATATGGAAAGAGAAGGAAGCCTTGTCTAGTCCCTGATTTTAGTGGGATTGCTTCAAGCTTCTCTCCATTTAGTTTGATATTGGCTACTGGTTTGCTGTATATTGCTTTTATTATGTTTATGTATGGACTTTGAATTCCTGTTCTTTCCAAAACCTTTAACATGAAAGGATGCTAAATTTTGTCAAATGCTTTTTCAGCATCTAATGAAATGAACATTTTTTTTTCTTTGAGTTCATGTAGTGGATTACATTAAAGCATTTCCATATATTGAACCATCTCAGCATCCCTAGGATGAAGTCGACTTGATCATAGTGAATGATTGTTTTGATGTGTTCTTGGATTCGGTTGGCAAAATTTTTATTGAGTATTTTTACATCAATATTCATAAGGGAAATTTGCCTAAAGTTCTCCTTTATTTGTTGGATATTTGTGTGGTTTTTGCATCAGCAAAATTGTGGCTTCTTAGAACGAGTTGAGTAATATTTCTTCTGTTTCTATTTTGTGGAATAGTTTGAAGGGTATTGGAATCAGGTCTCCTTTGAAGGTCTGATAAAATTCTGCACTAAAACCATCTGGCCCTGTCCTTTTTTTAGTTGGGAGACTGGCAATGACCACTTCTATTTCTTTAGGGGTTATGGGACCATTTAGATGGTCTATTTGATCTTGATTAAACTTTGGTGTTTGGTGTCTGTCTAGGAAATTGTCCATTTCCTCTAGATTTTTCAGTTGTGTTAACTATAGGTTTTTGTAGTAGGCTCTGATAATTTTTTTTTAATTTTCTCAGTTTCTGTTAGTATTTCTCCCTTTTCATTCGTGATTTTGTGAATTTAGGTACTGTCTCTGTGCCCTGTGGTTAATCTGGTTAAAGGTTCATCTATCTTGTTGATTTTCTCAAAGAACCAGCTTCTGGTTTTGTTGATACTTTGTATAGTTCTTTTTGTTTCAACTTGGCTGATTTCAGTCCTGAGTTTGATGATTTCCTGCCTTCTACTCCTCTTGGGTGTTTTAGCTTCTTGTTCTAGAGATTTCAGGTGTGCTGCTAGTGTATGCTCTCTCTAGCTTCTTTTTAGAGGCACTCAGAGCTATCAGTTTTCCTCTTAGCACTGTTTTAATTGTGTCCCATAAATTTGGGTATGTTGTGCTTTCATTTTCAGTAAATTCTAAAAAGTTTTGATTTCTTTCCTTATTTCTTCCTTGACCAAGGTATCATTGAGTAGAGCATTGTTCAGCTTCCATGTGTATGTGAACTTTCTGCTGTTTTTGTTGCTACTGAAGACCACTCTTATTCCATAGTGATCTGATAGGAGGCATGGAATTAGTTCGATCTTATATCTGTTGAGGTCGTTTTTGTGACCAATTATATGGTCAATTTTGGAGAAGGTACCATGAGGTGCTAAGAAGAAGGTATATTCTTTTGATTTAGGATGAAATGTTCTATAGATATCTATTAAATCCATTTTGTTCAAAACTTCTATTAGTTTCACTGTGTCTCTGTTTAGTTTGTATTTCCCTGATCTGTCCACTGAAGAGAGTGGGGTGTGTAAATCAGCCACAATTATTGTGTGGGGTGTGATGTGTGCTCTAAGCTTTAGTAAGGTGTCCTTTATGAATGAAGGTGCTGATGTATTTGGGGCATAGATGTTCAAAATTGAGAGTTCTTCCTGGTAGATTTTTTTCCTTTGATGAGTATAAAGTGTTCTTCTGTATCTTTTTTGATGACTTTTGGTTGAAAGTCTATTTTATTTGATATTAGAATGACTACTTCAGCTTGTTGCCTGGGATCATTTGCTTGGAAAACTGTTTTCCAGACTTTTACTCTGAGGTAGTATTTGTCTTTGACACTGAGATGCATATTCTATGTTGGGTCTTGTTTACGAATCCAGTCTGTTAGTCTATGTCTTTTTACTGGGGAATTGAGTCCCTTGATGTTAAGAGATATTAAGAAATAGTGATTGTTGCTTCCTGCTATTTTTGATGTAATTTTTATGTTTGTATGATTATCTTCTTTTGGGTTTGTTGAAAGAAGATTAATTTCTTGCTTTTCTAGTGTGTAGTTTCCCTCCTTTTGTTGGTGTTTTACATTTATTATCCTTTGAAGAGCTGGATTTATGGAAAGATACTGTGTAAATTTATTTTTGTTATGAAATACCTTGGTCTCTCCATCTATGGTAATTGAGAGATTTGCTGGATATAGCAGTCTGGGTTGACATTTGTGTTCCCTTAGGGTCTGTATGACATCTACCCAGGCTCTTCTGGCTTTCATTGTCTCTGGTGAGAAGTCTGGTATAATTCTGATAGGTCTACCTTTATATGTTACTTGACTTTTTTCCCTTATTGCTTTTAATATTCTTTCATTGTTTAGTACATTTGGTGTTTTATAATTATTATGTGATGGGAGAAATTTCTTTTCTGGTAAAATCTATTCGGAGTTCTGTAGGCTTCTTGTATGTTTATGGACATCTCTTTCTTTAGATTAGAGAAGTTTTCTTCTATAATTTTGTTGAAGACAAGGCCTCTGGACAGGATCCTCGGATCTGCAGGGCCTGTCTCACCTGTGCAGTCTCCCTCCTCCACACTGGCTGCTGGGTGGATATCTGTCTTCCAGTGCCACTTGGAGATGGTGTGCGGTCGTCAGGAATGTTCAGGATCTGGAGGCAGAAACCGGAAGGCTGCTCTTTCACATCTTAACAGAAGGCTAAGGAATAACAAGTGTTCTTTCTCAGTGGGCAGATCTCAAGCTTGTTGAGGAATGTTTGTAAAATGAAGTTTATTTAGAAATGGTATTAATAGAGATTAATTAATTAAATTAATTAATTAATTAATTAATTAATTAATTAATTAAAACCTGGACATTAAACTCTCAGACACAGAAAGCCAGAGATTGTATGTTCTCTGAAATATGTACACTAATTTTTAATGTTTACATATGTGTTTATTCACTTGCTTTTCTACTGTTTTGACAAAATACTTAACAAAGAGCACTTTCTTTCTCTTTCTCTCTATCTCTACATATATAAATATATATATATATATATACACATATATACACACACATATTCATAGACATAATATACAAACAATAAAATAATTGCAAGAAATTCTCCTATACACACACACACACACACACAGAAGGGGGTAAGGTAGAGAGAGAAAGAAGAAGATATGGGGAGTGGGGGCAAAGACCACATTATACAACAAAAGACATAGAGACAAAAATGCTCTAATAAAGCAATATGAGACTAAACATCTACAGACACTTCCTAGAATTCATTTTGTTATTACTGGGCATGGGCCCTCCCCTGAAGTGTGCCAATATACCAAGTGAGACGACACTGGAGAAAACTAATTTTTCATTTGCAAGTGGATGTCCATTGAAGATAGTTTTGGGTTAGGGATGTGAGCCTATGTCTATTTCCTCCTCTCAGTACTAAAACTCCACCTGGCTTAAACTTATGAAGATTGTCACAGTCTCTTTGAGTTCACATGTGCATCAGTCCTGTTGTGTCTGGAAGACACTGTTTCCGTGGAATCCTCCCACCCTCTGGCTCGTACAATCTTCCAGCTTCTTCTGAGAGTCCTGAGATTTCCTGACAATATCCCATTTAGAACTGAGTTTTTTTTCAAAAACCCAAAAGCTCTAAGACTCAAAACATTGTTCAGTTGTGGGTCTCTAAATGCAAGTTTTTTAGAGCAAGTCTTTTTATTTACGGTATGGGGAGTGGAAGGGCAGTGTTGAGGATCAAACCACATGAAGAGAAAAATAGACCTAGTATTAAAATTATTTCTTCTTTTAGACATAAAGTCTTCAAAGATTAGATAATTGCCTAATACATACAAGATGTTAGAATGTTTGCTGAGGTGGCCCATTGCCTGAGCCAACAATGGGCATGAATTATGGAGCAGATCAGAGAAATGAAGATGTAGAAAACCAGAACATTTATAACATTCTCAAACCACATGATCTTGAGTTTCAAATGTTTCTTGTGAATGGAAATTAAAAATTCATTTGAGTATTAAATCTGATGTCATCTATCAGCTACTAATTCACAAAAAGTATGGTCTATCTTAATTCTTTTTTTAACATGTATGTGATCTATGTATGACTAGGCTGAGCAGCTATATGTAAATAGCAGTGCAGCTCAGGTTTTTCCTTCTCATAGAGATGGAACTCTGCAGATGGTAGGTTCACAACTGGCAACACAGTAGATAGGAAGCCATGGGTGAGACAGTAGTCTTCCACTTGACTCTTTATGATTTGTAAGTGCCCTTGAAGAGACACTGAGAAAAGAGACTACTTAAAATATGTTTCAGTATGAGAATGAAGATCTCCCATGAGATGCCAATAGCATATTTTCTTCTCTATGACAAAGAGAAGGTAAAATGACATTTTAAGTTCTTGAAAGAATGATATTGCCTCAAGCAGGGTTGGCTACTCTAAGCAACAAGCAATGACAGTTTATCACAAACTGGTAGAATATAGTAATTGTTTCAAAGATATTGACTAGCTCATATAATCTATAAAAGAACATTGTTACCAATGCTCAAAAATGCAGTTGAAAGCAAAAGAGACCACACAACCTAGGTTCTAACACAGGATATTTGGTTGGGATCACCCAAGGTATCACCACTCTGCCAAGAAATTATTCCTCTGAACTACCTTTGACTATTTATGAATTCCAAACCATCCTGTTATTTACATGCTTCTTAAAGTCCTTACGACACTTAGTATGATCTCTCAATTATAAAAAATATGAATAACTAGGACTAAACAATATCAATTATAGAATCATAAGTATTGGCACAGATTTTAAGCTCCATCTCTGGAACTTAAATGAAACTAATATGTATTTTATGTACAAAACACATATTAGAGTGTTCTTATTTCTGAAAATTGGATATATCTAAAGAAACAGAAATCAAAGAAAGAGGAATAGTAGACAGGGAAGCCATGTAGCAAGGGAAATTTTACTTAAGGAAGTAGATTACTACTCTCAGAATACAGTGAACATTAATCTAGCTTTCTTGAGGAGTGATAATTTTTATCTAAGACTAAATAATGTTGTTATTTTTAAAAGGAGAGAATGAAAAGAGAGTCAAGCCATGGGCAAATGTGTGTAACTCAAGTGTTTACAGTTTTTGATATTTTATTTATTTGTTTGTTTGTTTTATTTTTTGGTTTTAGTATCTTCCAACTTCATTCTTTGAAAACTAATTTCACAATAATTTTTATCTAGAAATCCCATGTCACAGGAATTTTACAAAATCAATAACTTATGTCATAATATACATCTAAAAAGTTTTAGATCAATAAGTCATTGAAATTAACATTCAGAATTTGAATAATATGCATGCTATATACTGATTATATTTAATTTTAAAGAGATTAATAATATAAATAATTTAATTACTGAGGATTTAAACAAGTAAGTATTAAGTGACATCTTTTCTTATTGCCTCTTCAGGCTGAACACCTATGTCTTCATAAATAATTTCATAAAATTTACCATTTTAGGACCAAGTGAAGAAGGAATCTGATTTTTAATTAGTTCTTATTTTCTGGTTTACTTTTCAAGATAATTTTGTGTGTAATTGTTGAAAGAAAGCATTAAACTTTCAGACTGTTACTTATAATAACCACTTAAAATATAACACAGGGATTGCTTGCCAAGAACTAAACGAAAAACATAAATGTGCTTTTCTCTTCATCAACAGTTTCTGTTTTGCTGAAGATATATTCAGATGGTACACAAATTTAAAATTAAGTGGGTCTGATATATCCATCATTATGAGAAGCGCTGTGCTTTACTGTTAATTATAGACATGTGTTCTGATTTCAGTGTTCCAAGATTTGATTTAACCAATGTCCTAAAAGAAATAAAAATTTAAATAAATTGATTAGAATGATTAAATCTGCACACGTTCTTTTAGTATAAAAACTGAGTGCATTATAGTACATCATTTATTTGCTTAAAAATTCTTTACAGGCACATGCTATTTCCAGCTGCTCAACTCAGAAATCTGTTATATGAAATCAAAAGAAACCTAGTCTTATGTCAAATTCTGTCGGAGCTGGGGATTTCTTCCCACTACAGATTTTTCCAACAGTAGAACAGTAGTAGAAAAGCCCAGAGTCAAAGCCTGCTCTACTTGAGAATTTAGAAATACAGGAATCTACCATCAGTTACTTTATACTCAGTTACAGAAGTATTCCTTATCTCTCAAAATACTGTTATCAAAAATAAAATAAACCAATTTTGAGTGAAGCATCACTTCTTGGCTTTAACTCAGTTCCAAATGGTCAAGAGGAAGGTCTGGAAATAAGCTTCAGGTTGTGAATAGGTGAACTATGTGTACAACAAGCAAATGTTTCAGAACAAATAGCAGCCAAGAGAAACAGCAGACAGAGAGCAAAATATCACCAACTCAGGAACACATAACACCTATCAGAGATAATGGGCACAGTCCATGAGAGATCGTATAGAATTCAACACTGTCAACTCAAGGGGTTCATGAACAACCAAAATTAAAAGAAACAGAATGGAAAGTCCTGTTGAGGCAGCCAACTGGTTGCCAACCAAGAGATACCCAGGCCGAATGCCTGTCCCTCACGTGAGGCTATTAAGTACAAGAAATGATAAAGAGATACTTGATGTCGTCCAATCAATCATCCAATCATCACAACTAACCGGGCATGCTGAGGCTGTCAATGAGAGGGTCTAACAGAGGGAATCTTAGCAGAGGGTCCTCTCTATCCTCACCCCACAAATGAGCATCAGCCTTCTCTTTCCCAATGGAGACATTTTCACACTATGGGATAAACACTACTAACTTTATGTGAAAATAGTTTCTATTTTCTAGGATATGGCACTTTTATACCTGTAGCTACTAGGTGTCTTTCATTTTTCTGCTTACAGGGTTAGGAAGTCAGCCTGCCTCAGGGCTGAGAATTTTGAGAGAGACCAACAAAGGGTCTCTTCAGTCATTGAGTCTTTCCACAGCACATGATAATTGACCCTGGACTGGCTACACGTGGACTTCTATGATCCCCACACTCTCATTATTCATAAATAGACCATCATGTCTTCTGCCCTCCCCCTTCAGCAATTTCTGATGTCATTTTTGTGAACCGTGCTTAGCTTCCCAGCTGAGTACAGAGAAGACATGATTAAGATGCTGCTATTCCAGAGACAGCAATCAAACATTAACATCCTTCTGCAGTTGCTAAGGAATACAATCAAGTGTGAGAACTTAAACTACAGAGCACAGGAAATGCCATACGAAACCTTATACCTGCATTGCCAGCTTGTGCAACACATAGTAAAAGTGAGTCTTCTGTATTCACCACCAGAGCCATAGCTTTTTCTTAGAATATTGACATATTATCATCAAGTAATGGTGAGGGTACCTTTGAGAAATTTCCTTATTATTCCCTGCCTGAATTTTATGTAGAAACAAACATTAAACTATTTACTCAAAAATCAAGAGAAAAATAATACAAGCAAATGGAACTTAAAAAAGATTAAACAAGATCATGAGCACAGGAACCTGGCAAATTTTTTTTCTTATGTTCAGTTTTAGTACAGGCGTTAATAGTACCCCTGCTGCGGTAAGTGTTTTCTCTCCTACGGCCTCTCATAAGACATGTGGTTTAGAGCACTGTCCATGCGAACAAGAAATCTGTACATTTTGAAATTTATAAAATCCCTATCCTCACTTACTATCTCAGGAAATATAGAATGAAAATCATTTTTTGTACCTCTGAAGCAAACTGCACTTATCAGCATGTCTACCTGAGACTACTGGACAAACCAAGAGGTCGAATAACTCCCCTGGTGTGTACTTTTGAGTAACAACACTAAGCCCTAGCCAAAGAAGCCTTTCTATGCAGTGAATACAAAGTAGTCTGCTCAGCAATACCCATTAACATGAAGCTGTTCAATCTTTGCCTTCTCTTCAGCATGCTAGAATTTAATAAGAGATGATGGCTTGTTTACTTTTCATTCTCTTGTTCCTATGTCTAGATGATGTCTATTTCTTAAACTAACATACCTAAAATATGAACAGTTTGAATAATGAATTAATTTCAACTCAGAAATTAGAATGGAAAAAAGTCATATATGTAGTGGTCATCTGATAACCAACTAACCACATGTGGTATTACACTTGGACTCTGCCTAGTAACCGAATTTCAATTTTATCTTTATTCAGTAAAGCTCAGAAAATAAACTTTAAATTTGAATCCATTGTAATTAATTTTCACAATGTAACCAGTCATATATAGCTAGTAACTACCATCTTATATCAGTCAGTTTCATGTCTCGAAACACAAATGTTAGAAGTTTGATGTGAAGGCACACAGAAGCAAGCTCAGTTCCCAACAGAGGCATGGGAATGCCTGTCATCAGAGGCCAGCCTGAGTGACAATAGTAAATAACAATGTTCTTATCAGCTGTATCATTTAACTCAGACCAAAATATTGTTTTGCTTACTCATAGCATTTAACGGCATAACTGGCTTTTATGGTAAAGAAAAAGACAAAGGGTAGGATTAAATTGGGACACATCATCAGGAATACCAACATTAAGCAATCCTCAGAAAGCTTTGACTTAGAATCTATAAACCAAATAACTTGACAAGTTCCTTTGACTTTATTTCTTACGACTTTGGTGTTTTAAGAGAAAAGGTTAAATAGCTCCATCTAGAGATACTTGTGATAGATCCTAAAGATACACAGAGAAGAAATCCTCACAGGTCATGAAATATGTAAAGAATTTCCTGCTGAATGCTACAATAGAGGCAACAAATATATCATGTCACTGATCACAGTGGTATCTGAAGAAAATTTACCAGAAGCCACTGTAAGCCACTCATTAGGCATGGATAGGAATTTAAGTCAATGCAATCTGAATTGAAGTAGCACAATCCCAGTAAATGCCACAAATCTCAAAGAAAGGAAGAATGAATAAACAAACCCTTCAGAAGTAGTTATGTAATGAACTTAGCATTGGGTAGAGAAATGACAAGTAAAAACAGGCTCAAGCTATTATTAAATCTAACCCTATTGTAAGAATAAAGGGTTAGCATCATACTAGAAACCACACACATGCTGGGATGAAAGGAAGTATGAATACAAAAAATTACCTCTTAGGTGGTCTACAACTTAGGGAACATAGACACATTCATCAAATATTTACAAAACTTAAAAATCATATGAGGAACCACACACACAAACCCCTAGTTTTACAAAAGATATCTTAATAAATTATGAATAAATTACAGGTAAATAAAACAGATCTAATAAGGAAGATCCAATAAGACATCACTAAGAAAATAATTCTGGAGCAAGAAAACAATGATTGAATAAGGGAATGGTGGCATTCTCTTTAGAAGAAGAGAAAATGAAAAGAGACATCACCTTCAGGAAAGATAAACAATCATGGGTGCTTGGCATGGAGAGTGTAAAACAATAGGGGAAGTTTACTTTCTAGATGGTTTCTATGGTAGAATATGTGATAAAATACACAGTATATGATTCCCATCATTCACTTACAATGAGAAAGAGAGAGAGAGAGAGAGAGAGAGAGAGAGAGAGAGAGAGAGAGAGAGAGAGAGAGAGAGAGAAAAGAGGAAGAAGAAGAAGAAGAAGAAGAAGAAGAAGAAGAAGAAGAAGAAGAAGAAGAAGAAGAAGAAGAAGAAGAAGAAGAAGAAAAAGAAGAGAGAAAGAGGAAGAAGAGGAGGAAGAAGAGGAGAAGGAGGAGGAAGAGGAGGGGGAAGAAGAAGAAGAAGAGGAAGAGGAAGAGGAGGAAGAAGAGCAGCAGCAGCAACAAGAACGAGAACAAGAACAAGAATGAGAACAAGAAGGGTATGTATGTATTGTGGCTTTGGGTTCCTTTTTGAAACAGGGATCCCTGAATCAATCTGAGAAGATCTATTGACGTGTAGAAAGAAGAAAATGGAGGCATGTGTTACATTTTCTTGACAGCAAGATTTAAAAAGGTTGTATCTCAAAAAATTCTAATTGACATTTATTTTTCTATGAAAAGCTGATTTCTAAGATACCCATTTCATTTGCATTTTTAAATTATATAAATAAGAAACATACATGAATATTATAAAAAAAACCAAATGGCATTTAACATATTTAAATAAAAAGGCTTTAATATCTTATGTAATAACGAAAAGCACATATTAAAACAAAGCACAACTTCTCACTTATTATTTTGACAATCTGCATAGACAAGTAGCCTCCATTAAATAAATCAAGTTTATTGTTGGACTACATGAAAAATAAAATGCTTCCATAGCAGGGGAATACTGTAATTTATTATTCTAGGAAGAAAAACTCATAGCATATTTTGAATCTAAGTGCACACTGCACTAAACATCTTAGAATATATGCATCATATTTAACCACTATATGACTAATTCCACCAAAGGCACCCTCACAAGATAACATTTAAATATTTATTTTTAAGTATATAATCACCACTTAACCCATTTGCACATTTGTATGTAGTGTTAAAAGATTCTGGCTATGAAAAATTCTTTCTGCCTCATTGTAACAAATAAGTACAATAATGTGATAAAATAATAGTGCTCCCAAGAGCTACAGAAAATATTTATTCCGAGGCTTTTGTGAGTGGGATTTCTATTGCCTGAATTATTTTTAAGCAAATTCATTACTGAAATAGAAAACCTGCTGGGTTTTATATTTTGATATCTGTGTTCTGCTATTGGTCTGAGATGATATCATCTTCAAATAGGGGGAATGTGACATCTTCCTTTTCCAATTGTTTCTCTTTAGTGCTTTCTCTTGCCTCAATGTTTCATCTAAGACTTCGAGCACTATATTGAAGAAAAGCAGGGAGTGGATGCTCTGTCCTCAGTTCTCACTTTAGAGAGGATACCTTAACTTTTTCCCCACGTGACAAATGATTTTGTGTGTATTGTTACGCATTGTATTTATAATGCTGAGATTTCCTCTTCTTGTTTTTGGGGTGGCCTTTTGTCCTTAAACAATATTGAACTTGCCAACTACTTTTATGCAGTCTTTGAGTGACCAGGCAGCCTCTGAGTCTGTTTCTGTTGCATTACATTTGTTCTGTCATAGACTCAATCATACTTTTATTTTGAGGATGGAAGAAATTAATCATAGTAATTTTTGTAATATGTTTTAATTGTAATCTTTATAATGAGTTGAATTTTTATTTTGAATATTTATTAATGAATTTGTCACTCATTAAGAAAATTGGTCTATAGTTTACTGGTTTTGTTGTTCTTTCAATTTCTTTGTTGAGTTTAATTGTTGCATTGTTATTTTACATGACTGACTTCATGTCTATATCTTGAACTGGTTTATTTACTCATTTTATACCTTTGTTGATTAACTGTTTGTAGATATTAATGTTTTTAAAAGTAGACCTTTGAGCCGGGCGTGGTGGCGCACACCTGTAAACCCAACACTTGGAGGCAGAGGCCAGCCTGGTCTACAGAGTTCCAGGAAATCCAGGGCTACACAGAGAAATCCTGTCTCAAAAAAAAGTAGACCTTTGAATATTCTCTCAAGCATTTCAAGGGTATCAGTATCTTTGTGGTTAGTAACTGAGTTACCATGACACTTTTCTAATTCATTTTTTGAGGGTGTTTATTTTTTACTTTGTGAATCCATTGACTTGGGTATCTTTCCCAGTTTTATTTGGGACCTTTTTAGTAATCATCCTACTTTTGAGGCCTCAGTCTACAGTACCTACCATCCAGAAAACAAAAAGCAGAAAGGGGAAAAAAAAAAAAACCAAGACACTACTGAACCACCACAACCAAATAAAATATTTAATACAAATTCATTTAAAAATTGTTAAAATCAACCAATAGAGTACCAATGACCATAGAACTGAAAGTGCAAAAAAATAAAAATAAAATAATGTACAGTGCTTTCAGAAGTACTAAATTAGGATAAATGTAAAAATAGAAACCAAAGGAAATAAAGAGTGTTGGGGAAAAGAAGAAAAGAAAATCCAAGGAAAGCAGAAATAATCATATAACCTATTTTAATCGTCTTTAGCTACTTTTCACAGGTAGAAGTTAGAACTTTAGTACAGAACATACCATGCACTTCAGAAATAGGCCTCAGAGGCTCCTAATCTAGAACTGAGCTAAATGTCTCCAACCAGAGTAGCAGTTTTCATGGCATCAGAGGCAGTGAGCAAGCGTCCAGTTTCCAGATATCTGGAGTCTAATTAAAAAGCTGTTGGTTACTTCAAGTTATGTGTGGCAATACACGGCCACACATAGCCTTAGGGTTATTTTGCCATACTTTTCAGTGTCGTGGTTCACAGGTGTCATAGCTCAGGAGAAGTGTTGGCTTCCTTCCTCTGGAAGCTTGCTCACTGCCTCTGATCGCCCATTTGGAATTATGTTCTTCTGCCCAGGGACTTAATTTCACATTCTGTCTTCCTTTTCTTTTCAAGATTATAATATAATTATATCATTTCTCCTTTACCTTTCTTCCCCCCAAACCCTGTCATATATCTTACCTTGTTGCCTATCAAATTTATGGCTTTATACAGACATGCTCAGTCTGTATAATGTTACTCATATGTATGTTTCCAAAGTTGACCATTTGGTATTACATAACCAATTGATATTCTCTTCCCTAGAGAAGACTATTTCTCCCTCTCTCATTATTCCTCGGTTGACAGTAACTTTTTTGTAATATTGAGGCCTCTTGGGCTTTCCCTCATCTAGTTTAGCATGTCTTTTGGTGGTGTCTTTATTTGGCTAATGTTTAGACAATTATGTTGGTGATACCTTATGGGTATGGTTTCTGACACAATCTTACACCAAACTCCCTCATCCTTTGACTCCTAAAATATTTTGCCCCTACCTCACCTCTTCTGAAGTGCCTTCTGGGCCTTTTGTAGTTGTATTCACTGGGACTGGGCCCACAGCTCTGCATTTTGATTTGTTGCAGTTTTCTCTAGTGGTATCTGTCTTTTGAAAGAGATGTTCCTGTGATGGGGGGAGGGGTGTATAGAGACTTCACTTATCTCTAGATTTAAGTATTCATGTATATGATTGTTAAGAATTATGTTTAGTAAAGTAGTTGTAGATTTTTATCCAATATTCATGGATATTTAGCACTGGGCAGTTAGGTAGGTTTCTAGTATCAGGCATGGTTAACCAATCAAATTTAAAAAATAACGTCAAAAATGATAGGAAGTAACAAACACTATTCCTTAATATCTCTTAACATCAATGGACTCAATGCCCCAATAAAAAGACACAGACTAACTGACTGGATACGTAAACAGGACCCTACATTTTGCTGCTTACAGGAAACACACCTCAGGGTCAAAGACAAACACTACCTTAGAGTAAAAGGCTGGAAGACAATTTTACAAGCAAATGGTCTCAGGAAACAAGCTGGAGTAGCCATTTTAATATCAGATAAAATTGACTTTCAACCCAAAGTCATCAAAAGAGACTCTGAGGGACACTTCTTGCTGGTCAAAGGAAAAATACAACAAGAAGAACTCTCAATCCTGAACATCTATGCTCCAAATGCAAGGGCACCCTCTTTCATAAAAGAAACTTTATTAAAACTCAAAGCACACATTGCACCTAACACAATAATTGTGGGTGACTTCAACACTGCACTTTCCTCAATGGACCGATCAGGAAAACAGAAACTAAACAAGGACACAATGAAACTAATTGAAGCTTTGGACCAATTAGATTTAACAGATATATATAGAACATTCTATCCTAAAACAAAAGAATATACCTTTTTTTTCAGCACCTCATGGTACCTTCTCCAAAATCAACCATATAATTGGTCACAAGACAGACCTCAACAAATATAAGAAGATCGAACTAATCCCATGCCTCCTATCTGATCACTATGGAGTAAAAGTGGTCTTCAATAGCAACAGAAACAATAGAAAACCCACATACACGTGGAAATTGAACAATACTCTACTCAATGATACCTTGGTCAAGGAAGAAATAAAGAAAGCAATTAAAGACTTTTTAGAACACAATGAAAATGAAAACACAACATACCCAAATCTATGGGACACAATGAAAGCAGTGCTAAGAGGAAAACTCATAGCCCTGAGTGCCTCCAAAAAGAAAATGGAGAGAGCATACATTACCAGCTTAATGACACACCTGAAAGCCCTAGAACAAAAAGAAGCTATTTCACCCAGGAGGAGTAGAAGGCAGGAAATCATCAAACTCAGGGCCGAAATCAATCAAGTAGAAACAAAGAGAACCATACAAAAAATCAACAAAACCAGGAGCTGGTTCTTTGAGAAAATCAACAAGATAGATAAACCCTTAGCCAGACTGACCAAAGGGCACAGAGAAAGTATCCAAATTAACAAACTTAGAAATGAAAAGGGAGATATAACAACGGAAACTGAGGAAATCCAAAAAATCATCAGATCCTACTACAAGAGCCTGTACTCAACACAACTGGAGAATCTGGAGGAAATGGACAATTTCCTTGACAGATACCAAATACCAAAATTAAATCAGGACCAACTAGACCATCTGAACAGTCCCATAAAGCCTAAAGAAATAGAAGGAGTCATAGAAAGTCTTCCAACCAAAAAAAGCACAGGACCAGATGGTTTCAGTACAGAATTCTACCAGACCTTCAAAGAAGAGTTAACACCAATACTCTTCAAACTATTCCACAAAATAGAAACAGAAGGAACACTACCCAATTCCTTCTACGAAGCCACAATTACGCTGATACCAAAGCCACACAAAGATCCAACAAAGAAAGAGAACTTCAGACCAATTTCCCTTATGAACATCGATGCAAAAAATTCTTGCCAACCGAATCCAAGAACACATCAAAACGATCATCCACCATGATCAAGTAGGCTTTATCCCGGGAATGCAGGGTTGGTTCAATATACGGAAATCCATCAATACAATCCACTACATAAACAAACTCAAAGAACAAAACCACATGGCCATTTCATTGGATGCTGAAAAAGCATTTGACAAAATTCAGCATCCCTTCATGCTTAAAGTCTTGGAGAGAACAGGAATTCAAGGCCCATACCTAAACATAGTAAAAGCAATATACAGCAAACCGGTAGCCAGCATCAAACTAAATGGAGAGAAACTTGAAGCAATCCCACTGAAATCAGGGACCAGACAAGGCTGCCCCCTTTCTCCTTATCTTTTCAATATTGTACTTGAGGTACTAGCTCGGGCAATTCGACAACATAAGGAGATCAAAGGGATACAAATTGGAAAGGAAGAAGTCAAACTATCATTATTTGCAGACGACATGATCGTCTACCTAAGTGACCCAAAGAACTCCACTAGAGAGCTCCTACAGCTGATAAACAACTTCAGCAAAGTGGCAGGTTATAAAATCAACTCAAGCAAATCAGTGGCCTTCCTATACTCAAAGGATAAGCAGGCTGAGAAAGAAATTAGGGAAATGACCCCCTTCACAATAGCCACAAACAGTATAAAGTATCTTGGGGTGACTCTTATCAAACATGTGAAAGATCTGTATGACAAGAACTTCAAGACTCTGAAGAAGGAAATGGAAGAAGACCTCAAAAAATGGGAAAACCTCCCATGCTCATGGATCGGTAGAATCAATATAGTTAAAATGGCCATTTTGCCAAAAGCAATATACAGATTCAATGCAATACCCATCAAAATCCCAACTCAATTCTTCACAGAGTTAGAAAGAGCAATTATCAAATTCATCTGGAACAACAAAAAACCCAGGATAGCTAAAACTATTCTCAGCAACAAAAGAAAATCTGGGGGAATCAGTATCCCTGACCTCAAGCAATACTACAGAGCAATAGTGTTAAAAACTGCATGGTATTGGTACAGTGACAGGCAGGAGGATCAATGGAACAGGATTGAAGATCCAGAAATGAACCCACACACCTATGGCCACTTGATCCTCGACAAAGAGGCTGAAAACATCCAAAGGAAAAAAGATAGCCTTTTCAACAAATGGTGCTGGTTCAACTGAAGGTCAGCATGCAGAAAAATGCGAATTGATCCATCCTTGTCTCCTTGTACTAAGCTCAAATCCAAATGGATCAAGGACCTCCACATAAAGCCAGACACTCTGAAGCTAATAGAAAAGAAACTGGGGAAGACCCTTGAGGACATCGGTACAGGGAGAAAGTTTCTGAACAGAACACCAATAGCATATGCTCTAAGAGCAAGAATTGACAAATGGGACCTCATAAGGTTACAGAGTTTCTGTAAGGCAAAGGACACCATCAAGAGGACAGATCGGCAACCAACAAATTGGGAAAAGATCTTCACCAATCCTACATCAGATAGAGGGCTAATATCCAATATATATAAAGTACTCAAGAAGTTAGACTCCAGAAAACCAAACAACCCTATTAAAAAATGGGGTACAGAGTTAAACAAAGAATTCTCACCTGAAGAACTTCGGATGGCGGAGAAGCATCTTAAAAAATGCTCAACTTCATTAGTCATTAGGGAAATGCAAATCAAAACAACCCTAAGATTTTATCTTACACCAGTCAGAATGGCTAAGATTAAAAATTCAGGAGACAGCAGGTGTTGGAGAGGGTGTGGAGAAAGAGGAACACTCCTCCACTGCTGGTGGGGTTGCAAATTGGTACAACCACTCTGGAAATCAGTCTGGCGGTTCCTCCGAAAACTGGGCACCTCACTTCCAGAAGATCCTGCTATACCACTCCTGGGCATATACCCAGAGGATTCCCCACCATGTAATAAGGATACATGCTCTACTATGTTCATAGAAGCCCTATTTATAATTGCCAGATGCTGGAAAGAACCCAGGTATCCCTCAACAGAAGAGTGGATGCAAAAAATGTGGTACATCTACACAATGGAGTACTATTCAGCCATTAGAAACAATAAATTCATGAAATTCTTAGGCAAATGGATGGAGCTAGAGAACATCATACTAAGTGAGGTAACCCAGACTCAAAAGGTGAATCATGGTATGCACTCACTAATAAGTGGTTATTAACCTAGAAAACTGGAATACCCAAAACATAATCCACACATCAAATGAGATACAAGAAGAAAGCAGGAGTGGTCCCTGGTTCTGGAAAGACTCAGTGAAACAGTATTCGGCAAAACCAGAACGGGGAAGTGGGAAGGGGTGGGAGGGAGGACAGGGGAAGAGAAGGGGGCTTACGGGACTTTCGGGGAGTGGGGGGGGGGGGCTAGAAAAGGGGAAATCATTTGAAATGTAAATAAATTATATCGAATAAAAAAAAGAGAAAAAAAAAGAATTCTGTTTAGTAAAGTAGTTGTAGATTTTTATCCAATATTCATGGATATTTAGCACTGGGCAGTTAGGTAGGTTTCTAGTATCAGGCATGGTTTCCCTCCCAAAGTGAGGTGTTAGATGGCTTCTCCCTAGTTCTGCTAAGATTGGGATTGTTCTGGAACACATGCAGGGCATAGGGTGTCAGCTGAACTATCTCAGTTTTCCTGTTCATCAGACTGGCACCAATCCTACATGATGCAAATGCCAGATATGTATTGTAGTAGCTTCCTTCTTTGTACAGCAGGAGCACACTTAGCTTTGCCACCCATGGGCTGGGCAAAAGTCATGATTGACAGGCGAGAGCAGCTAGTGTTCTACCAGGGGTGTCTTAAGATAATGACTCTTTCAATGAGTGTCAGAGACATGGCTTCCAAGTTGCCATTTTACCCTGGAAGAATAGCCTCCATCTCTTGCCTCCTGTCACACAGCACTATCACCATATCTTGCACACTAGAGAAGATATGGCTGTGTTTAAACACTGAGCGTTCTACAGTCCCACCTCACAAAATTAAAAGAACACTCATTCCTCTTATGACAAAGACTACAATCCAGGCAAAACCCAAGGCCGAATTCTGTATTCTTTCTCTAAGTTTCCTGTTCTCACTTAGTCTCCTCCCTGCTGCTAGCCTAGGGTGCTTCTTACAGTTCTTTCTTACAGTTCTGCTTATTTCTGGCTCAGAAATCTCCACACTGTGAAGAAACACTTGCTCATTCCAAGTTTACCTAGTTCAAGACTGTATTTTCTTCCAGCTCAATCTCCATTGGTAGACGATCTTTTTCTGACTTCCTATTGGCTTCATTTTTTCTAATCCAATTTACCTGTTATACTAAATGATACCTATCAATATCTCTAGCTCTTCCCTTTTTTGAACATTTAGGAATATTTTATAAATCCATGGCTATTTGTAGTTAAGCCAGACTCATAATTTCTATGAATAATGATCTGTGTTACAAGGGGGAAACAGGGCACTTAAAGGCCAAAATGCTTTCTATTTTTTCTGCTTTCGTGAAGCCCAAATCACCATTTTGAGGTAGGGATGCATTAAGACTAGGCTACTGTGTTATTCAGATAACAGATGGACAATAGATGCCTTTGTATAGGCTGAATTCCATTGTGCTTGGTGTGATATAGCTTTGCTAACATATGTTTTTCTTGTTTGTTCAGTTCTGCTGTGCTTTGATTGTCCTTTATTTCCACTTTTATTAATTTTTTCACGCAACATATTTTGAGCATGCTCACCACTTCCAACCTCTCTCAGAGCCACCCTACCTCCCTATATACCTGACTACATGTCTTTTCTCTACCTTTCTCTCTTTATCAAAACAAACAATCAAACAAAACAAACCAAAATAAAAACACATGAACAATAAAAAAATGAAATAATAAAAATAACACACACAGACACACACAAAGTTCATTTTGTTTTGTCCACACTCCTGTGTGTAGAGCCTGCCCTGGAGTTTGGTTGATAAAGCTAGTAATATTTCATTGAGGGAAACTGGTTTCACTTTTGCCAGCAAATATAAATTGTGAATAGCTTCTTTGTTAAGGGTAGGACCCCATATCCAGTTCTAGGATTACTACTCTTGACTTTGGGATTCTACCTAGCTTGAACCTATACAGGTGTTATGCATGCTGCTACAGTCTCTATGAGATCATATATGGAAGACACTGTTTCTTTGGAGTCATCCTCCACCTCAGCCACTGATAATCACCTCTTATTCTGCATGGTCACTGAGTCACCAGGGGAGGGAGGAGTTTGATGAAGACATCTGATTTAAGATCTAGTGATCCAAAGTCTCTTGCTCTCTGCATATTGTGCAGTTGCAGATCTCAGAATTAATTTCCATCTACTTCAGTAGTTTCTGATGAGGGTTGAGCAATGGACTAATCTACAAGTATTGTAATATGTTCTAAGTACTTATTTTATCACCATATTTATTTAGCTGAATAATAATAATAGCAGATCTTCTCCCAGGTCCATAAGCTCTACCTAGTTTCATGTTCTTGGTCAGACTATATTGCTGAAGGTAAGATTTACTAATGTCATTGAACATAAAGCAATTTAGCTGAGGTCCAACTAAAAGCTTCACCCCTACCACCTAGCATCTATAGCACTGAAAGGCACTTTGCACACTCAAGGAGAAAGGTAATCATCAATGTCACCCAGCCCCAAGAGATACCTGTCTGAGAGATGTACCAGTGCATTAGTGGGACAAATGTTATGGGTTATTCTGACTTTTATACAACTCCATAAGATCAAGAACTGGATTTGCCTTTCCTCACCACGGTATCCCCAGCACCAAGAGTAAACTTGACACCTAGTACACACTAACTGCATAGCACATAATTGTAGTCTGTGTGTGTTAGGTTACAGAATTTGTGATTGACAGACTCATGCAAATGTGCCTTTGCAGTATATATGGTCACATTACACATTGTTGATGAAAATAAATATCTGTGCTCCCATGAGCCACCTTAAGAGGAAGAAGATCTGGGTGCCTCCTTGAAATTGATCTTGATCCTCCTAAGAGTATACCACAGTGCTCCTCCTGGAAGCATCTACCCAGAAGATAACCACAGTTATCTGCATCCTTGGGGTTTTGTCACATATTCATATATCAATGACTTTGACTTAGAAAATCTTTCACACTGAGTGGCAGTGTTGCTGTTCTTAAGGACTTTGGGAAATACTGATTGACAAATGTAGCTGTCAATCAGTATACTATTTTTGTGTATCAAAGTATAAGTAGATAACATTATGTTTATACTTTCCCTATGAATAGATAATTAAGTTATTTTGAAAACTTTAAATTTATTTCATTTGATTGATTAGTATCAAGTCTGAAAATTGTCTAGTCATTGCTACCTAATGTAAAAACATTATCTTGAATAAATTCAGAAAATGGAATTGTTGATGTTTACAGTATATATACCTTCAACTGATTTCCTTAAGGAGAATCTCTTTCCAAATGTTGTACTACCAATGTTTCATAAATGTTTTATAAACTATTATAAATCTAGTGTTGGTTATTTAGCATGACATTGTGATTCTATTATCTAATTTCATGATCCCTAATGAGATAATATACTTTTTAATGATGAGGGAGCATTGAAATCAGTCAGCAGCATTCTGTGCAGATGGCCCCAATTTTATTGGCAAAATCCAAAGTATAATCAAAAGCTAAGATATACCATCTTCTCCATCAAACCTCATCTAGGTGTTGGCCTTAACCACAGCTGTGTCACAGAGTATCTTTACAGCCTACTTGAGCCAGTGTTTGGTGGGCATTGCCATTCAGAAAGAACAACTCTGTCATCTTCAGGGTCAGAGCCTGATGGTTTCTCCCCTGGGCATACACCTCTGGAGAGGGTACTTGGGTATTTGGGCTGCCTCAGCAAGCTTGGGATTTCCTTCGCAGAATATGGCCTTTGCTTTGGCTCTAGAAGGTCAGAAGGTTCCATCTTGCTTTACCCATCATCGTAGGGAATAAAAGGTAGAAAAGTTATTCATTTGTGCATTGGCCAAATGCATTTGTTCTGTTCTGTTAAGTACATGTTCACATAACTTGCTCACCTTTTTACTTTTGTAGTCTATCTTTGCTCAATGAACTGATGAGATTTGCTTTCATATTCCATAGTTTACCTGCTCTTATTAATGTGTCTTGCTAAGTTTGCCTCTCTTTCTCAATCATCACATTTTATTCCCTTTGTAGCATTTTTAAATGAAAAACAGTTTAATATACAATGATGATTGCCTTTATACTATGTTTTACTGAAATAATCATTCATGGCCTGAATTACTTATGATACTGATATTTTTTTGTTTTATAATCCTTAGCTTTATATTTCTTATGTAGTTCTGGTTCTGACCTATGGTGTGTGTTTGGAGACAGTGTACAGCAATGTCCATAAGCATTCTAGTATCTTCAGAGATTTGTGACACTGATCCACAATGATATCTCTGCCGTGTATTTAATTCCATTTTGTGCTTGAATGATTTTCTAAAAGACTTGCTTTCATGGATTCTATATTACTCTTGTTCAGTTTAGTATGATTTTTGTTTTCTTATTTGACAGAAAGCCTTCTCTGTCTGTTATGTTAGTATAAAAATAAGAATGTGTCCTATATCATGGGAGACTGAATTATCCTAGTCATAATAATGTAAATAGACTTATTTGTCAAATATGATATAAGAAATAGTAAGATCAAATTATATTTACATTCTGGTGGCCAGAAGGATTCAAGTCAATGATTGTTTCTCACTCATTTTAGTTGACAATAGTTCTACCCAAGCATAAACAAGTTATTTAAATTGAACATATGTCACTCTAAGTACATTATAGTTACAGAGCTTTCAATAATAATAAACATATATAAGGGAGAAGCAAAACAAGGATAAGTTAAAGGGGCCATGATGAAATAAGGCCTGTCTAGCTCTGCCATGGAAGAAAAGCACAGGGGAAGTTTGTAATTTGTTTGGTAAAGAGAGTAGCAAAGATTTTTCTGTTTTTTTTTTATTTTTGTAAAATGGATTGCTTTTATTGATTCTATATTACTTTTGTTCAGTTTAGTGTGATTTTTGTTTTCTTATTTGACAGAAAACCTTCTCTGTCTGTTATGTTGGTTAAAAAAAATAGAAAAATTCTTTATGAATACAATCTAAATATATAGACACTAAAAAATTCTGTCAAAAATGTGTCCTATATCATGGAAGACTGAATTATCCTAGTCATAATAATGTAAGTAGAATAAACTTATTTATTCTTTGAAATTCTGAATGATGTGCTAGATGCTTAGAGTGATGCAACTGAAGAGATGGGCCATGTGTGCCTTTTCATCTTTTATCTCTAGTGCCTTCCATCTCTCTCTGTCTGTCTGTCTCTGTGTATGTTTATGTGTGTTTGAGTCTGTCTGTCTATGTGTCTCTGTATCTGTCTCTCTATCCATGTGACTCTCTACCTGTGTGCCTCTGCCTCTGTCTCTGTATCTGTATCTTTCTCATTAATTCCAAGATCCCCTTTTCTAAGCCTACAGAACTTTTAGTTTCTCTTCACATAGTACTCATTTTTACTTTTTATTAATTTGGATTACTGTGAGTCACTTCATTAACTTGCTAAGGCTAACTTCTCAAAAACCCAAGCTTCTACTTAGGCCTCCTGTAATCCATACTGCTGGTTAATATCAGTGAAGAAAGTAATGTATTATTTTCAAAACTCTTTCATTACTTTTTCATCCTTATCTAATAATATGAACCACCTTATACAGTGTTAATGAAGTTAACCTATGACATTCAGTTAATTAAAACCAATCTGAGACTAAAACACAATCAAACATAGCTCCGATTTTTTTTTTTTGGCTGTGATTTACAAAATTAGTATTGATGCATTTAAAAGGCTCAAGGGAACTCATAGTTGGATACTATATTGAATATCCTGATATCTAACCTGAACACTAACCTGATATCAGATACATTATACACCTGAGCTATCCTGACAGATGATATCAACATACAGTTTGGTTGTTTACCTGTCAGTGGGCAACCATTTCCATCTCCATAATAAATACCTGACACACAGCAGTCAGATGACTGCAGAATTTCAAATACAGTCCCTCAGGCCACTTACTTCAGTGATCCCTTGGCATTTGCTTGTGGTGTGCTCCATTTCTAGAATGTATTCTTGTTTTATTGATTTTCTTGGCCACATATGAAATTTAAAGTACTGTAAACTTCAATTGATCCCATGCAACACTTCTTATATCTTCAGCTCCAATCAGTTTTCTTCCTCTGTTTCCATTGCATTTGAACTTTCGAACACTGGTATTTGTTTATTCTCCAGTTTTCTGTTGAATAGCATTCTGTACCCATAGTTTGGATAAAAGTTTCCAGATGGTAGAATCCAGGTACTTTGCCACACTAGAAACATGATGTGGGCTTTACAAATATTCATTACTTCAGTACCAATGTGGAAGCTGAACAGCTAATGGAGTATCTTTCAGAGGCAAGGGTAAAGAGAAGCAAATGTGTGTGTGTGTGTGTGTGTGTGTGTGTGTGTGTGTGTGTGTGTGTGTTAGACTTTTAGGTTCTTTATCTCCATTTAAGTTCTAGCCAAGCTCAGTGTTTCAATCTAAAAATGCACATAATAATAACACTTTCATCAGAGGGATATAAGTATTAAATCTATATTCTTTCAAACCTCTTAGCACAATGCATGGAACATTCTGTAGTACATAGGAGTTGTTATCATCACCATCTAGGTAACTTTGATGAGAAAGAAAGAATTAAATACAATGTGTTCTGTAGCAGTACTCATATTGTACATTAAATCAGAAGGAACACACTATCACCAACAGCTGTACAATGCGACAGTGTACATTAGATGCATGGTTGTATGAGATTGATAGCAGATTTAAAATACCTAAAATAGAATTTGCTTTGTCATAAACTCATCATCATTGAATTTTATACTATTTCCTTCTCTGTTGCAAAGAAAGAAACCAAGTGTTTTAGTTAGGATTACTATTGCTATGAAGAGACACCATGACCATGGCAATTGCTACAAAGAAAAACATTTAATTAGGACTGGTGTACAGGTTTAGAGGTTTGATCCATTATTGTCATTGCAAGAAGCACAGCAAGTAGCACTCAAGCATACATGGTGCTGGAGAAGGAGCTGAGAGTTCTACATCTGGATCATCAGGAAGAAAGACACTAGACCTAGCTTGAGCATTTGTGACCTTAAAGCCCACCAGTGACACATTTCCTCCAACAAGGCTACACCTAATCCAACAAGACCACCCTTCCCAATAGTGCCCCTCTCTATGAGGCTATGGTGACCACTTCTATTCAAGCCATCACACCAAGGATTATTAGGTAGCCCAAGTGACTAAACTCTATAAGAACACATAGAGGATACTTTCCTCTTATCTGGTATTTTACCAAAACACATAAATTATCTGGTCTCAATCCCCTTATATATAAATTGTCTATTGTGGTTGCTAAGATATTATACATAATGTAGTCATCTTCATTCTTGTCCCATAAAAATCTTTGGAGATATGAAGTTATGCTCACTATTACCATCAATCTCTATAAAATAAGGTTCTTCCCTGTAGTATAGGAGCAGGGAAGATGCATAAAGTGAGCCCGTTTGTTCCTTCACCTGACTTTCAAGTTGCAATTTTATGACTCTGCTCACCTATATGTTCTATGGTCATAAACATAATCATGGCAAAACTGATGGCTATAGACTTCTACCTTTATTCCAAACTCCTACTACTAATATTTTAGTATCACAATCATCTTACCATTCCTTATTCTTTGATTTCTGCTAGGGTTACTATATTGGAAACTTAATGCCCCACGCAACATTGCTAGACCTTGAGTCTATAAACAATGCTTAACTCATGAGGCTCCATCATTAATGAATAAATTAGTGGCATAATCCCCCATTACCATAGATTTGCAATCATGGGAATGATTTGTTATTGTTTTTTCTACACTTTAGTTAATGGAAGGAAGTTCAATTCTAAAAGGTTTGCTCTCTTGCTTTCTGCCTTCTATCATAAAATGATGCAAGCAGGTTCTCACCATATGAAGCATTCATGATCTTGAACTTCACAGCTTCTAAAATCAAAATGCACAAACCTCTATTCTTTAGGAATTCTATTATAACCACACAAAACAGAATAAGGTGACACTCTACTTTGCTTGAATTTCCTAAAGACAAACACATTTGTTGACTCATTAGTCCCACTGTGGTTCACTTGTATTTCAACAAATAAAAGCTTGCAGCAGGTGAAAAATAGTCTGGGCAAAGCACATGTAGCCTTTTCTTAGTTAGACTTGGTCTCAAGCCAGGAGTTGCTCAGCCAGAGGAGTACTTACACTTTTGAGTAATTTGTGTTTCTAGTTGTAGACCAATGAGGTTCTCAGGACTTAAAAACTATGTAGCAGTTACTCAGAATTATTTCCCTAAATCTTTGCTAGACCCATTGGTCCTATCAGCATCAATCTGCTCCTCCTGCTTCTGTTCTGTTAAATATCAGGAACATTAATGGAACATAGATGGCCACTGGAATCCCAATGGCCATACCCACTCAACACCTACTTGCCTTATTCTCCTCTTTCAGGACATAGAGATTTAAACACAGTTCTCCATAAATTGACTTTTCGTAATCATACGTTTTATGAGTTACACTCTAAAAAAATCTGAAGGGAAATGTCTGGTACAGACCTGAAGCAAGTACATAAGCTGTGAGTGGAGGGTGGATCTATATATGCTCTGGAAGTCATATGGTGTGTAAGAATGAATATTCTTACAAAATTTGAAAGCACTAACAAATATTTCTCTGGCTGAATTTTAATAGCATTAAGGAATCTTTTCTTTTCTTTCTTTTTTCTTTTTATACTTTTTTTATTTTCAATATTGTTTACATTCAAAATGATTTTCCCTTTCCCAGTTCTCCCCTCCCCATAAGTTCCCTGAGCCCTCTTCCCTCTGCCCATTCTCCCATCAACCCCCGCCTACTTCTCTGTGTTGGTACTTCAGCAATTTCTTTTACTACGTGTTACAAAATGAAGCTGAAAGTAATTTTTGTTTACTATAAAGAAAACAATTATTGTTCAAACTATGAAAATTCTCATGTTGTTAGACATTTCCTTAAGCAGAAAATGTGCAGTCATTTGTAAACACCGTTTTAAGTAACTAACGCTTCAATTAAAAATAATAAGGCAATACTCAGGCATTGAGGCTTCTGCGGGCTCTAATAGAATAAAACAGGCTGGTCAATTTTAGGCTAAATACAGTTTCATACTTCAGAAACACATCTTATTACAAACCTATGGTCACTCATCACACAATCATAAGTAGAAATTTCTAGGCCACTTCTTTTCTCAAGATCATCTTATCCCCACCCGAAGTAAATACCATCCATTTACCTGAGAAACACTTGCTCTTCTCTGGTCATATGGAGTCAAGAAGCTGAGAGTCTCAAGTACACAAATGTCCAATAAATTTTCAGAAAAATTGAGTGATCTATAGAGATACCTAGCCTCTTATGGGTAAAGTATGGTCACCGGACTCAGAAATCAGCTGTACACTTTTAATTATGTTACACTAATTTGAATGATTAATTATTATATCCTTTTATTTATTGACTTAATGGAAATAACCACCTGTGGCTGCTGATTGTCATATACTTGGCAGCACAGATCTAAAATGATTGGGACCATAGCTATATTAGCACATTTTAAATTTGCTGTTTCCTTGCAACCTGTCCTCACTTTTATATGACAGTAGCTATCCTCTGTCTAAAAAAGTACATCACTGTGCTAGATAGTTTTATGCCAACATGACACAATCAAATGTCATGTTGGAGAATGATGGCGACAGGAGAAAATGGTTATACTGTATGGAAACCTGAAGGACATTTTTGGTGTGTTTGTGTGTGTGTGTGTGTGTGTGTGTGTGTGTGTGTGTTGAGACAGGGTCTTACCATCTAGCTTTCTTGCTGTGCTACAAACTGCTATGTAGAAAAGGCTGGCCTTGAACTCATAGAGATCCATCTGCCTCTGCCTCTTGGGTGCTGGGATTAGTAGCATGTACACGTAGGGCATATTATTAGTTAGTGATAAATGGGATAGGGTGCAGTTCAATGTAGCTGGTGCCTTCCCTGGGCTGAAAATCTGGGGGAATCAGTATCCCTGACCTCAAGCAATACTACAGAGCAATAGTGTTAAAAACTGCATGGTATTGGTACAGTGACAGGCAGGAGGATCAATGGAACAGGATTGAAGATCCAGAAATGAACCCACACACCTATGGCCACTTGATCCTCGACAAAGAGGCTGAAAACATCCAATGGAAAAAAGATAGCCTTTTCAACAAATGGTACTGGTTCAACTGGAGGTCAGCATGCAGAAGAATGCGAATTGATCCATCCTAGTCTCCTTGTACTAAGCTCAAATCCAAATGGATCAAGGACCTCCACATAAAGCCAGACACTCTGAAGCTAATAGAAAAGAAACTGGGGAAGACCCTTGAGGACATCGGTACAGGGAGAAAGTTTCTGAACAGAACACCAATAGCGTATGCTCTAAGAGCAAGAATTGACAAATGGGACCTCATAAAATTACAAAGTTTCTGTAAGGCAAAGGACACCATCAAGAGGACAAATCGGCAACCAACAAATTGGGAAAAGATCTTCACCAATCCTACATCAGATAGATGGCTAATATCCAATATATATAAAGAACTCAAGAAGTTAGACTCCAGAAAACCAAACAACCCTATTAAAAAATGGGGTACAGAGTTAAACAAAGAATTCTCACCTGAAGAACTTCGGATGGCGGAGAAGCATCTTAAAAAATGCTCAACTTCATTAGTCATTAGGGAAATGCAAATCAAAACAACCCTAAGATTTCATCTTACACCAGTCAGAATGGCTAAGATTAAAAATTCAGGAGACAGCAGGTGTTGGAGAGGGTGTGGAGAAAGAGGAACACTCCTCCACTGCTGGTGGGGTTGCAAATTGGTACAACCACTCTGGAAATCAGTCTGGCGGTTCCTCCGAAAACTGGGCACCTCACTTCCAGAAGATCCTGCTATACCACTCCTGGGCATATACCCAGAAGACTCCCTACCATGTAATAAGGATACATGTTCTACTATGTTCATAGCAGCCCTATTTATAATTGCCAGATGCTGGAAAAAACCCAGGTATCCCTCAACAGAAGAGTGGATGCAAAAAATGTGGTATATCTACACAATGGAGTACTATTCAGCCATTAGAAACAATGAATTCATGAAATTCTTAGGCAAATGGATGGAGCTAGAGAATATCATACTAAGTGAGGTAACCCAGACTCAAAAGGTGAATCATGGTATGCACTCACTATTAAGTGGATATTAACCTAGAAAACTGGAATACCCAAAACATAATCCACACATCAAATGAGTTACAAGAAGAAAGGAGGAGTGGCCCCTGGTTCTGGAAAGACTCAGTGAAACAGTACTCAGCAAAACCAGAACGGGGAAGTGGGAAGGGGTGGGTGGGAGGACAGGGGAAGAGAAGGGGGCTTACGGGGCTTTCGGGGAGCGGGGGGGGGGCTAGAAAAGGGGAAGTCATTTGAAATGTAAATAAATTATATCGAATAAAAAAAAAAGAAAAAAAAAAGAATAGAAAAAAGACTTAGCAAGCCATGGGGAAGCAAACCAAAAAGAAGTACCCTGTCTATAGCCTCTGCATCAGTTCTTGCTCCAGGTTCCTGCCCTATTTCAATTCCTCTCCTGACTTCCTTTGTTGATGAAAAAGAATGTAGAAGTATAGTCTGAATAAACCCTTTCCTCCTCAACTTGTTTTTGGTCACGGTGTTTCATCATAGCACTAATAACCAGGATTTATACAAGTATTAAACACATAAAAGCAAAACAAAAATACATTACAAACATTAAAGAAGGAAAAAGAGGAGGAGGAAGAATTGTATTTTTTCTCATACTATTTAAACTATTTTATATGTTAAGAGAACATAGAAAAAGTCTTTACAAATGTTTTATGGCTACTTTACTGATTAAAACAGTGGATTACATAGTAGATTCAATAATTATTTTAGATGGTTTAAAATTTCATCCTCCATCCAATATTTGAATAATGAGGAAGCCCTGCATGGCCTTTTTAGTAGCATCACTTCCCACACATATTCACTCAAGAGCACCAATAAGAAAGAAAGAGTATTATAGGAAACAATTAATTCTCTGGACTCATTATCCTAACAGTGATCTTTCTCTAGTGTGTCTCGATGAAATATGTAGTCAAGTAAAGAAATGAAGATGAACAACAGCTAAGGGTAAAGATGGGAACCGCAAAAACCAAGCATCAGGACAGCAGCAAAGCCAATGGCCTTCCATCCAGGGGAACAGGTCACATCAACTGAGGTCCAAGAGCTACATAAGAAAACCAGGCACAGAGTAAGAAGTTATTTTTTCCAAGAGCTGGAGAACTCAACATATATTTTAAAACTTTTGGCCATATAACAAACAGGAATAAGACCTCAAACACCATGAGTTTAAATTATTGGAGGGGAACCTTCTTAAATTTTTACAAAATTAAAAACAATTCATTAAGTGTTGCTCTCAAGTTGTAAGTCTGCTTATAAAGCGCTCAATTGCCTGCTCTGTGTTATTAAACAGGATCTAGGCCACTTAACAAATAGGAGGTTAAACAGTTCAAAATATGCAGTCTTGAAATCTGTAGATTTCTACCAAATCGGAATCTGTGATGATAAGAACTGTAATCCATGGCAATCTGGAATGTTTACTATGATAGATGTGCTAATCAAATTTTTATTAGAAGAGATTTGGAGTATGACAAGAAAATCTTCTAAACTCACAAAGCTGCCCATGGATAGAAAAGTAGAAGGAAATGATTTAAAATGGTGCCCAATGGTTAGATACTCAAATGAGTACACATGATACATCATCTTACAATGGTTACAAATAATTGTATTATTTCAAGAAAATCTTAATACTGGAGTTGAGGAATTAGGACAATAGCACAGCCTTGCCCAGCATATACAATGCACTGGTTTTGATCCTCCAATACTAAAATAATAATAATAATAATAATGATGATGATGATAAGAAGATGTATTAATGCTAACAATAAAAAAATAATTGTAAAACGAGGCAAATCTGTGCTTCAAAGCATCAGCATGAAGTGTGACCCTAAACCTCATAGTGACATGAATAACTGTTCAAGGATCTGTTGTTTATTCATCTTGAGCTTGTCTTTGTGAGGCAGTCATCAACACTCCTTAAACAAAGCAATTAAGGGGGCTCATTACCATCTGAACCAAACTGATTCTATGGCTACATTAATTTGAACCCACATCGACACTCTACTCAGACTTGAATTGTGGATTATAATAAGTCAGAAATTTTCAAGAAACCTTAAGGAAGAGTTGGGGAGGGCTAGATTTAGACAGAAAAAGCAAACGGTTGACAACCCACTCACACTCCAAATAGCTGTAGAATTTACTGGTTCCTCATTCAGGGAAAGTTTCCCTTCCCAAGTCCACTGATGAGCAGAAATATAAAACAACTAGATAGCAGCTCCTAAAGAGATCTCTTGATTCCAAACTTCAATGGTCTTCATGGAGGTGATCATTAGTCAACAAGCAAAGATAAATGCAAAAGATCATCCATAAATCATAGTCATAAATTTCAGTATTTTTGATAAATGAGATGATGAACCTACTGTGTTCTGGACCAATCAAAGACTCCATGACTGCTAATATTATACAACCAACACATTTTAAGCAAATAATACACAATATACTTTGGGCCAAGGTGACTGCCCAGTGTTTGAAAACATTACCTGTACATGATGACAGCATCCATATTGAAAGTGAGAAGGAGTGGTAGTTTTCTATAATGCCAGCACCCCTACACTGACATTAGAAGCCAGAAAAAGGAGACTTTCAGAAGTGTGTAGATCAGCTAGTTTAGAGTACACAGCACAGCAGTGGAAGTAGAAAAACCAGTTTGCAGATGTTGTCTTCTGACCTGCATTCTTTTTGTTGCTGTTGTTTTGTTTTGTTTTGTTTTCGAGACAGGGTTTCTCTATGTAGCCCTGGCTGTCCTGGAACTCATTCTATAGACCAGGCTGGCCTCGAATTCAGAAATCCGCCTGCCTCTGCCTCCCAAGTGCTGGGATTAAAGGCGTGTGCCACCACCACCCACCCTGACCTGCATTCTTAATACTTGAGAATACACACAATTAATTCATTCCAAAAATATCTTAAAATAAATAACATAATATAGAAAAAGACATGGGGGAGAAGCCATATGGTACTAAAGCAAGTTTTCTTCCTCATGTGAGTGACAGTGGGGTTGATATTTACACTAGGAGACCTCTGTTGATGAAACAAGATGACTTTCTCTACCAGAGAGCCACTGGTCTGTCAACTAGCTGTGAGGAAAAACTATACAAATTCACCTTTCAGGAAGATCTCTGGCCAGTCCAGAAGTGTGCCAGCTGTACCTGATCCAGTCTCTGCTTCAGAGCCCTGTGAAGATCCCATGGAAAAGAGGAATTCCTGGGTCTGATTGTCACGGAGAAAGCCAGTCCTTGTCTTTAATGTGGTGGTCATAGGAATCTGAGTACCCAAAGCACTGGGGCCAGAGGGAACCTTGGGGCTTGCCATGGAATATGATATCTTCCATGGAAACACAGTCAGGGCATTGCTTACAAAGGATGCTCAGGCTGATGCATTCAAATGAGCCATGCCTAACAACCAGGTACAACACATGTTTTTGATGTCCATGAATAGAGAACCCTTGTTCTGCATGTGACCAGGCCTGGAACAGTGCTTCTCAGGACTTTTCCTCATTGCTAGCAGGTGTTAGCTTCCACATGGACACATAATCAAGGCCAGGTAGGAAACAGCTGTGAAACACTGCAAGCAGAATGATGTAGAAATGGCAAATAAGCTTAATGTGTTACCCTTTTCTTCTCATACCTGTCTCCAACCCACTGAATAGTTCACAGATGTTATCAGTTGTTGGAGTAGAAAGCTTGGACCACTCATGAACCACAATCCTGATCAGAGAAAGGAACCTTTGTGCATCTTCATCACTGTGTTTACAGTATAGAAAAAAAAGCAGACTCTGCTTTAGACTGCCTTAAAGAGGCTCTTCTCAGGGTGTCATTTATTCTGTCAAATGGACAGGACCAGCCAGCATGCTCCCAGTTGAATGAGCACATGGTACAAAAGACTCCAGATGGAGTCTTCAAGATGCTGCCAAGGGCAACAGTGTACCCAAGGAAAAAAATGGTTCTTTTGAGCTACTCATTCCAGCAGCCTTTTGTGAAGGGAAATATATTACCTGTGCTTGAGGCATCCAATTGGAAGAAGGTGTCTCAAGAGTTTCTGAAGACCAGGTTTTAAATCCAGCAACTTCTGGAACATTGGCAATATGTGACATGTCTGCCTAACAACACCATGGTGCAAACCAGCAGGATACTGCCCACCTCGTGTTCAGTGGTTCTTAAATGTATTCATTGACAACTGTGGCATCAAGTCAATGGATTATCATTGGGTTCAGTGCCCACACGATAGATAAAATGCTTGCAAGCTATGCAAGAAAAAATGATGGTTCTTTGGAACGGTGATGGGGAAACAAACGGTGATCAGTGTCACCCCAAGCCCTGTTGTGAAGCATTGCCTTATGCGTCCCAGTAATGGATTCATGGCTGCCAGTCTCAGAAGGCCTTTCCTGGCTGTGAGATAGGCTTTCATGACAATCACTGGTTACCTGCTTGACACAGCTTTAGCCAGGCAATCCATAAGAAACCAAGAGGTAGCAAGAGAGAAGTATACTGGCGTCCATGTGAGAGGCAACAGAAAGACTGTGAAACACTAGGGTAAACGTTAGTCAAGTGGTCTCATCACCCTCAACCTTTCAGAATTTCTGTTCAGATCCCGTTGGCAAGGCTTCAGCATTTTAAAAACTCTTAATTTACTTACTTAAAAAAAAACTCTTAATTTCAAAAGATTAGTCCTATGGCTTTGTATAGTGTGCCTCACATTTGAGCAGATTGGTATTCCATGGCATAAACCATTCAGCTTTGAAGAATGCTGCCCATTGTCTCCCATTAAGGAATTTCAGAGAATACCAGGTAGTCTCCACGCAGGAGATCCTGAACTGTTACAGCACTGGCTCCATATTTGAAGTGACTGAGAAGGCAGAAACTTTGAATAAGGATTGTACCTAAAAATGAAAAATCAGAGCATTCCCTTAGGCCTCCTGTGTTTGGTCCTGTGTGCATGATGTTTGGGGCTGATGTTTGTCATGAGGTGTTTACAGTGTATATAATGGTTGTGCTTTCATAGGGCCAGAAAAGTGCTTGTTAAACCTAAGCACCCTTACCTGGAGACAGTACAGGCTTTCACCCCTCTGTCAATAATGTGATTAAAATCCAGCTATCCATGATAAGCAACTTGGCTAAACCTAATCATCACAACGTTAGTGTCATGGCTACCATGTATTGTATTATCTTCTCAAAATCTGAACATACTGAATGAAATAAGAATGTTCTCCAAGTAAACTATGAATATGTCCTAAAAAAATTAAATACAAGGAGAATAAAAGGATATGACATTAAAACTCTAAAATTATGTTCTATAAGCAACCAATCAAAATAATTTAGGGATCTGAAATAGTTAATATTTTAAATGAATTAGAATATTAAAATACATCTGTATTTATTGCAGATCCCACCTTCAGATTCAAGGGGCTCCACAAAACCCAAACATAACATCTCATTAAGATACAGTGCCATAAAAAAAGTGTCATTGGTAAGATCGCCCACTAAATCCACGCCAAGTCCTAACCCTTATCAACCTTATCTACTTGCAAATTGGATACCTGCAGCTCCATGTTCTCTTCTCTCTGGGATGTTTTATTTACATAACTTCATATTTGGCTTTAGTTTGCTGCTGGGTTTTATTCTTCCTCTCAGGCATATATTCTCAGCATCTTCTGCTTATTTCTCACATTTACCACAATTTCTCCATCAGAAAATGCCCTCAATCATCCTCCTTTTCTTATATGATCTAATACTGATTTCATCTAAGTATCATGTCCATGACAGCATCCCAAAATGTATATTTGCAGCCCATGAAATTTTCCTAAAGCTCGGCTCCTACACAAAATAGCTGTTTATTAATGAGCCTCCAGGAGGTAGTGTTGGCCAAGGAAAGGTTTCTTTCTTTCTTTCTTCTTTTTTTTTTTTTGCTTCTTTTTTTTTATTTTCTAAATTCTTTGTTTACATTCCAAATGCTTTCCCCTTTTCCCAGTTTCCCCCTCCCCATATGTCCCATAAGCCCTCTTCTCTCCACCACCTCTTCTCTCCACCACCCTCTTCTCTACAATCACCTCCCTCCTTTTTCTCTATCCTGGTACTCCCCTACAATGCTGGATCAAGCCTTTCCAGGATCAGGGCCCTCTCCTTACTTCTTCCTGGGAGTCATTTGATATGCTAATTGTTTATTGTTATATGTAAGTACACTGTAGCTATCTTCAGACACACCAGAAGAGGGCGTCAGATCTCATTACAGATGGTTGTGAGCCACCATGTGGTTGCTAGGATTTGAACTCAGGACCTTCAGAAGAGCAGTCAGTACTCTTAACCACTGAGCCATCTCTCCAGCCCTTGATATGCTAATGGTGTCTTGGGTATTCAGAGATTCTGGGCTAATTAATATCCACTTAACAGTGATTGCATTCCACGTGTATTCTTTTGTGATTGGATTATTTCACTTAGGATGATATTTTCCAGTTCCAACCATTTGCCTAAGAATTTCATGAATTCATTGTTTTTAATTGGTGAGTAGTATCCCATTGTGTAAATATACCACATTTCCTGTATCCATTCCTCCTTTGAGGGACATCTGGGTTTTTTCCACCTTCTGGCTATTATAAATAAGGCTGCTATGAACATAGTGGAGCATGTGTCCTTATTGCATGCTGGGGAATCCTCTGGGTATATGCCCAGGAGAGGTATAGCAGGATACTCTGGAAGAGTCATGTCCAGTTTTCTGAGGAAACACCAAACTGATTTTCATAGTGGTTGTATCATCTTGCAATCCCACCAGCAGTGAAGGAGTGTTCCTCTTTCTCCACATCCTCGCCAACACCTGCTGTCTCCTGAGTTTTTGACCTTAGCCATTCTGACTGGTGTGAGGTGAAATCTCAGGGTTGTTTTGATTTGCATTTCCCTAATGACTAATGATGTTAAGCATTTCTTAAGGTGCTTCTCGGCCATCCGAATTTCTTCAGGTGAAACTTCTTTGTTCAGATCTATACCCCATTTTTAATAGGGTTATTTGGTTCCCTGGGGTCTAACTTCTTGAGGTCTTTGTATATATTGGATATTAGCCCTCTCTCGGATGAAGGGTTGGTGAAGATCTTTTCCCAATTTGTTGGTTGCCGTTTTGTCCTTTTGACGGTGTCCTTTGCCTTACAGAAACTTGGTTTCTATTTGAACCAAATAAATCTTAAAGAATTGCTATAGGACCAGAAGGAAGGAAAGGGCCAGGATCCTGGAAAGGCTTGATGCAGCATTGTAGGGGATTGCCAGGACAGAGGAGTGAGAGGGGATTGATTGGGGAACTGGTGGAGGGAAGAGGACTTATGGGACTTAAGGGGAGGGGGAAACTCGGGAAAGGGAAAATCACTTGGAATTTAAACAAAGAATATAGAAAATAAATGAATAAATAAAAGAAATGTCACATGGTTAAACAAACAAACAAAAAGATTACAGACTGAGCAGAGCCCACATTCCTCACCATGTTATGTCAAAAGGAAAATAACAGCTTTGGCTGAAATAGCCCAGCCTCAGTTTCTATGTTCATCTCCAACTGAGTGGCTTCTACCATGTAGATTCCAGAGGTTCAACACTGAATTCTGGTTATTCCCCTTCAGTTGTCCCAACTACAATGCTTTCCTATACACACTATGGTCTTAACCATTCAGTTGATCAATTCAAAAACCTCGGACTTATTCTTAACTCCTGTTCACATCTTAGTAAGACTCACTGCCTCTTTCTCCAAAATAAACATATAGTTCTCATTTACACAACCTTAGCTGCATGCTGGCTGAACCTAAGCCCCTTGTCTGGACTTTGGGGTAGAGGAATCACTGGTCCTTTTCTTTCCTCCTTTAGTGATGCCTTTTACTATTATTAATTTGTAAGATCTAAATAACAGGTTTTTTTTTTTTTTTCAATTTTTCCAGACATGGTTTCTCGGTGTAGAACTGGATTTTCTGGAACTCACTCTGTAGACAAGACTGGCTCTGAATTTATCGAAATCTGCCTGCCTCTGGCTTCCAACTTTTGAGATTAAAGGTGTATGCTACCACTGCCCGGCCTGAATAATTTTTTAAAGACCCTGAATCTTAATAGGAAGCATTGTCATATTACTTCTCTTGGCTAATGCAAATTAAGAATGAGTGAAAAGGAAGAGACATGTGCTTGAGGTATTACCAAGAAAAATATATCTGACTAGTTTCCGTGGCCCCAAGAAGACAAGAATTCATGGAGTTCAGCCATTGCAGTGCATCCAGCTTAAGTTGTAATGGACATGAGCCCATAACTAGAGATTAATGAACTCCTAAACAGATGCATAACCTTACTCACAGATGATCTATAATTTCTCATTGGTGGCTAAATAAAAGGTATGGCTCTCATTAAAAATATATATATATAACCAGTAGAAGACTTCCTCTCTCCCATCTCCTAAAATCTTGTCTTTATACAAAAGATAAAGACATTTTTATTGTTGTTGTTTACTTATTCTAGCCAATTTGCAGTATTTAATTTTCTATATCAGATCAACATCTCTAATAACAAAATAAGTATTAGGATGTCCTTATTTTAATATTGTGTTCATGTTATCATGTTTTAGATGATTTTGAAAGTGAGAACAAACTTAAGCATGATAACTTAGAGAGACAACACAAGTGACTCTGTTCCCAGCTTCCCATGTTTAAGCAGTCACCTTCCAGGAAATCTCAGGAGACTGAAAACCAAGGTAAGCAAGGCACATCTTTCTTTATAGATATTAGTCCATGTCTTAAAAAATTAAAACAAAACATTTTCACACAGTATGACAACATGGCATCTGTGTTTTAGTTTATACAGTGTCACTCAAAGATAAATAAACATATTTTGGTCTTTAAAAAGAAACATTAAGTTTGTATATTAAGAATCAAGGACATTGTCAAATACAATATAATTTAAACTATCTGAAGGCAATATGTCTTTTGACTTTCTGAAATGTCTTCTCATTTCTAATGGTATTCCAAATGTCTGCATTTCTTCCTTGAAGTTAAGATATTCAACAAAAGCCTGAAATTAATACTAATCACATTATAAGCAAATATTAAAATCAGAAACATATTTCATTATTAAAAATTAATAAAAGTTTATGAAGAGGCAATGTGCTCCCTTTTTTATTGATATATTTTTATTTGCATTTCAAATGATTTCCCCTTTTCTGGGTCCCCACTCCCCGCAAGTCCCATAAGCCCTCTTCCGTCCCCCTGTTCTTCCATCCACCCCTTCCCACTTCCCTGTTCTGGAATTCCCCTATACTCTTGCACTGAGTCTTTCCAAAACCAGGGGCCACTCCTCCATTCTTTTTGGACATCATTTAATTTGTGGATTATGTCCTGGGTATTCAAAGTTTCTAGGCTAATATCCACTTATCAGTGAGTGCAAACCATGACTGATCTTTTGAGACTGGGTTACCTCACTTAGTATGATGTTCTCCAGCTCCATCCATTTGTCTAAGAATTTCATGAATTCATTGTTTCTAATGGCTGAATAGTACTCCATTGTGTAAATATACCACATTTTTTGTATCCATTCCTCCGTTGAAGGACACCTAGGTTCTTTCCAGCTTCTGGCTACTACAAATAGGGCTGCTATGAACATAGTGGAGCATGTGTCCTTATTGCATGCTGAATAATCGTCTGGATATATGCCCAGGAGTGGTATATCAGGGTCCTCAGGAAGTGACATGCCCAGTTTTCTGAGGAACCTCCAGACTGATTTCCAGAGTGGTTGCACCATCTTGCAATCCCACCAGCAGTGGAGGAGTGTTCCTCTTTCTCCACATCCTCACCAACACCTGCTGTCTCCTGAGTTTTTGACCTTAGCCATTCTGACTGGTGTGAGGTGAAATCTCAGGGTTGTTTTGATTTGCATTTCCCTAATGATTAATGATGTTGAACATTTCTTAAGGTGTTTCTCAGCTCTCCGAAGTTCTTCATGTGAAAATTCTTTGTTTAGCTCTGTACCCTACTTTTTAATGGGGTTATTTGTTTCTCTGGGTTCTACTTTCTTGAGTTCTTTGTATATATTAGATATTATCCTTCTGTCGGATTTAGGGTTGGTGAAGATCCTTTCCCAGTCTGTTGGTTGACATTTTGTCCTTTTGACGGTGTCCTTTGCCTTACAGAAACTTTGTAGTTTTATGAGGTCCCATTTGTCAATTCTTGATCTTAGAGCATAAGCTGTTGGTGTTCTATTCAGGAACTTTTCCCCTGTGCCTATGTCCTCCAGGGTCTTTCCCCAGTTTCTTTTCGATTAGTTTCAGTGTGTCAGGTTTGTGCTCCCTTTTTTATTTGATCTTTTTCTAAATAAAATATTTATGCTTCAGATACATTCCTTTGAAAGTTTAATTTACCAACAGAAATATCAGACATAACCTTCATGTTGATTGACTAAAACCCAGTGAGTATTCTACTCAAATGATTAAATATTAAGACTTACAAACAAAACCTACCTGGAAAGAATGTAGTGATTTTCAAATGATATTAAATACCCTCATTCTAGTAGCCAAATCCCATTTGGAATGCTTGGAATTTGATGATTTGTATATTCTTTATTTTTATTTTATTTTATTTTATTTTATTTTATTTTATTTTATTTTATTTTATTTTATTTTTGGTTTTGGTTTTGGTTTTTGAGACAGGGTTTCTCTGTATAGCCCTGGCTGTCCTGGAGCTCACTCTGGAGACTAGGCTGGCCTCGAACTCAGAAATCCACCTGCCTCCGCCTCCCAAGTGCTGGGATTAAAGGTGTGCACCATCACTGCCCGGCAGATGATTTGTGTATTTATGTTTTCATTTTTTCTGCCTATTTTTGTTGTTGTTTGCCTCCTTCAGACAAAATTGAACATAAGCACAGAGTGCTCTCTCTCTCTCTCTCTCTCTCTCTCTCTCTCTCTCTCTCTCTCTCTCTCTCTCTCCCCCCCATGCTCCTTGTTTCTGACAGTGTTTACAAGATCCCTCCTTTCCTCTTACCAGAGATTGATTTTTTTTCACCACAGACACATAAATTTCCACATTTCACCCAGCACAGGAGGCTCAAGAAGAAGGAGGACTTAAGTGAGGGTACTTTGGTTCCTCTAAGAAAGGGAACAAAATACTCACAGGAGGAGACTGAAGTAAAGGCCACCTAGATTATAGGGGAGGTGGACCTGTATAGAAATGATTCTTGAGAACGAATCTGATCTGTGTTGTCAGAAAATCATCAGTTCAGTTCACAGCTTAGCAGCAGCAGCTCAGTCCACTCTTGCAAACACTTCACTGATATACCAGCAGTCCAATTCGGTCATATCAGGATAGCAGAGGTAGCAAGCCTTAGCAGTGGCGCTTAAGGATTGAATCAGGCCTCAGCTGAATAGGCACAAGTCAGCATGAGGGTTAGAACCACCAGAGATATCAGGAAAAGTTCTCAGCTGTGCCTCTCTCAAGGAAGTGAGTATCAGTGAAGATGAAAGACTAAGAAGCATTAAAAAGCTAGCTTTACAAGCAAGTCCCACTCACAGTCTGTTGACTCCTATTTATACTCCCTCCAAACATCACATGTCCTCCATGGGTCTTGCCTCCTGATGAATCTTGCCTCAGCACATGAGCCTGTCTTAGCAAAACTCCATGTGAGGCCATCCGTGTCAGCTGACATCACTCTACTAATCAGCCAGAGTCTGAAAAGTCACAAGAAACTGCTAGCACACCACCAGAAGTTTTTTTGGTGTGATTTTCTCTGTGATGTCTTGGCAAATGGAGCTCAATTATGCAATATAAGGCAGACCAACACATGTGTGTTGTTAGTTAAGAATCCTTCATCATGCATCCAAGCATGTTAAAGGATGCTTGCTTTAACAAAATATCCTTTCACTTGTATCCACTTCAGGAAAACACTCCCTCACATTTACCCCATCAAAACACTAACACAACTGATTTTCCAAATAACACATTTCTACTTCACTGTACAACTATTACAATCATTTCACATCAGCTGTACTTTTCTTCACTGAGTCAACACCAGACCAAACCTATGAAGATGGGAAAATTCTGGGAATGGAGAATCATTGTCTTTAGTTGTGTGCCCTGAGCTGACCTTCTTGGACTCTAGTGGAGTGCAAACTGACGGCCACACAGATGAAGCTGCTCAATCTTGGTGGGTTACAAAACAAAGCAAACAGATTCCAGTGAGAGAGAGAGAGACTTGTAGGAATAAGAGATGTGGACAAGGGTGGGTGTAAAGTGGGAGGTGAGAGTGGTCAGTATGCAACGTGTACATGTGTGAAATTGTAATGAACTACAGGAATGATTTAAAATGTGTAAAATGAATAGAGAGTAGCCATACCCAATGACAATTCTTTTCTGAATTCTTCAGAGAAGAGACCCAAAGTGGATATGTCTGGGCTGAAACCATCTGCATTTGTACTCATTGCTAAGGAAGGGTATTATCCTTGGCCTTACCTCATTTTCACAATGATAATTTTGGTAATTTTCAAGCCACCTACATTTGAATCTAGCTTCATTTAAAAGTTGCTTATAGGGGGGAAACTGTCTAAATTGGAATCCCAGAGGAGGCAGTGGTGGTCAATGCATGTTCTGTATCTGAACAAAATAGGCCCTGAAGAATTATTTCAACTTCCCAAATAAGCACAGCTGAAGGTGATAAGATTTGCTGTGAAATCTGAAATAGAAATATGATTTTGATCAGAAATTCCCTAGTTCTATCTCATCCTTGGCTGAATGCCTCCAGAACTGCATTTACATTCTTGATGGTGTTCCAGTAAAAAGACAATTTATTTTATGTGACTTGTTACTTTTCTATAGTCTTGGCTGGCTTGCGCAGGCTAAAATTCTAATTGAATAATTCAAGCATCTGCCGAAAATTATAAGCTTGCATTGGTAAGAAGCAAAAATCAGACATCACACAAAAGCTTTAATCATGGAAGCAATTATAAGTCTTGGATTTACACTCTTACTAACCACCATGACCAAGGCAAATAGCATGTATAGTTTTTCTCATTGGGCACATAAACAAACATTAGGAAATTCATCTAGACACTAAATACCACTGTGGATCTTTGAAGTAAAAATTTTGGGCCTTTAGTACTAATCTGCTTTCATCTCTAAAATGGGCAGTGAGGGTTAATTTCAAGTAAGCTGTGCCAAGGGAAAGATGGAGCTGGGAGCTGATGGGTATGATCACTTGTCACTCAGAGTTAATTTGAATGCTGTGAAATTACTTGTGTGTAGTGGGTAATACATATGTATTTGTGTGTATATCATGCATACAGGTGTACATTATGTAGCTGCATCCATACAAATGCACACATACACATCATGAATGTGTTTGAAGACTAGATGTCTTCAATGTAGGTCAATGTAGATGGTTTCCTCTATTTCTCTGAAGCTAGCTAGTTCACTGATTAAACAGGAAGGCTAACAAGTTCTATGGATTAGCCTGTGTCTTGTCCCACTCTACTACACAGAGCTTTGATTGCAGACATGTACTTCCATGCCTGGTTTTTCATGTGGGTACTAGAGATATGAAATCAGATGTTCATTTTTACACAGCAAGCAGTTTACTGACAGAACCATCTCCCCGGCACTGAGGATGCTTCTGCATATGATAAAACAGAGATGTAATTTAAACAGATAGAGTCTCAGTACTTCTGGTCATACTTTTCAAAGTGAATCTCTACATAAAAAGCCCTAGTAAAATAAGAAAGTACGATCAGACTTCATTGTCTGTCCACCAAACACATGTACAAATATGTATGGAACCCTATCTACAATACAATTTCAGGATCCCAATTTTTTTCTCTAAAACATCAATACAGCATCTATAGTACAAATTTAGTAAATATATTAAATGCGCATGCTGGCTAGTCTTATGTCAACTTTATACACAAAGTACAGTTTTCTGAAAGAAGGGAGCCTATATTGAGAAAATGCCTCCATAATATTTTCTTAATTAATCCTTGCTGGGGGAAAGGCAGCTCATTATGGGTGGGGTCATCCCTCAGTTGGGGGCCCTGGGATCTACAAGAAAGCAGGCCAAGCAAGCTATGAAGAGCAAGCCAAGAAGCAACACCCCTCCATGGCCTCTGCATCAGGACCAGGTTCTTGGCATGTTTGACTTCCTGTTCTATTTGAGTATCTGTATCTGCCCTGACTTCCTTAGATGATGAACAGCAATATGGAAGGGTGAGCCAAGTAACTCCTCCCTAACTTGCTTTTGTTTATCACAGCAATAGAAACTCTAAATAAGACAATAAGTAACTGCAAAATTTCAAATTTATAGTAGTTCCCTATTGGTGTGAGAAACCAACAGTGAAGAAATTCAAACAGAGCATGATAAAAAAAAATCCATTGCAATTATGTATGTCACTTGTGTGTGATACTTGGCATTTTCTCTTATTTAATGAATGGTGATTGGATTATAATGGGACATAATAGTGGATTAGATCATAATTAGACAGTTGACAAAAGTAAAATTATCAAGGTGAAATTGAGGGGTTTTTGATTCTTATATACCTGAAATCTTAGTAAATAAAAATATATATTCCATATTTTCAAACATTGAATTAAAAGTTTAAATATTTAAGAAAATTAGTTAAATAATTACAATAAATAGGGGAAATATAGATGATTTTAGTTCAATACTATTCATCTGTATCATGTTAATTTTAGATAGGGATTCTCTGTGAAGACCAGATTAGCCTGAAGGTCACAGAGATCAGCATGCCTCTCCCTCCCATGTTGGAATTAAAGACTTATACTATTATTACCAGCTATATTATATTGTTGAGTGTGTTTATCAGTAGATGAAGCTGATAAAATACATATAAATTGTTATAAATATTGAACCCTAAATACATACAATAGAGATTATTTTCTTATAACAATATATACACAATGAGCTCATAGGTACACATTTTATGGAAATAAAGGAAATCAAACTATCATGGGAAATGTTTTGCCTAGTCTCTGAGTACAAAGTCTACACTAAGCACAGCTGGCCATGAAGGCAAAAATACCAGGAAATAGAGTAATCTTGTAACTAATATCCGTAAAGAATACATCTGCAAAATAACAGGTTTGTTATAGTAAAGAAAAAGGAAAAAAGAAAAAGAAATGTTCATTACCTGGTCATTTAATAATTCCCTTAAAAGTAGTAAGGACCACATCCCAGATCTGTGGAATCTGATGAACAATGTTTCTACCTGTCTTATAGAGAGGAGTGGCAGCTACAGAAGCTCGTCCAAGTATGCGTGGTGGAAAATATAATTTAACAGGACGTTTAACCTCAAAGCAAGTTTCCTTGTTGAGCTAGTGGAAAGAAATGATCATTTCTTCAATTAGTATTTCCAACTGCCTGGATTACAGCAAATTCTGAGACTATAGGTAGAAATTCAAAGTACTCTACTTACAACAGGGGGACAGATCATTTTACAAAAGAAGGACATGAAACTTTACCTCCAGTTTCTAACATAAGAAATTATCTTTGAATTCCCAGCACCACTTACTTGTATCATTACTCTTAGTAATTGTAATTATAAGCATACTTAACTTGGATGTGATACTTTTCCTTAAGAAATGATTTTTAAATTAAATCGTGTTTGCAAAGCCTTGGAATGGTTTGCAATATTAATAGAGATTCTTTCAGAGTCAAAAAGTTTTGAAAAAATGGAACCCCTCCAGATCTGTCTTTTGGATTTCACACTTTAGGAGGTTTAAAGGAAAACTGCTCCTTTCAGTATTGCTAATTAACATAATGATTTCAAGTATTCAGATTTAATTGCAATTTGAAATATTCATTGAAATAACTGGATGAATTGTATCCAAAATAAAATAAAATGTGGGATAAAGCAGAATAACAGAATTTCTCTGAAATGGCCCTTTATGCTGCAGGTCATGGAAGCAAGCTTGCTTATTATGAATTATCTGAGAGGAAAAGGGTAGAAAATATTCATAAGCACCTATGACACTATGTGCATTTCAGAATGAAAATAGTCAGAGAACTGTGTTGTGACCCAAGGAACCTCAAAGCCGAGTCATTGAATAGACTCAGGGAAAGCAATCCGAGCCTAGAAAAGACTCAAAACTTCACAAAAATTGCTATCAAATTAAAATAGTGGAGCTGTATTTAAACTTATATTCATTAATTTAGCATCTTTTAAATTCATCATGAAGCCAGCAAAGAAAGAAACAGGATAAAAATTTAGATTTTTCCAAAGCTGATCAATTAACTTATTCCTTTTTTTTCTTTTTTTTATTGTTTTTTTTTATTCGATATAATTTATTTATATTTCAAATGATTTCCCCTTTTCTACCCCCCCCCCACTCCCCGAAAGTCCCGTAAGCCCCCTGTCCTCCCTCCCACCCCTTCCCAGTTCCCCGTTCTGGTTTTGCCAAATACTGTTTCACTGAGTCTTTCCAGAACCAGGGACCACTCCTGCTTTCTTCTTGTATCTCATTTGATGTGTGGATTATGTTTTGGGTATTCCAGTTTTCTAGGTTAATAACCACTTATTAGTGAGTGCATACCATGATTCACCTTTTGAGTCTGGGTTACCTCACTTAGTATGATGTTCTCTAGCTCCATCCATTTGCCTAAGAATTTCATGAATTCATTGTTTCTAATGGCTGAATAGTACTCTATTGTGTAGATATACCACATTTTTTGCATCCACTCTTCTGTTGAGGGATACCTGGGTTCTTTCCAGCATCTGGCAATTATAAATAGGGCTGCTATGAACATAGTAGAGCATGTATCCTTATTACATGGTGGGGAATCCTCTGGGTATATGCCCAGGAGTGGTATAGCAGGATCTTCTGGAAGTGAGGTGCCCAGTTTTCGGAGGAACCGCCAGACTGCTTTCCAGAGTGGTTGTACCAATTTGCAACCCCACCAGCAGTGGAGGAGTGTTCCTCTTTCTCCACACCCTCTCCAACACCTGCTGTCTCCTGAATTTTTAATCTTAGTCATTCTGACTGGTGTAAGATGAAATCTTAGGGTTGTTTTGATTTGCATTTCCCTAATGACTAATGAAGTTGAGCATTTTTTAAGATGCTTCTCCGCCATCCGAAGTTCTTCAGGTGAGAATTCTTTGTTTAACTCTGTACCCCATTTTTTAATAGGGTTGTTCGGTTTTCTGGAGTCTAACTTCTTGAGTTCTTTATATATATTGGATATTAGCCCTCTATCTGATGTAGGATTGGTGAAGATCTTTTCCCAATTTGTTGGTTGCCGATCTGTCCTCTTGATGGTGTCCTTTGCCTTACAGAAACTCTGTAACCTTATGAGGTCCCATTTGTCAATTCTTGCTCTTAGAGCATACACTATTGGTGTTCTGTTCAGAAACTTTCTCCCTGTACCGATGTCCTCAAGGGTCTTCCCCAGTTTCTTTTCTATTAGCTTCAGAGTGTCTGGCTTTATGTGGAGGTCCTTGATCCATTTGGATTTGAGCTTAGTACAAGGAGACAAGGATGGATCAATTCGCATTCTTCTGCATGCTGACCTCCAGTTGAACCAGCACCATTTGTTGAAAAGGCTATCTTTTTTCCATTGGATGTTTTCAGCCTCTTTGTCGAGGATCAAGTGGCCATAGGTGTGTGGGTTCATTTCTGGATCTTCAATCCTGTTCCATTGATCCTCCTGCCTGTCACTGTACCAATACCATGCAGTTTTTAACACTATTGCTCTGTAGTATTGCTTGAGGTCAGGGATACTGATTCCCCCAGATTTTCTTTTGTTGCTGAGAATAGTTTTAGCTATCCTGGGTTTTTTGTTGTTCCAGATGAATTTGATAATTGCTCTTTCTAACTCTGTGAAGAATTGAGTTGGGATTTTGATGGGTATTGCATTGAATCCTAAACCTAATTTTTATGCTATATGTGTTCTTTAGAAATACCACATAATTTTTAGCCAAGTTAGTGCTTTAGTGGTTGTTAAAAATTATCACAAATATAATCTAACCATAACAATGTACACGTTTTTAAAAAAGAAATACAATTTATTGGCAAGTGCTTAAAAGATGTTCAATACATTAGTCATTGGAGGAATATAAAGCTAACCTAAGTGACTCCTGTAAAGAAAATGTTGAGAAGAATTTGGGGGGAGGGAAATGTGGCTATGGTGGAAAGTTCAACTGATTTTAAGTTATTCTACAGGGTTCAAGAATAAAAACAACATGGTACAGCCACAAAAATTAGACACATTCATCAATAAAACAAATACTAGGACTCACATATAAGTCCACCCACCTACAGCCACCTGATTTTTGTCAAAGGTGCCAAGAAGATGCATTGAAATAAAGGTAGCATCATTAACAATTGGTATTAGGGTAAAAAATGGTTACATGTTCATAGAGGAATGAAACTTAATATTTCTTTCTCACACTGCTCCCAAATCAGTTCCAAATTGATCAAAGATTTCAATATAAGAACTGGGACTAAAATGTTTAGAAGAAAGAGCAGCAGTTCCACTTCAACACACAGCTCGAGTAGGAACAGTGTGAATAGGACTCCATTGCTCAGGAAATAAGAGCAAAAATAAACAAGTGGAACTTCATGAAATTCAAAAGCTCTATACTACAAAAGAAACTGTTACCTAATGGAAGAATCTATAGAACAGGAGGAAACTCTTCACCTGCTGTATGTGTGACAGAGAATAAAGCCTACATTATACAAGGAACTCAGAACCTAAACACCAAGAAAACAATGTGAACATGATGTGGAAATTATCATGCTGCACTGTTAGGGGAATAATGACCAGAAAAATCTCTGCACATTTCTGATTCATGGCCAATTCAATCTATACATGAATAATGTTCTGTAAATTGAGGAGACTAACAATTTATCTTATTTTCAGCTACAAGTTTATAACATTTATTTTCTTGTTTATAGTTTAATTAGCACAATTTTAGAAGCCAATCACCTGCCAAAGAAAAAACAGTGATTATGAAAAACTATGCTAAAGCAATCTGAAAAATTAGAAACCCTTAAGAAAAAGATCCAAAATATTATTATTGGTTATTCTCTGACAATCCAGGCTATTCATGTTAACAAAGCTAATATTGGGTATACATTTACAATATTCAAGAAACAACACCAAGCACTTCAAATTACTCACCATACCTTTCTTCACAACTTGATTTTAACATAAATTTTGAAAAACTGAGAAGAAATAGATATTTCATGATCAAATCAGTTTGTGATTCTAGAATACAAACAGATGGGATATCTTTTCCATTGCCAGTGTGATTAGACTTCTTTGTTGGTGCAACTGTTTTTCCTGAAAGCTTCAGTTTTCAGTTGACAAACCATAGGTTCAGAGACACTTAGCAACTTCCCTATGAAATGCAGATGTCCGAATGCCCAAGGTGGAATCTTCTAACCACTTCTTGCTTCATCATAGCAAGTAGTACAACTTGCAGTCAACCCAATGCCCAACTGTGAGCCTTGCATTAGTTTTATTCATTTATTTTTGTTGGTTGGTTTTTGATTAATGGGATTGAGGAATATAGAAAAGAGCATTCTTATTTTATTTTTGTGGTATAATTTAATTGAGGTACATAAAGCTTGTGTATTTTCATGAGGTACATTATAGTTATTCAACAAGTATATACAGAGTAAGAACTCAATTAGGGTATTAAGCATTATCTTTTCAGACATTAATGTTTTCATGCACTAGGAATTGCATACTCTGCTAGTCATTTTGACATACATTGTACATCATTTGAACCAATAATTCTCCAACTATGCTAAAGAAATATCAGAAGTAATTCCTCTGCTCTGTGCCTTGGTGCTCCTATTCAACTTCTTGTCTTCTCCCCTAACCCCTCTCCTTTGCCAGTTTCCATCAATCACTCTTCCTTCCATTTTTCTACCAACATTGGTCTAGTTACTTACACAAAGGAGCAAGAAGAACTTGTGATGTTTCATCTGGTTGTAATCCATGTTACTAAAGTCTACAAGATTTCATGTTTGGTGGACAAGTAATATTCTATTGAAAAAATACAAGACAACCTTCTATCCAGTCTAGTATTGATGGATACCTATGTGGATTTGATTGCTTAGCCATTTTGAAGATATTTCGATGCATATGAGTGCAGATACCTCTGGAATATAAGTATTTGAATTTCTTTAGATATATATCCCATATAAGAATTAATAGATAGTGAGATAATCGTAATTTTAGTTTTTTTATGTATTGCCACAGTATTCTTTATAATGGCTAACCTAAGTTACATCCCCTACATTATAACAGCATATGAGTTTTCTTGACAGGAATATTTTTTTTCTTTTTTTTTTAATTTTTTTATTCGATATAATTTATTTACATTTCAAATGATTTCCCCTTTTCTAGCCCCCCCACTCCCCGAAAGTCCCGTAAGCCCCCTTCTCTTCCCCTGTCCTCCCATCCACCCCTTCCCACTTCCCCGTTCTGGTTTTGCTGAATACTGTTTCACTGAGTCTTTCCAGAACCAGGGGCCACTCCTCCTTTCTTCTTGTACCTCATTTGATGTGTGGATTATGTTTTGGGTATTCCAGTTTTCTAGGTTAATATCCACTTATTAGTGAGTGCATACTATGATTCACCTTTTGAGTCTGGGTTACCTCACTTAGTATGATATTCTCTAGCTCCATCCATTTGCCTAAGAATTTCATGAATTCATTGTTTCTAATGGCTGAATAGTACTCCATTGTGTAGATATACCACATTTTTTGCATCCACTCTTCTGTTGAGGGATACCTGGGTTCTTTCCAGCATCTGGCAATTATAAATAGGGCTGCTATGAACATAGTAGAGCATGTATCCTTATTACATGGTGGGGAATCCTCTGGATATATGCCCAGGAGTGGTATAGCAGGATCTTCTGGAAGTGAGGTGCCCAGTTTTCGGAGGAACCGCCAGACTGATTTCCAGAGTGGTTGTACCAATTTGCAACCCCACCAGCAGTGGAGGAGTGTTCCTCTTTCTCCACACCCTCTCCAACACCTGCTGTCTCCTGAATTTTTAATCTTAGCCATTCTGACTGGTGTAAGATGAAATCTTAGGGTTGTTTTGATTTGCATTTCCCTAATGACTAATGAAGTTGAGCATTTTTTAAGATGCTTCTCTGCCATCCGAAGTTCTTCAGGTGAGAATTCTTTGTTTAACTCTGTACCCCATTTTTTAATAGGGTTGTTTGGTTTTCTGGAGTCTAACTTCTTGAGTTCTTTATATATATTGGATATTAGCCCTCTATCTGATGTAGGATTGGTGAAGATCTTTTCCCAATTTGTTGGTTGCCCATTTGTCCTCTTGATGGTGTCCTTTGCCTTACAGAAACTTTGTAATTTTATGAGGTCCCATTTGTCAATTCTTGCTCTTAGAGCATACGCTATTGGTGTTCTGTTCAGAAACTTTCTCCCTGTTCCAATGTCCTCAAGGGTCTTCCCCAGTTTCTTTTCTATTAGCTTCAGAGTGTCTGGCTTTATGTGGAGGTCCTTGATCCATTTGGATTTGAGCTTAGTACAAGGAGACAAGTATGGATCAATTCGCATTCTTCTGCATGCTGACCTCCAGTTGAACCAGCACCATTTGTTGAAAAGGCTATCTTTTTTCCATTGGATGTTTTCAGCCTCTTTGTCGAGGATCAAGTGGCCATAGGTGTGTGGGTTCATTTCTGGATCTTCAATCCTGTTCCATTGATCCTCCTGTCTTGACAGGAATATTTTAAACTAGTACTATATGTTGAGTTTCCTGCATAATCTTCATATAAATCCTATGAAGTAGCTATCATCATATTCTTCACTCTCTAATGAGAAAAGTAATCCTTTGATGTAGACAAAAATAGACTTATGTACTGTCTAAGATCTTTGATTTTGAGGCATAACAAGTCACCACTAAAGTTGGTGATCCTGGGAAAGGGGAAAAACTATATAATGTATTCATAACCTACTACACTGACTCTGAAATCTTAATGATAATGCACTCAACAAATCTTTATTGGTCTGTTAATATTTTTCTTAGCTAAATAGTGGCTCTAGATCAAGGCCTTGCAGATACTGATCCAATTAACCTCTTTGGTATGTAAGCTTTTGTTGAAAAGATAACTAGAGAAAAAGAAACTTATCCCTAGAATTTTCCATCAGTTTTTCCATGCAATGTATCTACAGAGACCACTAAGATACTATATGGCATAAATTATGTCCAGTCTCAGGGCTGCTGCAACATGCCCCAATATTCAATATGTATTTCATCCTAAGACTTCTTACTCTTTTAATCAAGATTCTTAAATAATTCCAGAAATCCTTTCACTTCTTACACTCCTAAAGTTCATGAAGTAAGGTCCTTTCAAAATTTGTGAAAAAGTTTGGGAAAGCATGGCTAGAGAGTTTGTTGTAGAGCTGAGTATCTGAGAGTCAATTGGCAAGTACTTTTTTTTTATTCAATATATTTTTTATTTACATTTCAAATGATTTCCCCTTTTCTAGCGCCCCACTCCCCGAAAGTCCCGTAAGCCCCCTTCTCTGCCCCTGTCATCCCAACCACACCTTCCCACTTCCCCATTCTAGTTTTGCCAGATACTGCTTCACTGAGTCTTTCCATAACAAGGGGCCACTCCTCTTTTCTTCTTGTACTTCATTTGATGTATGGATTATGTTTCAGGTATTCCAGTTTTCTAGGTTAATACCCACTTATTAGTGAGTGCATACCATGATCACCTTTTGAGTCAGGGTTACCTCATTTAGTATGATGTTCTCTAGCTCCATCCATTTGCCTAAGAATTTCATGAATTCATTGTTTCTAATGGCTGCATAGTACTCCATTGTGTAGATATACCATATTTTTTGCACCCACTCTTCTGTTGAGGGATACCTGGGTTCGATCCAGCATCTGGCAATTATAAATAGGGCTGCTATGAACATAGTAGAGCATGTATCCTTATTACATGGTGGGGAATCCTCTGGGTATATGCCCAGGAGTGGAATAGCAGGACCTTCTGGAAGTGAGGTGCCCAGTTTTCAGAGGAACCGCCAGACTGATTTCCAGAGTGGTTGTACCAATTTGCAAGCCCACCAGCAGTGGAGGAGTGTTCCTCTTTCTCCACACCCTCTCCAACACGTGCTGTCTCCTGAATTTTTAATCTTAGCCATTCTGACTGGTGTAAGGTGAAATCTCAGGGTTGTTGTGATTTGCATTTCCCTAATGACTAATGAAGTTGAGCATTTTTTAAGATAGATGCTTCTCCGACATCCGAAGTTCTTCAGGTGAGAATTCTTTTTTTTTTTTTTTTACCATGTACCTATCTCATAAACTCTGAATTCTTTTTTTTTAATTTTTTTTATTCGACATAATTTATTTACATTTCAAATAATTTCCCCTTTTCTAGCCCCCCCACTCCCCGAAAGTCCCGTAAGCCCCCTTCTCTTCCCCTGTCCTCCCTCCCACCCCTTCCCACTTCCCTGTTATGGTTTTGCCAAATAATGTTTCACTGAGTCTTTCCAGAACCAGGGGCCACTCCTCCTTTCTTCTTGTATCTCATTTGATGTGTGGATTATGTTTTGGGTATTCCAGTTTTCTAGGTTAATAGCCACTTATTAGTGAGTGCATACCATGATTCACCTTTTGAGTCTGGGTTACCTCACTTAGTATGATGTTCTCTAGCTCCATCCATTTGCCTAAGAATTTCATGAATTCATTGTTTCTAATGGCTGAATAGTACTCCATTGTGTAGATATACCACATTTTTTGCATCCACTCTTCTGTTGAGGGATACCTGGGTTCTTTCCAGCATCTGGCAATTATAAATAGGGCTGCTATGAACATAGTAGAGCATGTATCCTTATTACATGGTGGGGAATCCTCTGGATATATGCCCAGGAGTGGTATAGCAGGATCTTCTGGAAGTGAGGTGCCCAGTTTTCGGAGGAACCGCCAGACTGATTTCCAGAGTGGTTGTACCAATTTGCAACCCCACCAGCAGTGGAGGAGTGTTCCTCTTTCTCCACACCCTCTCCAACACCTGCTGTCTCCTGAATTTTTAATCTTAGCCATTCTGACTGGTGTAAGATGAAATCTTAGGGTTGTTTTGATTCCTAATGACTAATGAAGTTGAGCATTTTTTAAGATGCTTCTCCGCCATCCGAAGTTCTTTGGGTGAGAATTCCCTGTTTAACTCTGTACCCCATTTTTAATAGGGTTGTTTGGTTTTCTGGAGTCTAACTTCTTGAGTTCTTTATATATATTGGATATTAGTCCTCTATCTGATGTAGGATTGGCGAAGATCTTTTCCCAATTTGTTGGTTGCTGATTTGTCCTCATGATGGTGTACTTTGCCTTACAGAAATTTGTAATTTTATGAGGTCCCATTTGTCAATTCTTGAACTTAGAGCATACGCTATTGGTGTTCTGTTCAGACACTTTCTCCCTGCACCGATGTCCTCAAGGGTCTTCCCCAGTTTCTTTTCTATTAGCTTCAGAGTGTCTTGCTTTATGTGGAGGTCCTTGATCCATTTGGATTTGAGCTTAGTACAAGGAGACAAGTATGGATCAATTCGCATTCTTCTGCATGCTGACCTCCAGTTGAACCAGCACCATTTGTTGAAAAGGCTATCTTTTTCCATTGGATGTTTTCAGCCTCTTTGTCGAGGATCAAGTGGCCATAGGTCTGTGGGTTCATTTCTGGATCTTCAATCCTGTTCCATTGATCCTCCTGCCTGTCACTCTACCAATACCATGCAGTTTTTAACACTATTGCTCTGTAGTTTTGCTTGAGGTCAGGGATACTGATTCCCCCAGACTTTTTTTGTTGCTGAGAATAGTTTTAGCTATCCTGGGTTTTTTGTTATTCCAGATGAATTTGATAATTGCTCTTTATAACTCTGTGAAGAATTGAGTTGGGATTTTGATGGGTATTGCATTGAATCTGTATACTGCTTTTGGCAAAATGGCCATTTTAACTATATTGATTCTACTGATCCATGAGCATGAGAGGTTTTCCCATTTTTTGAGGTTTTTTCCATTTCCTTCTTCAGAGTCTTGAAGTTCTTGTCATACAGATCTTTCACGTGTTTGTTAAGAGTCAACCCAAGATACTTTATACTGTTTGTGGCTATTGTAAAGGGGGTCATTTCCCTAATTTCTTTCTCAGCCTGCTTAACCTTTGAGTATAGGAAGGCCACTGATTTGCTTGAGTTGATTTTATAACCTGCCACTTTGCTGAAGTTGTTTATCAGCTGTAGGAGTTCTCTAGTGGAGTTTTTTGGGTCACTTAGGTAGACTATCATGTCATCTGCAAATAATGATAGTTTGATTTCTTCCTTTCCAATTTGTATCCCTTTGAACTCCTTATGTTGTCGAATTGCCCAAGCTAGTACCTCAAGTACAATATTGAAAAGATAAGGAGAAAGGGGGCAACCATGTCTAGTCCCTGATTTTAGTGGGATTGCTTCAAGTTTCTATCCATTTAGTTTGAGGCTGGCTACCGGTTTGCTGTATATTGCTTTTACTATGTTCAGGTATGGGCCTTGAATTTCTGTTCTTTCCAAGACTTTAAGCATGAAAGGATGCTGAATTTTGTCAAATGCTTTTTCAGCATCCAATGAAATGACCATGTGTTTTTTTTTTTTTTTGAGTTTGTTTATGTAGTGGATTGCATTGATGGATTTCCGTATATTGAACCAACCCTGCATTCCCGGGATAAAGCCTACTTGATCATGGTGGATGATCGTTTGATGTGTTCTTGGATTTGGTTGGCAAGAATTTTATTGAGTATTTTTGCATCGATGTTCATAAGGGAAATTGGTCTGAAGTTCTCTTTCTTTGTTGGATCTTTGTGTGGTTTTGGTATCAGAGTAATTGTGGCGTCATAGAAGGAATTGGGTAGTGTTCCTTCTGTTTCTATTTTGTGGAATAGTTTGTAGAGTATTGGTGTTAACTCTTCTTTGAAGGTCTGATAGTATTCTGCACTGAAGCCATCTGGTCCTGTGCTTTTTTTGGTTGGAAGACTTTCTATGACTCCTTCTATTTCTTTAGGCGTTATGGGACTGTTTAGATGATCTATTTGGTCCTGATTTAATTTTGGTATTTGGTATCTGTCAAGGAAATTGTTCATTTCCTCCAGATTCTCCAGTTGTGTTGAGTTCAGGCTCTTGTAGTAGGATCTGATGATTTTTTGGATTTCCTCAGTTTCTGTTGTTATATCTCCCTTTTCATTTCTAAGTTTGTTAATTTGGATACTTTCTCTGTGCCCTTTGGTCAGTCTGGCTAAGGGTTTATCTATCTTGTTGATTTTCTCAAAGAACCAGCTCCTGGTTTTGTTGATTCATTGTATGGTTCTCTTTGTTTCTACTTGATTGATTTCGGCCCTGAGTTGGATGATTTCCTGCCTTCTACTCCTCCTGGGTGAAATAGCTTCTTTTTGTTCCAGGGCTTTCAGGTATGTCATTAAGCTGGTAATGTATGCTCCCTCCATTTTCTTTTTGGATGCACTCAGGGCTATGAGTTTTCCTCTTAGCACTGCTTTCATTGTGTCCCATAAATTTGGGTATGTTTTGTCTTCATTTTCATTGTGTTCTAAAAAGTCTTTAATTTCTCTCTTTATTTCTTCCTTGACCAAGGTATCATTGAGTAGAATATTGTTCAGTTTCCACGTGTATGTGGGTTTTCTGTTGTTTTTGTTGCTATTGAAGACCACTTTTACTCCATAGTGATCTGATAGGAAGCATGGGATTAGTTCGATCTTCCTATATTTGTTGAGGTCTGTCTTGTGACCAATTATATGGTCGATTTTGGAGAAGGTACCATGAGGTGCTAAGAAAAAGGTATATTCTTTTGCTTTAGGATAGAATGTTTTATATATATATCTGTTAAATCTAATTGGTCCACAGCTTCAATTAGTTTCATTGTGTCCCTGTTTAGTTTCTGTTTTCCTGATCGGTCCATTGAGGAAAGTGCAGTGTTGAAGTCACCCACAATTATTGTGTTTGGTGCAATGTGTGCTTTGAGCTTTAATAAAGTTTCTTTTACGAAAGAAGGTGCCCTTGCATTTGGAGCATAGATGTTCAGGATTGAGAGTTCTTCTTGTTGTATTTTTCCTTTGACCAGCAAGAAGTGTCCCTCAGAGTCTCTTTTGATGACTTTGGGTTGAAAGTCAATTTTATCTGATCTTAAAATTGCTACTCCAGCTTGTTTCCTGAGACCATTTGCTTGTAAAATTGTCTTCCAGCCTTTTACTCTAAGGTAGTGTTTGTCTTTGACCCTGAGGTGTGTTTCCTGTAAGCAGCAAAATGTAGGGTCCTGTTTACGTATCCAGTCAGTTAGTCTATGTCTTTTTATTGGGGCATTGAGTCCATTGATGTTAAGAGATATTAAGGAATAGTGATTGTTACTTCCTGTCATTTTTGACCTTATTCTTTAAATTTGATTGGTTAACTTCTTTTGGGTTTGATGAAAGGTTACTATCTTGCTTTTTCCAGGGTGAAGTTTCCCTCCTTGTATTGGTGTTTTCCTCCTATTATCCTTTGTAGAGCTGGGTTTGTGGGTAGATATTGGGTAAACTTGGTTTTGTCATGGAATATCTTAGTTTCTCCATCTATGGTGATTGAGAGTTTTGCTGGATATAATAGTTTTGGCTGGCATTTGTGTTCTCTTTGAGTCTGCATGAGATCTGGCCAGGTTCTTCTAGCCTTCATAGTCTCAGGTGAAAAGTCTGCTGTGATTCTGATAGGTCTTCCTTTATATGTTACTTGGCCTTTTTCTCTTACTGCCTTTAATATTCTTTCTTTGTTTAGTACATTTAGTGTTTTGATTATTATGTGACGGGAAGTATTTCTTTTCTGGTCCAGTCTGTTTGGAGTTCTGTAGGCTTCTTGTATATTCATGGGCATCTCTCTCTTTAGATTAGGGAAGTTTTCTTCCATAATTTTATTGAAGATATTTGCTGGCCCTTTAAGTTGTAAATCTACACTCTCATCTATGCCTATAATCCTTAGGTTTGGTCTTCTCATTGCGTCCTGGATTTCCTGGATATTTTGGGTAGCAAGCTTTTTGCATTTTGCATTTTCTTTAACTGTTGAGTACATGGTTTCTATGGTATCTTCAGCATCTGAGATTCTTTCTTCTATCTCTTGTATTCTGTTGTTGATATTTGCATCTATGTCCCCTGATTTCTTCCCAAGGCTTTCTATCTCCAAAGTTGTCTCCCTTTGAGTTTTCTTAGTTGTTTCTACTTCTGATTTTAGATCCTGTATGGTTTTGCTTAGCTCCTTCACTTGCTTGTTTGTGCTTTCCTGTAATTCTTTAAGAGATTTTTGTGTTTCCTCTTTCATGACCTCAGCCTGTTGACCAAAGTTCTCTTGTATTTCTTTAAGTGTTTTTTGCGTTTCCTCATTATTGGCTTTTGTATTCTCCTGGATTTCTTTCAATGATTTTTGTGTTTCCCTTTCAAGGGCTTCTAACTTTTGATCCATTTTCTCCTGAATTTCTTTAAGTATGTCCTTCATGTGTTCCTGTACCAGCATCATGACCAGTGATTTTAAATCCAAATCTTGTTTTACTGGTGTGATGGGGTATCCAGGACATGCTGGTAAAGGAGAATTGGGTCAGATGTTGCCATATTGCCTTGATTTCTGTTAGTGACGTTCCTGCATTTGCCTTTTGCCATCTAGTTCTCATTGGTGTTAGTTGGTCTTGTCAATGCTGGACTCACCAGTGCAAGCTGCCCCTTCCCAGGTGGCCTCTGGTGCACAGCTTACCTCCTGCACTGCCTGGAGACATGGTGCTGTTGCCCAGGCTGTTCAGATCCCGAAGCAGACACCTGAAGGCTCCTGCAGGGGCCTGCTGGATTCACCGGAGCACACACAGACTTCTCCTGGCTGGCCGCCCGGAAACCCCTCTTGCCTCTTGCAGGACCTGAAGATGTAGTGTTGCTGCCCAGGCTGATCTGAATCCAGAAGCGGAGAGATCTGAGAGCTCCCACCAGAGGCCTCAGGACTGGAACCTAAGCTCCGTGAATTGGCAAGTACTTTAACCATATAGAAAGACTATAGTATAAGATCCCAAAAGGAACCACATCAATGCTTGGGTTTTTTTATACAAGAAGTTTCAATAAACTTAGGAATTCAACAGCTCAGAATCTTCTGGAATTCTCTGAAATTGAACAGATGCACTAAGCCACTCTTTTCCCAAGACTATTCAAGTATAAGCACTGCTGAGAACTTTCAGAGAGCTTAGCATCACAGAAGAGGCTCAGACCAGCTGAGCTGACTCTTTGGTCCTTTCAATCATAACTCTTTGATGAGAATATGTTCTCTAAAACTTGATGTTTTGCACACTTTATCTTTAACAGATAAGTGTTGGAAGGTGATGCCTTACAAGAATTCTTTGTCATGGAAGGGTCTTGCCTTCATGAATTTATTAGTAATACCATGAAGGGAGCTCTTGATGGAGAGAGGGTTCGCCCTCTTCTGCCTCAGGCCATGTAAGGATACAGCAATCACCTTATTAGATGCTGTAGCCTTGTTTTGAGACTTGCCGGTCTTGGGATCTGTAAAAATGAGTTTCTTTATTACAAATTGACAGTCCTTGATACTCAATTAAATGATAACAAATGGATTTAAACAATGCTTAAGTTTGAGTATGTACATGTTATGAAACTTTTCTTGGATCTCTTGAACTTTGAGTATCTCCCTAGAAAGAGAAAAGGAGGGAAGGAAGAAAAAGGGAAATAGAGAGGGGAGAGGAGCAGGAAGAGAGGAAGGCTCAGACATTTATCTTTGTGTTATCATTTACGATTTGTTCAGGAATCCTTCAGTTTTTAGCTTAAAGACTTCTCCAATAACATTTTAATAGCTCTATTCCCCAGCCTCTTTTTCAACTCACATTTTTCATCTTCAAATATAGCTTGCTCTGTGCAATCTGAAAATTGAAAAGGCTTGAGACCATGTGGACTTTTTAATTTGCTTACTGTGTGTGTCCTGCTAAATTCTAATAATTCTTGAATAAAGTCCAATTATGATGGCTTTAGGATTAGTGTTTTGATTCAGTATGTTTTTGTAAAGGAAAAGCAGCTCTATTATTAGTCTGATTTGAGAGATTCGTGACTAAGTCTTGGGATGCTTTTATTTACTTAGAAATTCTTAATGACTTTATATGGGGGTCCTTGATCCATTTGGAGTTGAGCTTAGTACAAGGAGACAAGGATGAAACAATTTTCATTCTTCTGCATGCTGACCTCCAGTTGAACCAGCACCATTTGTTGAAAAGGTTATCTTTTTTCCACTGGATGTTTTCAGCCCCTTTGTCGAGGACCAAGTGGGCATAGGTGTGTGGGTTCATTTCTGGATCTTCAATCCTGTTCCATTGATCTGCCTGCCTATCACTGGTACCAATACCATGCAGTTTTTAACACTATTGCTCGGTAATATTGCTTGAGGTCAGGGATACTGATTCCCCCAGAATTTCTTTTGTTGTTGAGAATAGTTTTAGCTATCCTAGGTTTTTTGTTATTCAAGGAGAATTTGAGAATTGCTCTTTCTAACTCTATGAAGAATTGAATTGGGATTTTGATGGGTATTGCATTGAATCTGTATATTGTTTTTGGCAAAATGGCCATTTTAACTATATTAATCCTGCTGATCCATGAGCATGGGCGGTTTTTCCATGTTTTGAGGTCTTCCTCTATTTCCTTCTTCAGAGTCTTGAAGTTCTTGTCATATAGATCTTTCACATGTTTGGTAAGAGTCACCCCAAGGTACTTTATACTGTTTGTGGCTATTGTGAAGGGTGTCATTTCCCTAATTTCTTTCTCAGCCTGCTTATCCTTTGAGTATAGGAAGGCTACTGATTTTCTTGAGTTGATTTTATAACCTGCCACTTTGGTGAGGTTGTTTATCAGCTGTAGGAGTTCTCTAGTGGAGTTTTTTGGGTCACTTAGGTAGACTATCATATCATCTGCATATAATGATAGTTTGACTTCTTCCTTTCCAATTTGTATCCCTTCCACCTCCTTATGTTTTCTAATTGCCCGAGCTGGTACCTCAAGTACAATATTGAAAAGTGTCTCCTCCCCCCCCTGCAACTAAGTTTGCTAGCGGGCACCCAACTCTTCCGATGGCTACCTCCGGCCTTTGTTCTGTGAACAATAAGGCTCCACACCTCTGCTATCGACACCGCCCCCAAGCCGGCATTTACCTGAGCCACCAGGCTGAAGGCAGACGACCTGCTGAGACCTGGAGCCAGAGGATTCACAGCACCGCCTTTGAAGCTACAGACTTCTGGGGGGTTGGCCGATCCCCCAAATGTCTATATAACCTGTCTTAAATTTATTAAAACCAGTCTTGACCGGAATCCTCGCCTTGACTCAAATCCCTTTGTCTCTGTCCCTGTACCCCAAGATTCTCTCAACAGGTAACCTGGTTCACATGTAGCTGCTGGCGGTTACAGAAAAGATAAGGAGAAAGTGGGCATCACTGTCTAGTTCCTGATTTTAGTGGGATTGCTTCAAGTTTCTCTCCATTTAGTTTGATGTTGGCTACCGGTTTGCTATATATTGCTTTTACTATGTTTAGGTATGGGCCTTGAATTCCTGTTCTTTCCAAGACTTTAAGCTCTGAAGCTAATAGAAAAGAAACTGGGGAAGACCCTTGAGGACATCGGTACAGGGGGGAAGTTCCTGAACAGAACACCAATAGCTTATGCTCTAAGATCAAGAATTGACAAATGGGACCTCATAAAATTACAAAGTTTCTGTAAAGCAAAGGACACCATCAAAAGGACAAATCGGCAACCAACAAATTGGGAAAAGATCTTCACCAACCCTACATCAGATAGAGGGCTAATATCCAATATATACAAAGAACTCAAGAAGTTAGACCCCAGAAAACCAAATAACCCTATTAAAAATGGGGTACAGAGTTAAACAAAGAATTCCCACCTGAAGAACTTCCGATGGCAGAGAAACATCTTAAAAAATGCTCAACTTCACTAGTCATCAGGGAAATGCAAATCAAAACAACCCTGAGATTTCACCTTACACCAGTCAGAATGGCTAAGATTAAAAACTCAGGAGACAGCAGATGTTAGTGAGGATGTGGAGAAAGAGGAACACTCCTTCACTGCTGGTGGGATTGCAAATTAGTACAACCACTCTGGAAATCAGTCTGGCAGTCCCTCAGAAAACTGGGCATGTCACTTTCGAAAGATCCTGCTCTACCACTCCTGGGCATATACCCAGAGGATTCCCCAGCATGTAATAAGAATACATGTTCCACTATGTTCATAGCAGCCCTATTTATAATAGCCAGAAGCTGGAAAGAACACAGGTATCCCTCAACAGAAGAATGGATGCAAAAAATGTGGTATATATACACAATGGAGTACTATTCAGCCATTAGAAACAATGAATTCATGAAACTCTTAGGCAAATTGATGGAGCCGGAGAACATCATACTAAGTGAGGTAACCCAGTCTCAAAAGATCAATCATGGTATGCACTCACTAATAAGTGAAATATGCAACTGGAATATGCAAAACATAATCCACACTTCAAATGAGGTACAAGAAGAATGGAGGAGTGGCCCCTAGTTCTGGAAAGATCCAGTGTAGCAGTATAAGACAAAACCAGAACAGGGAAGTGGGAAGGGATGGGTGGGAGAACAGAGGGAGGGAAGGGGGCTTATGTGACTTTCGGGGAGTGGGGAACCAGAAAAGAGGATATCATTTGAAATGTAAATAAAAATATATCGAATAAAAAAATTTAAAAAGAACAATTTTATAATCCTAAAAAAAAGAAAGTCTTAATGAACTAAATTTAAGACATTTCTTAAGTCATGTGACAAAAGTATATAAAAATAAAATTATTATTAAAACTCTACAATAGGGGCTAGAGAGATGACTGGTGGTTAAGAGCACTGATTATTCTTACAGGTTTGATACCTACCACCCACATGACAGCTAACAAAGGTCTGTAGTTCCAGCCCTAAAAAGATTCACTGCCTTCCGGGCCTTCATGGCTACTGCATGTATATGGTACACAGACACACATGCAGGCAAAACGTGCACAGAATAAAAATGATGTAAAATGTTAAAAGGAACTCTAAAATTAAAGAATCTTTTAAAATAAAGAGAACTAAATATATAGATTAACAAAGTAATATTACCAAAAAACTTGTTAACTAATAAATCAAGTATTCAGTTACTTTAAGAATAATTATCAAATATTATTTGATGAGTATTGTATCTAAATGCTATGATGGAAGTTACAGAATAGACAGGTACACAATGGCCTATAATCTTAAAGAGTTTAAGATCATATCAGACATATATGACCCTTTCACAAATTACTGCAACACAGGGTGTCACTCCCTTAAGAATTTTGACAAACTATTTAAAGAGCAAAGTAAAGAAGTGACATTATTCATTAGGGAAAACAAAGTGCAGAAAGTATGTGGCATTTATTTTGGATGGGCTGTGCTGAACATGGAGACACAAAAGCAAATATGGAGACAAAAAGCAAAATGTATATACATTGCTATTTTAGGAAAATCTAATGTCATAGAAATAGAGCACAAACTTTGACTCAGTCAGTGTGAGGTCAAAGTTCCCCTAAGATGGCAGTCGTTTATTCAAATGAGACCAATGCACCAGATGTTATGTCCTGCTCATGTTCTTGATAATGCAACAGAAAGGAAAATGAGACATGTTCCACCATCAGCAGGCTGATAGACCTAAAGAAAAATACGTTTATGCATAGTAAACAAGAATCTGGTTCATAAGGAGGAGTGTAAGGCTGTGAGAGAAAGCATTAGTTGGGAAAAGCTATTTTAATCTTGATCTGAAGGCTATGTGGCAAAGTCAGCATGTAAGGATCCAGGGCAGAGATGGCCTACTGAGAAACTTTCTGGGAAAAGACTCTAAGGACAATTTAGGATCTAAAATAAGATTGAAGATTATAGAGCCTCAGAACTAATATTAGCTAATACAAGTCAGCCAGCAAGCAGAATTCATTTGAAACATCATTCTTTACTAACCTACTTGTGGCAAAGTAGTTTGAATACCCACAAAATACCTTCATCTGTCTTTTGGCAACCTTCTCCTTCTGCTCCCAGCTACCTTTTTGACAGTGCTCCTAGTTTTGTGGCTTGGAACATTTCAGAGGGATAAGTACAAAAGTTCTGTCACAGAAATACTACTAATGTGAAACCTGTAGGGAAAGGAAGCAAGTGAAAATCCAGTGACTTCAAAATGGTTAAGATGGTAAAACCTGAGAAACTCTGCCTTTGGTTTTTTTGTATTGTTGTTGTTTGTCTTTTAGGAAAAGAGTTTAAGAGTCTGAGGAAGACCAACATTAATAGAACATCATATGTAATGTGGATTATAGGAGAAATAATAAGCTTTGAACTAGACTTAAACCGTGATTTTGATCCTTCATTAAAAATGCATTCTAAAAATATTTACTAGGCTTCCCTATTTTTTAACAAATACTTTTTAATTCTAGATATATATGATAAAGATTGCAAACACAATAAACAAATCTATTCTAGTGAAACATGGAGCATTGTAGAAGAGACATTTAACCAAATATTCAGAATAAGTATAAATGAGTTGTAAATTTACCATGAAGAGGTTTATATAAAGCAAGAAAGTATACACAAATGCTCAATGGACCCCGAAGGATCGGGGAAGCCTCTCTTGAATGAGTCACGGCTGACTAGAGATATAAAGAATAAGACTGATATGAACAAGATAAAGGAAAACAACATCCAGAGGTGGGGGAGGAGGAGGAGAAAGAGGAGGACAAGGAGGAGGAGGAAGAGAAGAAGGAGGGAGGGAGAGAGAGAGAGAGAGAGAGAGAGAGAGAGAGAGAGAGAGAGAGAGAGAGAGAGAGAGAGAGAGAGAATCAAGCGTGAAGGAAGGAAAGGGACATGAGGCAATTGAAGAAGTGTGCAGCCCAGTTAGAACGTGTATGGTCAAGATATAAATGATAGCAGCAGGGTCTACTGTAGGGAGCTAATGAAGTCCTCTGAGAATGTGTGTTATTGACTTGAGCACAGATACATCAAAGGCCCTGGTGCTTCAAACCCATAGAAGTGTCAAAGCTGTCCCCATGTGAAGAGCAGAGGAATAAAGATGCATTAATAGTGAGAATGTGTGCAGGGGAATGTCCACTGTAGATTTCTTTCCCAACATGTTTACAGACTAAAGACTTTCCCCTACATAGACTGCTCCCACAGAGATTACCTAAGCCTGCTTTTTTCTTTAGCTGTATGCAATAACACTGCCTTCCTGTTCAACTGTATATAAGAAACACACCGAACTTCCCAGGAACAGCTTAATGAATGGAAAACCCAGGTCCCCAGAACAGTGTCCTGAAACCTGTACAGGAGTGGCCTTTTATCCCTCACAACTGCCCAATACTAAGCTCTATCATCCCTACCCAAGGAGAACACATGAAAATCTCAAGGGAAAGAGAAATTTTTCAAGTTCAGTCTTTTGATATGGAGCAGTAGCTGAACCACGGGAGTAGCAGAGGATCCAAGATTCTTGGACAACTCCATCTACAGTTTCTTTTACTCTGTCCTAGGTCAAATGTCACAACACCAACCTACCAGATGGACCCTACACACTTTATGTCTCACTGGAAGGGGCACCTGAGAGCTATGAGGTAATTTTATGATAATCTTAGAGTAGATTAACCAGACACTGACAGAATGTCTTTGAGGAGAAGTCCAATCCTGGGCAGAGCATCCCAGCAGGGTTATGTAGCACATTAGTTTTTTCCTTATCTTTTGTTGTACATCAAACATGAATTTGCCTAAGAAGATTACCTTGGTAGGCATTCTCTTTGTTGAGTATTTTCGAAATCTTCTTTAAAGAAATATAAAATTATGCTTTTGTTGAAAAAAAGAAACCTGCTACTCTGTGGGTTCAGTAATCGCTATGCATTTCCGCACAAAACCATCATTTTTGTTATATGTAGAGATGCTCCTATTCTGAAAGGAAGAAGAAATTTCAGATATCTGGAAGAAGAAATATCAGACATCTGGAAAGGAGACAATTCCTTATCAGGGATTACATCTGTAGGGAAAATGTAGCTGTCCATGTTCAGAAAACAAGTAAGTTCTGGGTTTAAATACACTTATTTTAGTTTAATGATATTGAATTGAAATGGCTTTGTAAATATAATTAAATAGCAAATGTTTAGCCTTTTATTATTCAATATATTTCCTAAAATATGTTGTTATTGTATCTTATATGCAATTAAAAATAAGTTACAGTCAGACATTGCTATCCCTCCAGGCATAGTTGTGTTTGCTGAAGACATTGGTATGCTGATAGTAGGTACCACTCCCAGATTAAATCTCAGAGTTTCTCATTCCTAGATATTTTATTAAACATTTCCTGTGTAAAATAAACAAAGGCCTAATTGATTTGGGGATGATTTTTTCCAAGTAGAAGTTAATCTTCATCCTATTTTTACAATGAAAGCACACACAAAATTAAATTCATTCTGTATAATTCTGTGATTTAAATGTGCCTCTTGTAAAATATTTCAATGCAAAACAACTGATAACTACTTGTAATAAGAATGATTGCAATCTTATAGTCTCTGGGAGAGAAACAAATCTAAAAGTAACTTCTGGTTTGTGATAAAAGATTAAAAGCTCATTCACAATAGACTTGCCCTTAATAAGACTGAATTAAATCAGCCCTTTTCCAAAGGAGGGAATTGCTTTTGCTTTTCTTATGCAATGCTTCCAATTAGAATAACCATCCTTGGGCACCATTTGTTCAACAGCTTCGCTCTCATCACAACCACTAAAATATTTACCTTATGATTAAGTGGCTATAGCATCTTCCAGCTTTTATGATCCTAATTTAAATGAGAAACATATCAAAGCTATTCCAAAACATTAAACATTTTGAATTTCCATTCTTGACAAAGGTGAGATTAGGAAGATTTTGCTATCCTTTTGTAAAGTGCTAACTAAAAAAAGAACTGAAATTATGATAGAAAAACCAAGCATGTTATTTCTCCAAAGGAAGAAAGAAATTATATTTTTGGATGAATTCAGCTTCTTTTTTTCTGTCAGGTAATGATTAAAAACCTGACGGGAACAATGAGCTTTTGTTAGGCTTTGTTGTAATTTTAATAGGATGATCACATAAGAATTGTTATTTTCAGTATTCAGAGAAAAATAAGGCTACTCCACTATTGTTCTAATATATAGCAAAGGCTTAAACTACAATTCTATATGATGCAAAATGCCTACCCCACAAAGTGCCAAATGATGATAGAAAAAAATCTTTCTCTGCCATCTTTATCCTCTTTAGCTAAGAAAAGTGTTTCCCCCTGAATAGTCCAATGGACCACCCATTCAAGTATTCATTAATTCACAAAACAGGTCTCTAAGGACAAACATGCATTGAAAACGCAGTGACATTCAGAGGGCAGTTTTGACCCAGGAAGTCTACAAGACAAAGCGGATTGTGGGGATGCAAACTAACTTTCAAAAAAATTTGGGAGGAGGGCTTCATGTAGAAGGAGTGTGTAGAGCTGTTGGAGCATATAACCATTTACTCAGTGGAAACCTTCAAACAAAAGGCAATAGATTGATTTAAATTATAGAATTCTGTTTTCTATACTCTATAAAAGATATTCTGCCTTTCCCAGAGTATACCTAATCTAAGAATATTCAGGAGGTAAGATAATGGAATAATTGAATGGAGCCATGTTCTGTCCAAAGGGGCCATAACCCTCTGCTCTGTGAATTACTACTATGCAGAAATTTCACATCAGCAACATATTATGTCCAAAATCTTATAAAACTTTAACTCCAGATTGTAAAATGCCGACTATCACTATTATCAAAACCCCTGCATCTTCTTTCTTTTGGGCTGCTGTAACAACTGGCTGTCTGTTGGGACTATGATTAATAAAAATGTATTTTTTTATTAATTTTATTAATCATAGTCCCAACAGACAGCCAGTTGGAAGGGGTGGGTGGGAGGACAGGGGGAGAGAAGGGGTCTTATGGGACTTTCGGGAAGTGGGGGGCTAGAAAAGGGGAAATCATTTGAAATGTAAATAAAAAATATATCGAATAAAAAAATAAAGAAAAAAATGTATTTTTCTTGTTCTGGAAGCTGGTTGTCAGATTAAGGTGTCAGCGTGGGAAGGTTCTCATGGGGATTTTCTAGCTGCTGATGGCCAAATTTCCTATTGTGTTGGAAAGAGGATGGGAGAACTTCTGGGGATCATTTCAAAATGATACTCACCCCTTTCTCCAAAGCCCTATCTTCTTGACCTAAATTATCACAAAGGCTCCATCTTTTACTATAACATTGAAAGCTTAGAATTTGAGCAGTTAAACTGGGGAGTTAGAGGGGGTTAGAGTCCTCTGGTAGGCTATATGAGTCTTGTGAATACCAGTTACAACCTCTAAAGTTTCATTTCAGACTAAGAATACCTAAGACTATCAAAAGGTGAGAGTCCATGTACTGTACTTCATACATTGCTTCTGTCATAAAAGACTTATCAAAAATCTCACTCCTCGAAAGTCCCACACGGGGAGTGGGGACCCAGAAAAGGGGAAATCGTTTGCAATGTAAATAAAAAAAATTAAATAAATAAATAAATAAATAAATAAATTTGGGAAAAAAATCTCACTCCTTTCCATATTTGTTCAAACTTCCTAGAGATAGTCAAGATGGCACATAAATGCAGCTTTGGAATATCATGGCCTGAGAATAAAGAACTATTATTTTCTATCAAAAGTTAAACTGTAATAAAGTACTATTTTATTTAGTGAAAGTAGTTTCTTTGATGAGCTAAATGGACTATCCTAAGTATGTAGAATTAAAGTAATTCAAAATCTGAACATTTGGTTTCTGTGGAGCTATAAATAAGATTCCCTGGGGCCATTTATGAAGGCAGGAGATCACTCTTTGTTGTCCTACACAACCACCTGTCTCCTTGCTACTCAACACACTCCTTGGGAATTTACACATGTTTTCTTTAGGAGTAAATAAGAAAAATGCTGTTTATAGACTATATAGTCTAATGCGTAAAGCTGACTCCCACATAAGCTAAGTGGAGAGCTCAAATATTATGAAAGGCTCAACCACATAAAGGACCATACTTTTGCTATCCTAATTATCCTTATTATTATTAATATTCTGCCTTTACAGAGGTAACATAGAAAATGGGAGAATTGGGATAGTATCAAATGAAGCATAAACTTAATAGTTCTATGAAGCATAACTCTGCAGTTACTGAAATGTACGCATCCCACTCACACAGATGTCTCTGACAATAACCAGTCAACAGTGGGGGAGGGTTCTGCAGGGCTCCATATGATCAGTCAGAAATGAAGCTGTATTCATGTACAAAACAATTTCTGATCCAGCTATTAAATTTTGGAAAGCTTCAGATACATTCAACACTAATAGTACTTTCAAATTATTTTATTTGCTCCTCTCATTAATTCTCAGGTTTTAAATCTGAATTCCTATTGAGAGGAGGAAAGTAAGATTCAGAAACATCACAAGTCCATTCTGGGCTATGGAATTATGATGCAGTTTTATTTCTAATTACATTTGAATGACAAGTGTGGTCAGGTGTATCTGTGTGCTCTGAACACGAGTCTGTTTCTAAGAATTTGTCTTGAAATAATTACTTCCTGCATCATTTATTGTTCCTAACCATCGAAACATTGTCTTGAGTCATAAATTAGTTAAGTAAACCCACAGTCCATCAGTACAATGGTATGTACTCACTGGAAGGTATATTTTATGATAGACTATAAGATGTCTACTCTATATCTTAAGGTTGTAAATAAAGCATCATTTGGAACTGGATATATGCACTTACATACATATCATATATATAGTTAATACTTTTCCATGGGACATGGGTTCTAAGCCTATTGTAGATACCAAGTGATAGGTTATATTTCCACAGCTGAAGTGAGCCAATTCAAGCCAGATTAGAAAATATTAAAGGACAGTTTATTGGGAAGCTGCTCTCAGGTGAGTTCACTGGTCCCAAGGAAGGAGGCCATGGGGAGAGAGAAGGTGGGCAGAGCCAAGAGAAGAGGAGAAAGTGTATACATGTGCAGAGAGAGCAGAGCCGGAGAAGAAGAGAGAGAGAAGACTTAAAATATCTGGATTATATAGGGAGGAGCCTCTGGGGGGAAGGGGAACCCAGCCCCTGGCCTAGAAAGCCCAGGGTTAGGGGGGACAAAATGTGCCAGATAGGAATTTAGGGAAGTTGGGAGAACCTGGAGGCCAGTTCTGCTTTCATATGTAAAATATCAAATATGTAAAATTAATCCTCAATGCTCTGACAATAATACAGCAGATGAGTTGCATTTAAGCTCATGAGTTTTATGAGCTCCAAACTACTTAAAATATATAGCATAATGTAAATTCTAGGTGAATGATTGTTACATTATATATTATTCTGCAAATAATAGAGAAATTACATATTTAATATAGATCAAATTTTTTTCATTTTTTTCTCAACTCTTGCCTACCCATGCTTGATTGAAACACATGGGCAAAAAAAATCATTATGGACATGTATGTACCTTAATAAATGTGCAAAAAAATGTATATTTTATAAGAGAAAAGTTGTGGGCTTAAGCAGTTCCTGTGCTCTTGCAATGATTTAATAAGCTATTTTTCCTAAAAACATAAAAAGTAAAACTATAACAATAATGAACTATATTTTCAAATTGTGTGAAGGGTGTACATGTCTGGTGAATACTCAGAGTGTATAGAGGGATATATGCAAAAGCCAGAGAAAGGTATCAAAGGTCCTGCTTTATCATCTCTGTCTTAGTCCTTCCAAGGACTCTGGATGAGCCTGGAGCTAGGCGGGTGGCCCACAAGCTCCAGAAGCCTTCCTTTTTCTGTTCCCCAGAGTGCTGGCATTACAGATGTGTACATGATCGCCGTTTTACATGGGTCAGGGCTTCCTGTGCCTGTATAGTCAGGGTTCTTACCTAGTAACCCACAGCTTTTCAGCGCACTGGGGAGGAGAAGTAGAACTTGAGCTAAGTTAAAGTTTAATTGTTTCTTAATGTGTGCAGCCAGCTTACTGAACATTCTGGGTTTGATACGTTTATTAAGCAAATATATTGTTTCCCTCCCAATGATAAATTTAGATATGACTCATTGGATTTTCTTTTCTGGCCTTCAGTAATATTTAGGGCATATCTTAACATTGTTCCTAACACCCACCCTCAAATATCTGAACGATTTTAATTTAAGTTTGCTCAAAGTTTTCTCCAATATAATTCAAAACTTGAATCTCCCCTCTTAATAAAGCTTTTTCCTTCCCTAGCATAATTTCACATTCTTACTTGAGGAACAGAAGAAGCCAAAACTCTCACTTAATCCCTTTCTCTCATTACTTCCCCTTCACTCCCTAAGAGACCTCCCTTTGTCCAGAGGCAGAGAGGGCTGAGATGCAAAATGCAAAACTGCTTGAGGCTGTTTGCCTAGACCTCACTCACTGGTCTCCCTCTGTGTCTTTCACTCTGCTAAGACAGGATGCTGAATGCTGCTTTCTCATTCCAAATGCTTATTGCAGTCTTAGAAGAAACCCTTGATAGTCAAGACTTAGTACTGAACCTGTTGAGCTATGCCAACCTCAATTAATTTTCCCCAAAAGACATTCCTACAGCTCCCTTCTGCTAATTTCCTTCTAGTAGGGGCCAACTCTGAGTTCTTCTATAGCCAATTCAATTCCCAAATGACCATCACTTAGCCTTTTCCTTTTTGGCACACACTCTGTTCCTACCTGTTGCCCTTGTTTGAGTATTAGTAGCAGTCTTTTGACTTTAAAAATTGTCCTGATTTCAGTAACATATCAAATGATCTACAACCAAATAAAAGCTGCCAATATTAACCATCTATCAGCATTAAATGTCTTGCCACTGCCATTTGTGCTGTAATTATGCAGGCTAGTGTCCTTGTTCATAAACATGAATATTGAAGCAGTAAGTATAAAGGATACAATGTCTACAACTCAGTCTAATGTTTGAGAAAAGTTATATGCAGAGCAAAAGAAAACAGGATCATGGCCAAGCAATAAAGGCACTGAAATGCTGGCAAAGCAGTAACTGCAGAATGGCCCCCGCCCAGAGTTCTATATGCTAGGTTGCATTTGTGTAATAATATTCAAATAAAAGGCTTTACGACTCATTGTGTGATTATTCTGCCAACGCCTGGATGACTTGGCCCAAAACTTGAAGCAGTTACAAAGCTGTCTCCACATTTGTTCTCATCTCTCTATGTTAACAAGATCTGATTTTCTTTTTTGACTAAGTCAGTTAAAGACATCTGATTATCCTTATCCCTCTATTATTGAGGGGCCATGTGCCATTTCATTTCAGGTATTTATTGTGCTGGTAACCAAACCAAGATCCAGATTTTTTTTTCTGCAGCACATGAAGCAGTCACAAGGAGAATCTGACTCTGGTTTCCTTTTTTGCTAGTATTTTCTTGAAGAGAACCAACGTAAAGGGCTGGAGCAGGGATGAGTTAGAGGGATGTGTTGAACAGATTAGTGCTACTATACTTTCTGCTCTTAACTGATTCTTCTAACAGAATGAACCAAAGGTCCTCTCTCTAGCCAGGATTTGGGAAATGGAATACTAACAGAGGAAGTTTTGGTACATCAGCGAAGTCCGCACAGATATATATATTTATCTTCTTCCTCAGAGCATCAGTAAAAATCAGGGTCAGCAGAAAAACATCACAGGCCATTTCTATTATACAACCACTCTTTATCTGCAGAAATCATTCATGATGTTTTGTATGGGGCAGCTTTTCTGTGTTAATGAAGACCATGTGCTAAGGAAGACCACAAAGAAAATCTGTGTTTGTTTGGATGATACATATGCATGTGTGTGCATGATCATATGTGTATGTGCCTTCTTGCATATGGAGGCCAGGGATCAACACTAAGTTCTTTTCTCATTTACTCCTTGCCTTCTGTTTGAGATGGGGTCACGCACTGAACCTGGAACTCACCAATTCAACAATACTAACTGGCCAGGGAGCTCCAGGGATTCTCTGCCTCTGCTTCTCTGAGGGTGAGCACTATCATGTTTGACTTCTTAACAAGGGTGCTAAAAACTCATAGCCTTGTTCTTCTGAAGCAGGAATTTTACTCTTGGATCATCTATCTCTCAGCCTCAGCTGTGTTCTGTCCACCTTCACATTTCAGGACTAGAATGAACCTTGCCTTCCTCTCAGAGCTATAAAAATCTACCACCCATTCTGGCTTATATCTGTGTGTGCCTGATCACAGTGATGGGATTCAGAAAGAGAAGAGAGGAAATCATAGCTTTGATGGAACAAAGACTCGGAAATGCAAGTGCTACAAAGGGGTCCATGTCAGATTTCAAAGAATATTGATGTCTTAGGGTCCTAAGAGCAGAGGAAGCCTGTATCCTATTGTAGTGTGAATCTTTCTCAGTGTGACCAGACCCTAAAAGGAAGGGTGTAGGAGGAATCTATAGAGATCAGCTTCAAGGGACCAAAGCTTTTGGCCTTGTTTATGAAGGCTTAATATTCTCATTTTGCATCAAAATACCAGATTCTTCATCTTGTCAGTGGTTAGATGGGTTTATAGAATAACACCAGCAGTATCTTTAGAGAACGAGAAACTGGAGACATTTGTTCTAATTACCACATAAACTGCTAGGAAGCCACAATCCACAAGTTTCCCCTAAAATGTTAAGATTAAATTGCCCTTATTGCCTGTCAAGATTAGATTTCAAAGTTACAATAAATTCTAAATAATGGAAAACTGAATTCTCGTATAGCACAGTTTGTGAGATCATTCAAACTACTGTATAAAAATTATACTTTAGTGACTATAAAATAGTCAGTAGTATAGTTCAGCAATAATTCACTTGCCCAGAATGTGTGAGCCCTGTATTTAATCACAATTACTGCAAAAATATATAGTTTATCATATATATTATTAGGATTATAAAATAAAACAGGTTTTCTTTGTGGTAACAAAGTACTTGCTGATGCTTAGTCAAGTCAAATGAGCTTTTTTAAAGCATTCCATGTTAATAGAATTCTTCTAAATTTTATTTTTATTGGAAAGTCATTTATAAATTTATAGCATCACATGATGTTTTTATACCAACATCACAACAAAAGGTCACTAATTCTCTTCTCCAGAGTTAGGAGTGAGATCATTATAATTATCTAAAGATATTATCCAACTAATTCTGCAACAAGTATGTGCCTAAGCATAGAAGATAACAACCACTGAAATTTTTAGTATCTTTCATTCTCCAGTAGTTTAGATTTAAAGACTGGGCTTGAATATACAGACTCTGAAAAAACAAGTTTTAGAGCCAGTTGAATCAGAAGCAGTGGCTTAAGCTGTATAAGTGAACTTGTTCTTGGTTGGGATGTGACTGCCCACTACTGGAAAGTGGTCATCAGAAGACCACACAGGCATCACCATAGTTAAGTGACTCAGCAGAGCTGGGATTCTGATAAGCAGCTCTTCAAGAGACAGGTGTGAAGCACAGGGCAGGAAGAATCAAAGGATAGATAAGAGTGAACCATCTACCAACATGCACCCACCAAAACACCAGAGAGAAATCAAGAGACTCCACTTGAGACAAAGCAAGTAGCTCAACCAGTGAAGGGAGGAATGTTAAGCCAGGCCTGCAAATCCATTAATGGGGTGGCAATAGTACAAACAGAAGAAAAGGAAGAAAGTGTACAAAGAGTCCACGGATGCAGATATATATCGATATCTATAGATATCGATATATATCAACATTAGGTACAGTCATCTATCAACATTGCTAAGTATCCAAGTCACGTAGAAACTCTAATCTTATCAATCTCAACTTTCAAAGGAACAAACATAGATAATAGTAACACTGCTGAACCAAAGTTCCCATTGAACTCACACAAAGCAACAAAAATGAGATTAAAAAAAAATGAATATACATCATCCATGTACACACTTATTTGCTGTTTTACTGTAGACTTGGCATGTGCCCAAAAGGAGTCCTGCTAGTCAACCTGAAGCAATACTAGTAGGAAGGGATATTCCCCCACAGTAGGAAAGAATGATGCCCCAAAGCCCACCAGTCTACTCTTACCATTCTTCAGCCCCCCATAGAGTAAGGTCTGACATGTTCTGGGCAGGAACAAATGTGTGGCTCTTTCTCCAAATCAATTCATTTTTGAAAGAAAGTATATATGATTCTAAAAGAAAAATGGAAATTTTGGAAATGATTGCTGGGTATTTGAGATGAGTGTAAGAATTCAGTTGAAACCCTAGGGAACTGCTTCCTAAATGTTTCTCAATATTTAAAATTTTAAATAACAATCAGATGATTTCTCAAAAGAGCAGAGAATGTTTTTATCTAAGCTAAACTTGTGCACACCTATATCTCCACAGTAAACACTTAAGAGTGTGAACTTCTGAAATATGTCATCTTTTGTAAGTATTGAGGTAGAAAATGCTAATGAATCTCTTTGGTGTATGGACTGTATACTCACTGCGCTAAAGGAGAAAAGAAACTCACTCAGAAACCTAAAACAATCTTGAAGAATAGCACTGGGTTAGAAATGCTGTCTTTAATATTGTTTATTAGGAACTGATCGCATTGTCAGAAGAAAAAGCTATGAGCTACCCTCCCCAGCAGTTTGTCACTATCAGTAGGCATTTGGTCACCAGCAATAAGGATCTTTATTTCTGCTTTCTTTCCCAATTTGATTTAATTGGGAGCTTCAACCCACAGGATTAGAGACAAACACAGCAATCTTATTAGTAAATCCCAAGGCATCTATTGCAAAGTCTATTTTCTAGTCTAGGCATCTAAGATAAAGCTGTGTAGCATTAAAAGTTAGCTAAAAAATCAGTCCAGAGTCCAATTTCCTCAGAAAATTGGACTTACTACTACTTGAGACCCAGCTATACCACTTGTACTGGCTGGTTTTATGTGTCAACTTGACATAGGCTAGAGTTATCACAGAGAAAGGAGCTTCAGTTGGGGAAGTGCCTCCTCCTGGAGATCCAGCGGTGGGGCATTTTCTCAATTAGTGATCATGACAGGGGGAGGGAGTTGTGGGTGGTGTTCTTGGGTTCTATAAGAGAGTAGGCTGAGGAAGTAAGCCAGTAAGAAACATTAATCCATGGCCTCTGCATCAGCTCCTTCTTCCTGACCTGGTTGAGTTCCAGTCCTGACCTCCTTTGATGATAAACAGCAATGTGGAACTGTAAACTGAATAAACCCTTTCCTCCCCAACTTGCTTCTTAGTCTTGATGCTTGTACAGGAATAGAAACCCTCATCAAGACACCACTCATGGGTATATACCCAAAAGATGCTCCAACATATAACAAGGATAAATGTTCCACTATGTTCATAGCAGAAAGAACCCAGATACCCTTCAACAGAAGAATGGATACAGAAAATGTGATACATTTACACAATGGAGTACTACTCAGCTATTAAAAAAGAAAGGAAGACCAAAGTGTGGGTATTTTGTTCCTTCTTAGAAAGGGGAACAAATACTCACAAGAGCAAATATGGAGACAAAGTGCAGAGAAGAGACTGAAGGAAAGGCCATCCAGATACAGTAACCAAACTCTGACACTATTGTGGATACTAAGAAAGGCTTACTGAAAGGAACCTGATATAGCTGTCTCCCGAGAGGCCCTGCTAGAGCCTTACAAATACAGAGTTAGATGCTTGCAACCAACCATTGCACTGAGTGTGGGGTCCCCAATGGAGGAAATAGAGAATGGACTGAAGGAGCTGGAGGGGTTTGCAACTCCATAGGAGGGACAACAATATCAATCAACCAGACCCTCTAGAGCTCCCAGGGATTAAACCACCAACCAAGGAGTACACATGGCTCGAGCTGCATATGTAGCAGAGGGCAGCAGCCCTGTAGGAGAAGAGGCCCTAGGTCCTATGAAGGTTTGATAGATGCCCCAGTGTAGGGGAATTGAGGGCAGGGAGGTGGGTATGAGTGGGTGGGAGGGTGGAAGAACACCCTCATAGAAGCAGAGAGAAGGGGAAGAGGAGAGGGGGTTTCTGGGAGAGGGGGAAACTCGGTAAGGGGATAACACTTGAAATGTAAATATATTAAAATAAAAAATTAAAATTAAAATTAAATTATCAAAAAATGTTAGCTAAAAAATGCTGCTTAAATCCATAAAATATATACACATAGTTGTTGTTTGTTTGGTTTTACTTTGTTGATTTTTGTTTGGCTGTTTTCTGAGACAGAGTTTTGCTATATAGACACTGACTTTGATGTGCATAGTTTTAAATTGTAGGAAGCAAGTATTCCTAAAACTTTTCAGACCCTGATTTCCTTGACCCCGTTACTATTGCCAATATCTTGACTTAGAACTTGGCTACTTATTAATCCAAGGCATCAAATTTCACTGTTACCACACATGGGCAACTCTCTTAGTGTTCTATTGCTGTGAAGAGACATCATAACTACAAAAACTCTAAGAAATGAAAGCATTTAATTAGGTCTTGCTCACAGTTCGGAGGATGAGTCCATTGTCATGGCAGGAAGCATGGTGACACACAAGCAGATGAGGTGCTTGAGAAGCAGCTGAGAGGTCTACATCTATATCTGCAGGTAAGAAAGAGAGACAGTAGCCTGGCTTGAACATTTGAAACCATGAAGCCAACCCCCAGCTCCACCCTTTCTCTAACAAGGCCACAACTACCCCAACAAGCCACACCTCCTAATCCCACTCCCTAATGAAGAAGCATTCAAGTATGAGCCTATGGAGGCCATTTTTATTCAAACCACTACAGCAGCCAAATATATTTGATTTTTGATACTTTTATTCATTTATTTGTGTGTGTGTGTGCGTGTGTGTGTGTGTGTGTGTGTGTGTGTGTGTGCAAGCACATGTGTATGCACACATAAAGCATAGAGCACAAGTGCTAAGGCACAGAAAACATGTAGCAAGGCATGAGTAGAGAAGAGTAGATAATTTGTAGTTGTCGGTTCTCTCTATCACATGGTTCCAGGTAATTGGACTCAAGTCATTAGGCCTGGTGGCAAGCACCTTCACACGCTGATGCTTCTGCCTGTCCTAGGCTCATGAGCTTTTATTAAAACTCAGTGGCCTGGCTCGAGGTGATGGTTCAGCAGATAAAGCACATGCTATGCAAGAATGTGGAGTTAACATTGACTCTCTGGGTCGCTGACACAAATGAGACCCTGACTCAAACAAGATGGAAGGAAGGTGGGAACTGACACCAAAGTTATTTTGTGGCCTCCACTTGCATGTTGTCTCTCTCTCTCTCTCTCTCTCTCTCTCTCTCTCTCACACACACACACACACACACACACACACACACATACACACAAATGTATACACAAGTCACATTTATACACACAAGGGGTAAAGAAATAGTTGATGACTTTCATGGCTGCTTTTACCTTTTGAACATATGCTATCTCTAAGACACAGCACAATTCACGGTTATGAGAGTGAGCTCCAAGTTTCAGAAGGCCTTGGCCTTGTTTTCACACTTAGTCATTGTTTCCTACTCATCTATTCCTTTTGTACGGTTGCTGAGTAAGTGTAATAGTAGTTCCTCCCTTGTCAAAGAATGCATGTAAAAAATCGCACTCAATACTTGCCACTTCGTACAGTAAGCAAAAATGGTGGCAATTATCACCACCATCACTGATAGTAACTATAGAGGTAGGATTATTTTATTTACTTGTCATTGTTAGAATTATTTATAATATTATAATTTACTGAGGATGTGCCTCTGAGGAACTCCCTATAAGTTTGCAGGCTTATTTTGGACAGCAAAATTCACTGCAAAGTATTTTAAAAATATTCAAAATATGAATTTGTTGATATAGCCACAGGGATAATCTCATATACAGGGACAAATACAAACTTAAAATATGAAATTCAACTCTCCCTGTTGGAAATGAGGGAAGAAATCTTTTCCCTTCACCCAAAATAATTTACTTTAGATAATTAATAAATTATTCTGTTTATGTGAACAACAGCAAATCTTTTTTTGTTATTAATCATATTATTTGTTTACATTTCAAAGGTTATCCCTCTTCCCAGTCAGTCTCACCTCTACGAACCTCCCACACTATCCCCCTCCCATTTACCTTCAAGAGGGTACTGCCCCACCTACCCACCCACCCACTCCGACCTCACCCCTCTAGCAACCCCCTTCTCTTTTAAAAGTTAATTAAGCCTTTAATATTCCAAGAATGGGGAAATCTCTTTCTAAGAGACATGAGAAATATTTCTTCAAAATGTAATTGTGCTATAGATTTATCATAAATAATATATATTTGAGCCTCCATCCATGTTTCCTGGCACACAGCTCTTAAAACTCTTGGAACCTCCATAATGAAATCTCACTGCCCATCAATGAGCTGTCTGATGCCTGAGTGCTTCCAAATTTGGACTGGTTGCCAGGACAACCAACGCAGTGATTAGAGGTTGGAACTGGAGTCCTATTTGGTGACCTCCAGAAATGAGAAAGGCATGAACACAGGGTTGGTCACTAATGACGAGTGAATTAATCAACCATACAATGTAATGAAGATTCTACAAAAACTGAAACAGATGGAGTTCAGTGCATTTCTGGATTAGTGAATACACCAATGTGCTAGGAGGATGTATACTTCAAGTCCATAGTAGCAGGTGCTCCTACACTTAAAACCCAGAACTTACTCTATATAAGTGTTTTGAAAATTCTTTACCAGAATATAACAAAATAAATGTTAATGATTATTCACAAAATAAATAAAAATGTTTCTCAGCCAGTCTTGGTGGTAGAAACCTAAAATCTTAGTTATTTGGAAAGTTGAAGTAGAAGGATTATAAAGTAAACTTAAGGTCAGCCTAGATAACAGCCTAGAGCTCAAAATACTGCCTCAAAATATTTTTAAGACAATGGCTGGGTTATAGGTCAATATTCAACTCATCAGAAAAGGAGGAGGAAGAAGAGGAGAAAGGTATGTTTCCCTGAGATCTGTGAGCTTTTCCAACAAGTTATCAAACCCGAAGAGGATCATGGTAACTTGTATTGGTAACCAAGTCTAAATAAAATGTTGTAGGTAGCCTGATGACTCCTCATTTGCAAATGCCATCTACAGTAGAACCATAGACTTCCAGAGTAAATGCTAGCTTTAAGAAGATAGTGCCCCTACCTATGTGTCCTGAACAAGCTCCAACTACATTCTAATCAGAATTAATTATGGCTGGTGTCTGCAGAGGACAGCATGTCCTGATGTAGGGAAAATCCCCATATATGCAGTCTCAGAAGTGAAATACTGAGAACTGTGGGACAGTAAATGTGTCTATATATAAGGTTCATGAAAGACTAGAGTATTCTTGCCTCCTGGTTCTGTGAGAGAATGTGGTCTTAGTTCTGCAGAGGAATCACTTCTAACTTGCAAAACTACTACCTGTTATAACAACATGAGTAGTTACCCTTTCCACTGGATATGCTATTTTGCAAGTAGAGATGACCTCCCTAACCACCAATGTGGAATGGACCGTACAGTTTGCAAACAATGATACTGTCAAATCTTTTCACCCAGGGGCTAGTTATTAAAAACATTTATGTACTTTGGCCCCTAATTGTCCACCTAATTCAAACGATCTCTCCCAGTAATCTCTCCCACTATCCTCTTCCCATCTGATCAAAGAAGAATAGAAGGAAGGATTGTAGGAGCCAGAGCAGTCAAGGACACATCAAGAAATCCCAAAGAACCAACTAACCTAGACTCACAGGGGCTCACTGAAACTGAACTGACAATCAAGATGCCTGCAGGGGTCTAACCTAGGTCCTGTGCATATATGTTATAGTTGTTTTGTTAGTGATTTTGTGGAACTCCTAACAGAGGAAAAGGGGGTTGTTTCTGATGTTCTTGTCTGCTTTTGGGACCCTGGTCTTCCTACTCGATTGCCTTGTTCAACATTAATATAAAGGCAGGTGACTAATATTGCAACTTCGTATGCCATGTTTGGGTGAGATCTCTAGGAGGCCTCCACTTTTCTGAAGGGAAAGAGAGGAGGAATGGATGGGGAAGGAGGAGTTGAGAGTAGTGGTGAAGCTGAGGCATAGAGGGAGAGAGGGGAAACTGTGATCGGGATGTACTATACAGAAGAATAAATTAATTTTAAAAACTAAACATTGATGTAGTAGGTTCTACTTGTTTTGACTATAAGGAAGTGTGTTTGCTTTGCAATTTGTTAGTTGTTCTGTCTATCTATCTATCTATCTATCTATCTATCTATCTCTTTGTGTGTGGTTTGTGTGTGTGTATGTGTGTGTGTGTGTATGTGTGTGTGAGAGAGAGAGAGACAGACAGAGAGAGAGAGAGAGAGAGAGAGACCCTAGTTGTCCAAGAACTCATTCTACAGACCAAGCTAGCCTTGAAATCACAGAGATGTGCCTTCTTCTCCCTCTGAATTAAAGGATGTGCACCACCACCCAGCTTGCCTTAGTGTAGCATTTTCTGAAAGTTACCATCACATTCTAGTTTCATTAAGTCTATTCAAAAGTAAAATGATTTTATTGCTCTTCAACCTTTGTGGATAGGTTTTCTGGATTGGCAGGATGTGTTTTGAACACTCCTCCACTGCTGGTGGGGTTGCAAATTGGTACAACCACTCTGGAAAGCAGTCTGGCGGTTCCTCCGAAAACTGGGCACCTCACTTCCAGAAGATCCTGCTATACCACTCCTGGGCATATACCCAGAGGATTCCCCACCATGTAATAAGGATACATGCTCTACTATGTTCATAGCAGCCCTATTGAAAATTGCCAGATGCTGGAAAGAACCCAGGTATCCCTCAACAGAAGAGTGGATGCAAAAAATGTGGTATATCTACACAATGAAGTACTATTCAGCCATTAGAAACAATGAATTCATGAAATTCTTAGGCAAATGGATGGAGCTAGAGAATATCATACTAAGTGAGGTAACCCAGACTCAAAAGGTGAATCATGGTATGCACTCACTAATAAGTAGATATTAACCTAGAAAACTGGAATACCCAAAACACAATCCACACATCAAATGAGGTACAAGAAGAAAGGAGGAGTGGCCCCTGGTTCTGGAAAGACTCAGTGAAGCAGTATTTGGCAAAACCAGAACGGGGAAGTGGGAAGGGGTGGGTGGGAGGACAGGGGAAGAGAAGGGGGCTTATGTGACTTTCGGGGAGTGGGGGACCAGAAAAGGGGAAATCATTTGAAATGTAAATAAAAATATATCGAATAAAATTTTAAAAAAAAGAAAAAAGAAAAGAAGAAGAAAGTGGGAAAGAATGGATGCAAGGGAAAGAAGGGAAGAGGAGGAGGAAGAGAAAAATGAAGGAAAAGAGGAAATGAAAGAAAAGGAGGTGGGAGAAAGAAGAAGCAGAAAAAAGACCAAATGTTGGCTAAAGTACAGAGAAATTGGGACTCCTAATCTTTATGACAGAAAGATGAAATGATGTAGGTGCTGTAGAAAACAGTGCGCACATGACTAAAAGAATATGCACATAGCCACCACACTATCCAGCATTTCCTCCCTTAGGAACATTCCCTAGGATTGAAGACAGTGACTCGGATATCTGTTCAACAGCATTAACATCAGTGTGATTCACAACAGTGTCATTCACAACAGTATAAGTCACAACAGTGTGAGTCACAACAGTATGAGTCACAACAGTGTGATTACAACAGTGTGATTCACAACAGTGTTATTCATAACAATATGAGTCACAACACACAGAAAGTGCTAATGACTGGAATATCCCCACAGATAAAAGCAAAAGCAAAAATTGCACACCTATGTAGCAGATTATGACTCGATCATAAAAAGGAAATGAATTAAAAACTGTGTTTAATTAAAAATCTTTAAAACATTAAGTGACCAAAGTAAAAATTGCTAAGGAGGAGAGAGTAAGGGGGGTCTATATTTTAATAATTTTGGAGTTTCTGGCTTTGTTTTGTTTGTTTTGTTTTTCTGAAAATATATACTGGTCGTGGTTGAATAACATTGTGAAAATGTGTAATGCTGCTGGAAAAATAAAATTATATTTAAACTACCAAAAAAAAAAAAAAAAAAAAAAACGCTATGAGTTGTCCTCTTAGCACTGCTTTCATTGTGTCCCATAGATTTGGGTATGTTGTATCTTCATTTTCATTAAATTCTAAAAAGTCTTTGATTTCTTTCTTTATTTCTTCCTTGACCAAGGTATCATTGAGTAGAGTATTGGTCAGTTTCCATGTGTATGTGGGCTTTCTGTTGTTTTTGTTGCTATTGAAGACCACTTTTACTCCATAGTGATCTGATAGGAAGCATGGGATTATTTTGATCTTCTTATATTTGTTGAGGTCTGTCTTGTGACCAATTATATGGTCGATTTTAGAGAAGGTACCATGAGGTGCTGAGAAAAAGGTATATTCTTTTGCTTTAGGGTGAAATGTTTTATATATATATATATATATATATATATATATATATATATACATACATATATATGTATGTATATATATATATATGTTTGTGTGTGTGTGTGTATGTGTTTGTGTGTGTATATATGTATATATATGTGTGTGTATATATGTATATATATGTGTGTGTGTGTATGTATATATATGTGTGTGTGTATATGTATATATATATGTGTGTGTGTATATATATATATATATATATATATATATATATATATATATATATATATATATATGTATCTATTAAATCTAATTGGTCCAAAGCTTCAATTAGTATCAGTGTGTCCCTGTTTAGTTTCTGTTTTCCTGATCGGTCCATTGAGGAAAGTGCAGTGTTGAAGTCACCCACAATTATTGTGTTAGGTGCAATGTGTGCTTTGAGCTTTAGTAAAGTTTCTTTATAAAGTTTATAAAGTTTCTTTATAAAGTTCTTTAGTAAAGTTTATGAATGAGGATGCCTTTGCATTTGGAGCATAGATGTTCAAGATTGAGAGTTCTTCTTGGTTTGTTTTTCCTTTGACCAGCAGGAAGTGTCCCTCAGTGTCTCTTTTGATGACTTTAGGTTGAAAGTCAATTTTATCTGATATTAGAATGGCTACTCCGGCTTGTTTCCTGAGACCATTTGCTTGTAAAATTGTCTTCCAGCCTTTTACTCTAAGGTAGTGTTTGTCTTTGACACTGAGGTGTGTTTCCTGTATGCAGCAAAATGTAGGATCCTTTTTACAAATCCAGTCCATTAGTCTATGTCTTTTTATTGGGGAATTGAGTCCATTGATGTTAAGAGATATTAAGGAATAGTGATTATTACTTCCTGTAATTTTTGATGTTATCTTTCATATTTTATTGGTTTTCTTCTTTTGAGATTGATGAAAGAAGGTTACTATCTTCCTGCATTTTCCAGGGTGAAGTTTCCCTCCTTGTGTTGGTGTTTTCTTCCTTGTATCCTTTGTAGGGCTGGGTTTGTGGTAAGATATTGGGTAAACTTGGTTTTGTCATAGAATATCTTGGTTTCTCCATCTATGGTGATTGAGAGTTTTGCTGGGTATAGTAGTTTTGGCTGGCATTTGTGTTCTCTTAGAGTCTGCATGAGATCTGCCCAGGATCTTCTAGCTTTCATAGTCTCTGGTGAGAAGTCTGCTGTGATTCTGATAGGTCTTCCTTTACATGTTACTTGGCCTCTTTCTCTTACTGCTTTTAATATTCTTTCTTTGTTTAGTACATTTGGGGTTTTGATTATTTGTGACAGGATGTATTTCTGCTCAGGTCCAGTCTGTTTGGAGTTCTGTAGGCTTCTTGTATATTCATGGGCATCTCTCTCTTTAGGTTAGGGAAGTTTTCTTCCATAATCTTATTGAAGATATTTGCTGTCCCTTTAAGTTGTAAATCTTCACTCTCATCTATGCCTATAATCCTTAGGTTTGGTCTTCTCATTGTGTCCTGGATTTCCTGGATATTTTAGGTTACAAGCTTTTTGCATTTTTCATTTTATTTAACTGTTGAGTCCATGGTTTCTATGGCATCTTCAGCATCTGAGATTCTTTCTTCTATCTCTTGTATTCTGTTGTTGATATTTGCATCTATGTCCCCTGATTTCTTCCCAAGATTTTCTATCTCCAAAGTTGTCTCCCTTTGTGATTTCTTAGTTGTTTCTACTTCTGTTTTTAGATCCTGGGTGTTTTTGCTCAGTTCCTTCACTTGCTTGTTTGTGTTTTCCTCTAATTCTTTGAGAGATTTTTCTGTTTCCTCTTTCATGACTTCTGCCTGTTGATCAAAGTTCTCCTGTATTTTTTTTAAGTGATTTTTGCATTTCCTCCTTATTAGCTACTATCGTTTGACCCATATTCTCCTGGATTTATTTAAATGATTTTTGTGTTTCCCTTGTAAGGGCTTCTAGCTTTTGATCATTTTTCTCCTGAATTTCTTTAAGAGATTTATTTATGTCCTTCATGTGTTCTTGTAACAGCATAATGACCAGTGATTTTAAATCCAAATCTTGCTTTTCTGGTGTGTTGGGGTATCTAGAACTTGCTATTAACAGAGAATCAGGTTCAGATGCTGCCATATTGCCTAGATTTCTGTTAGTAACGTTCCTACATTTGACTTTTGCCATCTAGGTATCACTGGTGTTAGTTGGTCTTGTTGTCAATGCAGGACTCACCTGTGTAAGCTGCCTCCCTGCAGCTGGCCTCCGGATGCGGATGCACTGCTGGCCCTCTTTACTGCTTGGGGACTGGGTGTGTGGCCCAGATTGCTGCTGATCCAGCGGTGGTGACAGGAAGGCTCCTGCCAGAGGCCTCCAGATGGATCAGATGGACTCACCAGAGCAAGCTGCCTCCTTGTGGCCGGCCTCCAGATGTACTGCTGGCCCTCTGCATTGCTTGGCGACCCACATACTAATTTCTTTTTTTTTTTTTTTTTTTTTTTGTCTTTTTTTTTATTTGATATAATTTATTTACATTTCAAATGATTTCCCCTTTTCTAGCCCCCCCCTCCCCGAAAGTCCCGTAAGCCCCCTTCTCTTCCCCTGTCCTCCCTCCCACCCCTTCCCAGTTCCCCGTTCTGGTTTTGCCAAATACTGTTTCACTGAGTCTTTCCAGAACCAGGGACCACTCCTGCTTTCTTCTTGTATCTCATTTGATGTGTGGATTATGTTTTGGGTATTCCAGTTTTCTAGGTTAATAACCACTTATTAGTGAGTGCATACCATGATTCACCTTTTGAGTCTGGGTTACCTCACTTAGTATGATGTTCTCTAGGTCCATCCATTTGCCTAAGAATTTCATGAATTCATTGTTTCTAATGGCTGAATAGTACTCCATTGTGTAGATATACCACATTTTTTGTATCCACTCTTCTGTTGAGGGATACCTGGGTTCTTTCCAGCATCTGGCAATTATAAATAGGGCTGCTATGAACATAGTAGAGCATGTATCCTTATTACATGGTGGGGAATCCTCTGGGTATATGCCCAGGAGTGGTATAGCAGGATCTTCTGGAAGTGAGGTGCCCAGTTTTCGGAGGAACCGCCAGACTGCTTTCCAGAGTGGTTGTACCAATTTGCAACCCCACCAGCAGTGGAGGAGTGTTCCTCTTTCTCCGCACCCTCTCCAACACCTGCTGTCTCCTGAATTTTTAATCTTAGCCATTCTGACTGGTGTAAGATGAAATCTTAGGGTTGTTTTGATTTGCATTTCCCTAATGACTAATGAAGTGGAGCATTTTTTAAGATGCTTCTCCGCCATCCGAAGTTCTTCAGGTGAGAATTCTTTGTTTAACTCTGTACCCCATTTTTTAATAGGGTTGTCCGGTTTTCTGGAGTCTAACTTCTTGAGTTCTTTATATATATTGGATATTAGCCCTCTATCTGATGTAGGATTGGTGAAGATCTTTTCCCAATTTGTTGGTTGCCGATCTGTCCTCTTGATGGTGTCCTTTGCCTTACAGAAACTCTGTAACCTTATGAGGTCCCATTTGTCAATTCTTGCTCTTAGAGCATACGCTATTGGTGTTCTGTTCAGAAACTTTCTCCCTGTACCGATGTCCTCAAGGGTCTTCCCCAGTTTCTTTTCTATTAGCTTCAGAGTGTCTGGCTTTATGTGGAGGTCCTTGATCCATTTGGATTTGAGCTTAGTACAAGGAGACAAGGATGGATCAATTCGCATTCTTCTGCATCCAAATCTATGGGACACAATGAAAGCAGTGCTAAGAGGAAAACTCATAGCCCTGAGTGCCTCCAAAAAGAAAATGGAGAGAGCATACATTACCAACTTAATGACACACCTGAAAGCCCTAGAACAAAAAGAAGCTATTTCACCCAGGAGGAGTAGAAGGCAGGAAATCATCAAACTCAGGGCCGAAATCAATCAAGTAGAAACAAAGAGAACCATACAAAAAATCAACAAAACTAGGAGCTGGTTCTTTGAGAAAATCAACAAGATAGATAAACCCTTAGCCAGACTGACAAAAGGGCACAGAGAAAGTATCCAAATTAACAAACTTAGAAATGAAAAGGGAGACATAACAACGGAAACTGAGGAAATCCAAAAAATCATCAGATCCTACTACAAGAGCCTGTACTCAACACAACTGGAGAATCTGGAGGAAATGGACAATTTCCTTGACAGATACCAAATACCAAAATTAAATCAGGACCAACTAGACCATCTAAACAGTCCCATAAAGCCTAAAGAAATAGAAGGAGTCATAGAAAGTCTTCCAACCAAAAAAAGCACAGGACCAGATGGTTTCAGTGCAGAATTCTACCAGACCTTCAAAGAAGAGTTAACACCAATACTCTTCAAACTATTCCACAAAATAGAAGCAGAAGGAACACTACCCAATTCCTTCTACGAAGCCACAATTACGCTGATACCAAAGCCACACAAAGATCCAACAAAGAAAGAGAACTTCAGACCAATTTCCCTTATGAACATCGATGCAAAAATACTCAACAAAATTCTTGCCAACCGAATCCAAGAACACATCAAAACGATCATCCACCATGATCAAGTAGGCTTTATCCCGGGAATGCAGGGTTGGTTCAATATACGGAAATCCATCAATACAATCCACTACATAAACAAACTCAAAGAACAAAACCACATGGTCATTTCATTGGATGCTGAAAAAGCATTTGACAAAATTCAGCATCCTTTCATGCTTAAAGTCTTGGAGAGAACAGGAATTCAAGGCCCATACCTAAACATAGTAAAAGCAATATACAGCAAACCGGTAGCCAGCATCAAACTAAACGGAGAGAAACTTGAAGCAATCCCACTGAAATCAGGGACCAGACAAGGCTGCCCCCTTTCTCCTTATCTTTTCAATATTGTACTGGAGGTACTAGCTCGGGCAATTCGACAACATAAGGAGGTCAAAGGGATACAAATTGGAAAGGAGGAAGTCAAACTATCATTATTTGCAGACGACATGATCGTCTACCTAAGTGACCCAAAGAACTCCACTAGAGAGCTCCTACAGCTGATAAACAACTTCAGCAAAGTGGCAGGTTACAAAATCAACTCAAGCAAATCAGTGGCCTTCCTATACTCAAAGGATAAGCAGGCTGAGAAAGAAATTAGGGAAATGACCCCCTTCACAATAGCCACAAACAGTATAAAGTATCTTGGGGTGACTCTTACCAAACATGCGAAAGATCTGTATGGCAAGAACTTCAAGACTCTGAAGAAGGAAATGGAAGAAGACCTCAAAAAATGGGAAAACCTCCCATGCTCATGGATCGGTAGAATCAATATAGTTAAAATGGCCATTTTGCCTAAAGCACTATACAGATTCAATGCAATACCCATCAAAATCCCAACTCAATTCTTCACAGAGTTAGAAAGAGCAATTATCAAATTCATCTGGAACAACAAAAAACCCAGGATAGCTAAAACTATTCTCAGCAACAAAAGAAAATCTGGGGGAATCAGTATCCCTGACCTCAAGCAATACTACAGAGCAATAGTGTTAAAAACTGCATGGTATTGGTACAGTGACAGGCAGGAGGATCAATGGAACAGGATTGAAGATCCAGAAATGAACCCACACACCTATGGCCACTTGATCCTCGACAAAGAGGCTGAAAACATCCAATGGAAAAAAGATAGCCTTTTCAACAAATGGTGCTGGTTCAACTGGAGGTCAGCATGCACATACTAATTTCTAATGCCCCAAAATGTCATATTTTGCTATCAAAGTAACAATGTTGAATTTGGAGGCTCTTTTGGTTCTAGAAAAGGGCAATGATTGAGAAATCCCTTGATTATCTTGTGTCTCAGAAAATAGATTAGTACAAACAATTACTTCCCTCCATAAAATTTAGCTAAAGTTTAACTCTGTCCCTTTTGTTTGCTTGCAGAAAAGTCCTCCAGATTTCCATGCTTTTTCTCATAAATGATTTACTAGTTTTGTTTCTACTGATCAGTCCAAACAAAATGCTTTTTTAACTAAATTTTGCTTCTCTACTCCAGTGGTTCCTGGAAGTCTGACCCGTTCAGAGTATGGTGTCCTCCTAGCACATTCTCTGATCCCCCAGTCTTATCAAGTCATTGCTATCTCCCATCAGCGACAACCCACTCTTAAAATCTCTTCTTTTTAGCTTTGTTTACTCCTCCTTAATAAGAAAAATTCCTCCTGCCTCAACCTTAGGCTGCTGTAGATCTCTGCATCAGAACCCCCACCTCCACCCCTGTGCATTGCTCCTTCTCCCTATTGTAATAATCCTTTTGAAAAAAAGTCTCTGCTTCTCTAAATCTGGGTTTGTTTTTGCCAACTTATTGTTCAATAATTTATCTCCTATCTAAAATCCAAATAGCAAAGGAACCACTGCTGAACAGATCTAAACCAAAATAAAATAATATAGTATCCTATTTGTGAGAAAACATAGAAGTTTAAGATGTCAGTCAATATTTTTTAAATTTGTTTTCATTTTATTAAAACGATTCCTTTGTTTTTAAGACTATTTAGTTGAGAGCAGATAAATTTGTGAAATGACTTTTCTGGACATGCTTATCCAAGCTGAGAGTTTCCTAATAATAGCAGCTTTCTTCCTTCTCACCATTATTTAATTTCTTTTGTTTCCTTTCTAGATATAATGAATTTATTGAGTTGGCCCAACAATAAATAATGGTTAGATTATAAATTGCATATCAAAATTTGATAAATGATTTACCCAAGACCAAACAAACTTTAACAACATTTCAAAACCAGTTTACAGGATGGCATAGTAAGTAAGAGTGTTTGCTGACAAGCACGAGGGCTTGTGCTCAAGTTCCAAACCAGGTAGGGGCCACGCATGCACTTGTACATTATGCCATTGTCTGTAATTACAGGCAAGAATTCAAACCCTGACCCATGCCATGCATTTATCATCATAACATACATGCACACATTCACTACTCCTGAATCAGGGCTATGGAAGAATACACTATGTAAGATTATAGCGGTGTGACTCCTTAGCTTCTAAGACTTAATTACATGGGAAATTTAACCAAGTAAAGTTCTTTACATTGCTATTTTAAGGACAAGTTAAACAAACTGGCTATGTACACAATAGGACAGCAATTTTAGATAGTGTCCTTAAAGTGTCCTTATTAACTCTCTGTGAGGTACAGCTGAAGTTCCAGTCTCTTAGAATGCAAGAGATGATTTTTGTAACATATAAACACAGGGCCTATGGAACAGAAAAGATTGCACACAATTTAGTGTCTCCAGGCTTCAAGTCTGATGTTGCAAAGGTTGAGAAAGCCTGATGTTTTGAGGTAGATATTGAATATCTTGATAGACATGCAGGTATTTACTAAAATATATAATAATATGAGTTTAAAAACTGTATGATGGGTAGGTAAGTAAATTTTTCTGCTCTATATGTAGCTTTCTGGAGCCATTTAAGAAGATTGTAGAAGGACACAATCATTCCATCCATGTGGAATACTTTCAAAGCAGGGGAAGAAGGGTGGAGAAATTGTCAACAGAAGCCCTTACCATATGGCATAGGTCAGGGTTTGAATTCTTGCCTGTGATTATAGAAAATGGCATAAAGTAGAAAAATATGGAAAATTAAATTTATATTCACCTTGGCCAAAACTGGCAAAATAAATCTCTCAGTTTGTTCTTATCTGGTGTCATTGCAATGTCATAACATTGTGTGTGTGTGTGTGTGTGTGTGTGTGTGTGTGTGTGTGTGGGTGGGTGTGGGTGTGTGTGTATGTTCAAATTCAGGAAACATGCACGTTTGGACAATCTTTCTTCTAGAAGATAGCCCTTCCTACTTCTAGCAAGCCTCTTGCAGATAGTCTATCTTTATCCCTAGGATAAAATTTCCTAGATGAATCTCATTTCTAAGATCCCCATTAAAAAGTTACTCTTATTTTGTATATGTTTGTACTATTGGTATTTATTTAGTATATTCATATGAAACATTTGTAATTTTATATAATAAACACAATTATTACATGTTTTAATTGACAAGAAAATTACAACAAAATGACACATTAATTTCAAATATTCAAATGCACTATTTTAACAGGTAAACACAAGACTACAGCAAGGATAGTAGAAATCTTCAACAAGGAAGAATCAGTGACTACTGATTGCAATTAAGAACCAGGACTGTCAAGAGTGACTTCACATTATGTCTTACATTTCTTCTCTTCCATTTCAAATTGTGTTCTCGTTACTGTCTTCCCCTTCTAGGCACATCCTTTCTGGAAAGCATTGAACACCCAATGACACTGTGACCTTTCATCCTTAAGCCTAGCAAAACAATCTAAAGTAAGATCTAGCGTTGGTATAATGGAAAATCCACTCTTCTTCAAGACTTTAGTATGTACTTTCAAACTCAGCATCAACTTCCAATGAAAGTAAAACCCCAGCAGTACAGATTTCAAGTAAACCACATAATTGCTATTATCTCCTGTCTAAGGGCCAGTCAGATCAGATTTACCATAAACTTCAGTTCTGATGTTCAAAGCTTGTTTGGTATTAAATATTACTACAACAGGAAAGTAAATTAGAGACCAGAGAAATTCATGTGTGGATGGTGATTGCACCAGCCAATTGACAGTTTGATTATGTTTTAAAAGCTGACTTTAAAATAGTTTGTCGAATCTTCTGGTTTCTGTCTGTGGCTGGAGACCATCCTTTGCCACAGGGCTCCATACCCAGGTGACTCAGGGATATAGCTAGCCTCACAGAAGTGCAGACAGGTCTGGGAGTACAGGTAGGACCACTCCTGCTGCTCAAGGAAACCTGCCCCAAACCCTGATGACACAAGAACCAAGGGGCAGCGTGGGACAGGAGTCTTCTGATTTCCATCTGTGCCCAGAGATGAATCTGGGCCACAGAGCTACATACACAAATACCACCACTAGAGAGCTGACCTCCCAGGAGTGTCTACATTCCTGAGTTCATAGGTAAGACCACCATTTCTATTCAAATTCCTGGTGCAAGAGGGACGTGCTCAGAGCCATCAGGACACAGTAGCCAAGGACCAACTGGGGACAGGATCCTTCTTGTTTCTGTCTGCACACCTGAGCTGACCCTATAACACAACTCTCAATACCTAAATCCCCCCCCCCCCCCGAAGAGAACTGGTCTCCTAGGAATACTGATACACAGGCTTGCAGGATGGATAACCTACAGTCAGAAACAGCAAGACCAGCCAACAACTGAGCTAACCAGATGGCAAAAGGAAAATGCAAGAATATTGTCAACAGAAACTGAGGCAATGGCATCATCCTAACCCATTTCTCCCACAACAGCAAGTCCTGGATACCCCAACACACAGCATAAGCAAGATTTGGATTTAAAATCACAGCTTATGATGGTGATAGAGGACTTTAAGAAAAGCATAAATAACTCCTTTAAAAAAAATACAAAAGAACACTGGTAAATAGATAGAAGCCCTTAAAGATGAAACAAAAACATCCCTTAAAGAATTACAGGAAAACACAAACAAACAAGTGAAGGAACTGACCCATCCAGAATCTAAAAATGGAAGCAAACACAATAAAGAAACCACAAAGAGAGAAAACTCTGAAGATAGAAAACCTAGGAAAGAAATCAGAAGTCATAGATTCAAGCATCAACAACAGAATACAAGAGATAGAAGAGAGACTCTCAGGTGCAGAAGATAGCATAGAAAATATTGACACAACAGTCAAAGAAAATGGAAAAGGCAAAAAGCTTCTAACCCAAAACATCCAGGAAATCCAGAACACAATGAGAAGACCAAACTTCAGGATAAGAGGTATAGAAGAGAGTGAAGATTTACAACTACAACTTATAGGGCCAGTAAATATCCTCAACAAAATTATAGAAGAAAAATCCTCTAACCTAAAGGAAGAGATGACCATAAACATACAAGAAACCTACAAAACTCCAAATAGTTTGGACCAAAAAAGAAATTCCTCCCATAACATAATAATCAAAACATCAAATGTACTAAACAAAGAATATTAAAAGGAGAAAAGGAAAAAGGTCAAGTAACATAAAGGCAGACTTATCAGAATTACACCAGACTTCTCATCAGAGACCAAGGAGGCTAAAAGATCATGGGCAGATGTCATACAGACCCTAAGAAAACACAAATGCCAGCCCAGACTTCTATTCCCAGCAAAACTTAAAATCACCATAGTTGGAGAAATCAAGATATTCCATGACAAAACATAAATTTACACATCTTTCCAAAATCCAGCCCTACAACAGATTAATAGATAGAATCACCAACAAAAGGAAGGAAAGTAAACCCTAGAAAAAGCAAGAAAGTAATCTTTTAACAACACAAAAGATGATAACCACACAAACATAAAAATAACATCAAAAATAACAAGAAACAACAATCACTATTCTGTAATATCTCTTAACATCAATGGACTCAATTCCCCAATAAGAAGACAACAAAAACAAACAGACTGGACATGTAAACAAGAACCAGCATTTTGCTGCATTCAGGAAACTCACCTCAATGTCAAAGGCAACACTACCTCTGAGTAAAAGTCTGGAAAACAATTTTCCAAGGAAATGGTCCCAGAAAACAAGCTGTAGTAGCCATTCTAAAATCGTATAAAATTGACATTTAAACAAGTCATCAAAAAAAGATAAAGATAAAGAAGGACACTTCATAATCATCAAAGGAAAAATCTACCAAGAAAAACTCTCAACTCTGAACATCTATGCTCCAAATGCAAGGGCACCCACATACATAAAAGAAACTGTACTAAAGTTCAAAGCACACATTGCATTTCACACAATAATTGTAGGTGACTTCAACACCCCACTCTCATCAATGGACAGATCAGGGAAACACAAACTTAATGACAAAGTAAAACTAACAGAAGTTATGGACCAAATGGTTTTCACAGATATCTATAGAACATTTCATCCTAAATCAAAAGAATATACCTTCTTCTCAGTACTTCATGGAACCTTCTCCAAAATTGACCATATAATCAGTCACAGAACAGACCTCAACAGATACAAGAAGACTGAAATAATCCCATGCATCCAATCAGATCACTTTTGGATTGAAGCTGGTCTTCAATAGCAACAAAAAACAACAAAAAGCCCACATACACTTGGAAGCTGAACAATAGCAACAACAACTACTACTACTACTACTGCTACTACTACTACTATCACTCTACTCAATGATAACAGAACACCAATCGCTTATTCTCTAAGATCAAGAATTGACAAATGGGACCTCATAAAATTATAAAGTTTCTTTAAGGCAAAGGACACTGTCAATAGGACAAAATGGCAACCAACAAATTGGGAAAAGATCTTTACCAACCCTACATTCGAAAGAGGGTTAATATCCAATATATACAAAGAACTCAAGAAGGTAGACTCCAGAGAACCAAATAACCCTATTTAAAAAATGGGATACAGAGCTAAACAAAAAATTCTTAACTGAGAAATACTGAATATCTGAGAAGCACCTGAAGAAATGTTCAACATCCTTAGTCATCAGAGAAATGTAAATCAGAACAACATTGAGATTCTACTTTACACTAGTCAGAATGGCTAAGATCAAAAATTCAGGTGACAGCAGGTGCTGGAGACGATGTGGAGAAAGAGGAACACTCGAAGTGCCACTCTGGTTATCAGTTTGATGGTGCCTCAGAAAATTGGACATACCTGAGGCCCCAGCTATACCATTCCTGGGCATATACCCAGAAGATTCTCCAACATGTAATTCAGACACATGCCCCACTATGTTATAGCAGCCTTATTTATAATAGACAGAAGCTGGAAAGAACCCAGATGTCCCTCAACAGAGGAATGGATATAGAAAATGTGGTATATTTACACAATGGAATATTAGTCAGCTATTAACCAATGAATTCATGAAATTCTTAGTGGATAGAGCTAGAAAATATCATCCTGAGTGCAGTAACCCAATCACAAAGAACATACACAGTATACAATCACTGATTGATAAGTGGGTATTAGATCAGAAGCTTGGAATACTCAAGATACCATTCATAGACCAATAGAAGCTCAAGAAGAAGGGAAACTAAAGTATAGATATTTTGGTCCTTCCAAGTAGGGGGAACAAAATATCCATGGGAGGAGATACAGACACAAAGTGTAGAGCACAGACTGAAGGAAATACCATCCAGAGATTCCCCTTCCTGGGGATGTATCCCATATACAGTCACCAAACCCAGACCTTATTGTGGAGCCCAATAAGCACTTGCTGACAGGAGCCTGATATAACTGTCTCCTGAGAGGCTCTGCCAATACCTGACAAATCCAGAGGTGTGTGCTTTCAACCAACCACTGGACTGAGCACAAGGTCTCCAATTGAGGAGCTAGAGAAAGGACTGAAGGAGCTGAAGGATCTTGCAGCCCCATAGGAGGAACAACAATATGAACCAACCAGTACCCCCCAGAGCTCCCAGGGATTAAACTGCCAACCAAAGAATACACATGGAGGAACCAATAGATCCAGCTGCATATCTAGCAGAAGATGGCCTTATTGGACATCAAAGGGAAGTGAGGCCCTTGGTCCTCAGATGACTTGATGCACCCAGTATAAGGGTATCCTTATTCCCAGGAAAGGGAAGAGGGAGTGGATGGGTTTGTGTGGATGGGTTGGTGAGCAGGGGGATGGGAGAATGGGATAGGAAGTTTTTAGAAGGGAAAACAGGAAAGGGGATAAGTTTTGAAATGTAAATAAAGAAATTATCTTAAAAAATAATAATAAAATAAAATAGTTTCTCATTTCCAAATGTCTTTCTCATAAATCCATTTTGTTGTGCAAATGGGAAGCATTTCAAGATACCTGGGTAGTACTTCATCTGTATAAAGAAACACTCCCTATGTAAATATGCCCCATTCTAATCATTGACAGAAAATGGCCACTTTCCTGGAACAAAAAGGTCAGAAACAAAAGAAGACATCTCTATGCAATCAGTCAGCAATTATTCTTTATTAGTGAGAGAACGAATGAGAAATTTATTCCTCTTGATCGGCATTCTTTAAAGATAAAGCAATGAAGCCAAATTCCTGTGAATGAATAGATAAAACCTTTGCTGTGCCGTTCATCTGCCATAGTACAATTATGGTCTCTTCACAAGAGATAGATAGATAGATAGGTAGATAGATAGATAGATAGATAGATAGATAGATAGATAGATAGATATGAGATAGATAGATAGATAGATAGATAGATAGATAGATATGAGATAGAGAAATAGAGAGGTATAGAGTTTAGAGATATAGAGATAGATATAGAGATATAGAAATATGGAATTGAAGGAAATTCTGTTTCTCTAGAGAGCCATGTCTAATGACTTTGTTGAAGGCTTCCTAAGAGAAGGAAGAGAAACTGAAGTTTCCTTATCTTTTTGTCTTGTCATGTGATACCTTCCATCATGTTACATGTTACAAGATTGGCCCTTCCAGATGATGGCACCATGGTCTTAGATTTTCTAGTATCTTGAAGTATAAATTAAATATAATCTCTATTCTTTATAAATTACTTTTATACCATTTTTAGCAAGAGAACAAGACAGACAAAAATGAACTAAGAAAATGTACTTTCTTTAATACTCGATAAAGTTATTTAAAAGAATACTTCAGAAATTCCAACACTGTGATCATATTCAGGAGATTCAAGACCTTCTCAAACATTAATTTCTTCCAAGTGCTCCAGAAGTGATTCTAATGCACATTCAGAAGTTATACATTTAGAATGGCTCCAGGGAATGATTACAAAAACCAAAACCTATTAAATGTGTACCTTGTCCTAGAGGACTCAAGTACTATCAATGAAAAGAAGAATCCACATGATCCTCATCAAGGAAGGAGTTAATATTGACCTTAGAAAGAAGGCACACATGTCACAAACAATCAAGACACCATCTGATCTATAACACCCAATACCAGCATTCAGCTAATCTTCAATTCTGAGATTCACACACACAAAAAAACTTTCCAGTAAGACTCCAAAGGGGAAGATACTATTGCCCTGCTGCATGATGATAGATGACTTAGGTTCTGTAAAAAGGTTAGCAATTGGGAAAACTTGCACATACAGACCCTTAGTTTTATTAACTATGGAATACTCATAAGAAATAAATATCATGAAAACAAAAGGCAGAGAGCCCACATTTCATAAAGAATATTGCTATAGCTTTTAATTTTTCAATTGTATTAGGGCAATAAATTCTACCTTTATGTCTCTTATTTTTATTTTTAATGGTACAAACTAATTTTACAGGAATATATACCAGAAACCAGCACATAGGTAAACATGTCTTCTGTTCTATTAAGAGCACCTGGAAATTTAATGGATGATGAATACTATTAATACACCAAAGGAAGCATTTGATCTAGGGTCCATAAGGGGGCTTCAGAAAATTATAGACAACTTTATATTATGTACTAAGGCATATTTTGGAAATAATGAAGCCAGAGCTTTAACTTAAGAAACATAGTATTTGGTGACCTGAAAAGATAAGCAAGATAACCTTGAAATAAATATATCTAGGCATATTTTCCTTAATGGAAGTACAACTTTCCTCAAGTGTTGAGGGTAGCGTCTTAGGTGACCAATGCTTTTGCAGCAAACTGATGGAGGTTAAGCAAACCCTCTGAGCAGACACCTCTTGCATGTCCCATTTAGTATATTGGCAAATTATCCTGCCTCAAAATCAAGATGTATTTGCAGGTTGATGATAGAACATCATCCTAGCTTACTGACTACCCGCTGTGTACAGCTCTCTGCTGGAGTACATGGATGAAAAGCCACCAGTCACAAAATTGGAACTTTTCTGAGCATATTTTAGGGAGCAAGTGTTTGAAAGCTTTTTTTCAGTCATTTTCCCCCACAGGGCTAATTCCCCTCTCAAGCAAATGGAAAATATCACAATATGAAGGTTAGAATCAGGTTGTAAAGTAGGTTACTCTGATTCTATTAAGTTCAGAGAGGTCAGAGGCAAGTATGTATGTGAAGAAACTATGTCCTGGAAAAGACCACGCAAGTATGCACACACAAGATGAGGAAGCGAGAAAGCTGGTGCAGAAGGCTATTGAAAATGTCAATTGAACTTTCACAGAAAAAACATGTATTTTATAAATATAATGTTTTATCATTAATAGAAATTTATAACGTTTTAAAATCCAGAGATGCTCAGATTCTTTCTGCATTGAAATGCCCGGTGTTATAAGGTCAGGCTTCCATATATCCTTCCAAGGACAGAGCACTCATAGCAAACATATATGTTTAGACATGAAATATTCTACCTACATTCTCTCTCTCTCTCTCTCTCTCTCTCTCTCTCTCTCTCTCTCTCTCTCTCTCTCTCTCTCTCTCTCTCCCCTCTGTGTGTGAGTATGTGTGCCTGTGTGTTATACACACTCATGAATGAAGTTATGGAGGCCATAGGAGAGCATCAAATGTCTTATTCTGCCTTAATTACTCTAATACATGGTCTTTTCACTAAACCTAGAACTCACTGGTTACCTAGACTGGCAGACCAGCTAGCCCCTGGGATCTGCCTGACTTTCCTTGCCCCAGCCCTGAGTTTACAGGTATGCCTAGCATTTTATACGAATGTTGAGAATGTCCTTTCAAATCTTATGCAAGCATGGCAAGCACTTTACCACTGAGCAGTCCACCCAGCCCCACTTGCCACTATCTTTTCTGTTATTACTTATTTTGGTTTTAACTCACTATAAAAGAATATTTTTTCTTATCTTTCCAAGGGAACCAGCACTTAATTCATGAGAATTTTGTCCCAAATTTGAGATTCTGAAGAACATAGATCATGCTGTTATTGGGATGATAGATTTTTGTTTGTGACACAAAATGAAAAGAGATGTCATAGAGTAGCTAAAAACAGATAAACGTCATTCTTGAATGGCTACAGTGACAGATGTACAGGACAGATATTTAATGAATTATTTGGATTTGGGCTTAAAAATATTTCCTGATAAATGGAGACAAAACTTAAATAACTTACTTCTTGTAAATCACAGGAGCAATTTCTGTCATTCAATTAAAACGGATCAAGAGTGATCTTACAAAAACAAGATAAACTACTGGTCATACTAAAGAAAACATGGTTTAAGCCAAGATAAAATGTGTTGGGAAAATGGGAACAAGATCTGTTAGTTTTTGTAGCTCCCTTATCACTACAGACCATGATGGATCACCTCTTTCGAAGGAGAGTAGGAGGTTTCTCCTCCTGACTCTACAGGGAGCTGGCTTACCACTCAGTCATTCAATAGATGAGTTCTAAGTAGATACTATGTGCATGCTCTCTATTGGACACTCAGCTAGCATTGATAAAGTAAGAATGATTCTCAAAATGCAGCACATTAATTGAATTGACAAAATTGGTCCCTTTGGTAAATTCCAACCCATCAGATATCTCTCTCTCTCTCTCTCTCTCTTTTTTAATTTTATTGAAACACACCCTTGTCTGTGCCCTTATACTGAGGTGAGCAGTTTCAATAGATGGCATTTGGTTCAATATGCCCAAAATACCTTCTCCACTCTAACTTTATTTTTCAAATTCTTTAATAATGCTTCTTAAATGCTTTAAACTCCTTTAAACTCCAGCGCCACTAGAGGTCTTGGAAAAGAAAAGATAGAGGGAAGTGGATCTGTTTAAAAAGGTTCTCTGGAGCAACTCCCTTTTGTGTTTTCTGGAAATATGCAGTTCTGTTCACAGGTCAGCAATAGCTCAACCCAAGACCAAACACTTCACAGATACACCAGCAGTCCAGTTTGGTAGAGTTGGGATAGCAAACAGGAACCAGTGGCAGTGGAACTCCCTAGCACAGATAGCCTGGCCTTAGCTTCAGCACAAGTCAGCAGGAGGCATCAGGAGGAACACCAGGAGAAGTTCTCTGCTGTGCCTCTCTCCCTGAAGCAAAGATCAGCAAAGACTTGAGACCCACAGGCATTGCACAGCTAGCTCTATAAGCAAGCCTAGCTCAGCCTCTATCTCTATCCATAAAGTCCTATTTATACCCTCAAACATCATGTGTCCTCCATGGGCCTTGCCTCAGCATGTGTCTTGCCTTAGCTGACATCATGCTGTCAATCATTCTGAGTCCACAGAAGCAGGAAGAAACTACAATATACCACCAGAAGGTTTTTGGTACAGTTTCTCTCTATGAAGTTCCAACAAATGCAGTTCAACCATGCAATGCACAGCAGATCAATACATGCATGTTGTTAGCAAAGAACTCTTCATCATGTGTCCTTTCATGTGCTTGTTTTAGGAGAGCATCCTCTCTACTGTGTTCAGCAAAATGTTCCTTCACAAGTTCCTTCTTAGCTTTTCAAAGCTGTGTCCACTTTAATAAAACATTCCTACGTGTGTTTGCCCCAGAAAAATACCATCCAAGGCAACTGACTTTCCAAAGAACCCTTAAAGTTTCCACTTCATCTCCATCCCTAAGCAGAAAGAGTACCAATATTTCAAATATAAAGTAAATCAATATAGATAAATAATTTCAAATGGCTATGTACAGTCTGGAGTAAATAAACTGTAATGATAGAATCTAAGAGTTAGAGATACATAATAATTTCTCTCAGAATGATGCTTAAGTTAGGATTAAATGTTGAGAGAAGTTGACTATAGAAAATACAAGAAAATTGAGATGACCAATCAAATCTGAAATATAGATTTAGAGAGAATGAATCATCACACCCTGAAGCAAATCACATAATGCAAAATTTTATTCACATCATCTTTCTGATAATTATAAGGGAATGATTTTGATTATTCCTCTTATTCCTTACTTATTCAATGTATATAGCAACTATCTATATTTCAACACAACCCAGAAATAACTAATAGCTACACTATGTTTATGAAAGTGCCTGGTACATTGTAAATAATTAATATGTTTATTAACATCATTTTAATGTCATTCTTTGTATTCCTATTACCTCAAACACATGAACCAAAAAGATCTTGGCCCACTGAAAAAAATAGAGAAAATTGTGATGAATTTAAATGAAGAAAAAAAGGGGTGACAAGAAATGGGTAGTGAAATAGAGGTTTTTTTCATTGCAAATTGTACTTTAAAAAGCATAATGAGCATTTATCGAAGGATTATTTTTACCATAATGGTGATCAATGCTTAAATTTTACATAGAGTTCCAAGTTGTCTGTAGAAAATACACTGGAAAAGTACAGGTGCAGTAGGAAGTGCTGTAACAGTTCGTGTAAAACCTAATGAGAGAAGATCCTGCTATACCACTCCTGGGCATATACCCAGAAGACTCCCCACCATGTAATAAGGATACATGTTCTACTATGTTCATAGCAGCCCTATTTGTAATTGCCAGATGCTGGAAAGAACCCAGGTATCCCTCAACAGAAGAGTGGATGCAAAAAATGTGGTATATCTACACAATGGAGTACTATTCAGCCATTAGAAACAATGAATTCATGAAATTCTTAGGCAAATGGATGGAGCTAGAGAATATCATACTAAGTGAGGTAACCCAGACTCAAAAGGTGAATCATGGTATGCACTCACTAATAAGTGGATATTAACCTAGAAAACTGGAATACCCAAAACATAATCCACACATCAAATGAGGTACAAGAAGAAAGGAGGAGTGGCCCCTGGTTCTGGAAAGACTCAGTGAAACAGTATTCAGCAAAACCAGAACGGGGAAGTGGGAAGGGGTGGGTGGGAGGACAGGGGAAGAGAAGGGGGCTTGCGGGACTTTCGGGGAGTGGGGGGGCTAGAAGAGGGGAAATCATTTGAAATGTAAATAAATTATATCGAATAATAAAAAAAAAAAAGAAAGAAAAAAAAAAAACCTAATGAGAAGATCCTAGATGTCAAGTGTGGAGAAAGAGGAAACTGATGAGGCCAAAGCATTCTCACTGTACTGTTTGCCAAACATATTGATGAAGATGTTAAAGTGGAATCAAAGATACTCTTTGGCTTTTAGTATGAGCATCAGGTAGACCCTACTGCCATTTTGTGCTCTAATAATATTTGCACGTACTATTAAAGTAAAACAAGACTGAGAATAAATAAAGCTTCACTGTGTGCGATATTCAAAATATCCAACACAATTTGATGGCTCATCACCACGTGGCTTATCACAGTAGGAGTGTTTTGAACACTTTCTAGTTACCATGTGCACTTTAACATGGAATAAGAGGGAATTTGCTCAATGTAGTCTCTTAGGAGTATTCGCTCAGATTGCCATAAGAAAATACCATAGACAAGGAAGCTAGAATTTTCAGATCAAAATAGTAAGGTTAGGTTTTGGTGAGGACACTGTCTCTAACTCTCTCGCACTTCCTTCTTCATGTGCTTGTACACAGTAAAGAATAAAAACATGGATTCTATCAGATCAAGACAAATAGTAAGCCTTCATTTCAGCCTAAGAACTTCCCTACTTCAAATAAGGGCATATCAAAAAATAAAGATTTGATCTATGAATTAAGGACAATTCAGTTCACTCAGGGAACCAAACTGACATTGAGTTTAATTTCAGTGTCTACTTCCACAATTACAACAGCAGTGAGGAGAGTGTAGAAAGACCATAATGCATGAATCATGAAGTTACATAAGGTACTTCTGCTCACATGTCATTAGACAAAAGGCATTATCAAGTAATTTCATGCTTCATGAAGAATGTAAAAACATGCTCTCTGTGTTGTTAGAAAATGGAGGGAGCATTTTTACAGTTAGCACTAGGATGTACCATAGTTCTATCTTTCTGGACACCAACTATTACTTATTCTTATTCTCACTCATAAGATCTAGTTAACTTATTCACAGAACAAACAGCTCATAATCCACTATAAAATGAGCATAAGTTCCAAATCTAAGATGATTTAATGGCAGGTCTCTGCGACTCTCCACGAACTGGAGAAGTTCCAAGTGTGAAGGAAAACTTGTTTGTTTCAATGCACAATGATAAGAACAGTTCCAGAAACACCCTATGCTCTTCTATTCAGAGAAGGAATGCAAACACACACACACACACACACACACACACACATACACACACACACACACACACACACACACACACACACACACACACATAGTTTGAAAATCCCAAATCACATTGAGAAATCATTTGAAAATTCCTTATTCTGAAAGTAGGAAATGCTCCTAGATAGAACTTCAGCTCTGATGCCTGGCAAGGTTGGTTGATCTGCATGACTTATGAAATAATCTTTGAGAAGGTCTTCACTTCTACTATACTCCTTAATTACAGATGAAATAGCATTGGAGAATATAAACCTTAGGAGATGGCAGCCCTCCCAGACAGCTTCCTATATACAAAGGCTTGGATGCTTTACATCCAAGCTTTTAAAGGATATTAAACACTTACCTATTTCTGATCAAATTGATTCAAGTCAGGTCCATCTACAGTTACTCTCTAGACACTCTTCTTAAATGAGCTATATTTCATTTTATTTCACTCTCTGTTAATTACCTAAATATGAATTACTTGAACTATAGGGGAAAGATATATTTTTCTGAATTTTTGAGTAATTTGTGTCATTGAAAGAAACAGTTGTATACCACAACCTTGAGTTATTGTTTTGAATACTTAAACCACTAGGAGCTTGATACACTAGTTATGACAGTCATATCTTTGGTTTGATTTATACCTTACAGGTGTTTTCAATCACATTTGTTGCTCAAAAGCTTCTTAATTTATTTTTGATTCTTTAAAATGGGATTGTAAAGAAACTACTGTCTATGCCTGAAAGTCTTTACATCTCTAGATGATCTACTTCATTTTTCTCTTTTTATAAGGTCATATGTTCTTTGCCTATCATGTACCTATTAATGTTCTGCTTTCCAACTTCCATTCATAGAGCTATGTATTTTGGGGGAAAGATCTACTGTAGACTTCAAGTGCCAAGGCATCTGAGATGTAGATGCATCAATGAAAGCGAAAGACATACTTAGTGCAAATGTGATTTCTGGAGTACTAAGAGGAAGGCATATGCCAGTAAAATCCATTACTGTACCTGTTGTTTCAGGAGAGCTTGGTTTATTTTGGTCTGTTCAGCTTCCTACCTTTGGCAACAGCTTTTACTTAATCTCTGTATAACTTGGTTCATTCTCAGTGTTTCAAAGTCATTTTTTATCTAACAAGATGTATTATTTGTACAATGTACAAAATTTGCAATTGCTAAGAATGTATAATGATTTCCTGGGACATAAACTTTGTGCTTAAAAGAAAATCTCTATTCTAACAGTATCTATCATCTAGTGGCAAATTAATAGTTATTTTTAATATGTGAACTTATTTTCTTATATGAAGGATAAAATCATTTTAATTGGCTAACTTTGGTTTTTAGTTTTCCATTCGTGATAATAATTATTCTAAAGCATGCATTGCAAAGTTTGTACCACTATCAGGCTTGAAAGTGGAGATACTAGAACAACCGATACAACCAAAGTCTCGTGGACTTGAGGAATGCATTCGGAAGCATCTGCCATGCTGCCATTGTAAATTAACTGAGGCCAGAGTGCAATGATGCTCATTATGTTCAGATACTGGTGTGCCTTTTCAAATTTTAATTATTAAAAAGGAGGATTTTGAATTTACAAAGTTACCTATAACTGTTATGTTCATCCTTCCAGAATGCAAAGACTGAATTTCCAACAAATGCTGGTTGGACCTACTCCAAGATTAAGTTTACGGAGCTGAGAGTACTGGTGATTGGACAATGCTGCCAGCAGGGAGTGTGGTCTCATAAGTATAGGTCGATTTCAAATAATGATTGACTATCAGACATAAGGGGCTCAGTTTTTCTTTGTTATAATCACTCATCTAATGTCCAAATCCCCTCTACTGTGTCCCTTGTCAATTTATAACCACTGTGATAGGAAACCCCAACCTCTGGGCCCTCCTTTGCATTTGTAGAAGCACTTGCATACATGACAAGAAGACAACACAGAAAATCCTGCATTATTGAGAGCATCACCACAGGAGAAGAATTTGTTAACTATCACTAATTCAAAATTAGGAACTAGTATTCACGGATACAAATTTTGTGATTTATTTCATGCGTCTTTCTCCCATCACTTATGTAAGAGAAACAAATGACTGAATTATGGCTCAAATCACTGTTATTTCTAGGTATACCAAAGAAAAACAAAAAATTACAGAAGCGGATTCTCATATCATCAACTCAGGAAGAGAAATGATTTCCAGATTTAACATAATTAAGAGTTGTTTCACATAGAAAATGAATGTATGCTTCCGTAGGAAGCCAAACTTCCGTTTCCTAACAATTAGATTCTTGTTTCATAATTAAATCCCTTTTCATAAACAGAAGTTTTAAACTTCCTGAAATTGAACACAACCAAATAAATGAATACTTGGAATGTTTTTTTAAAAACCTCTCTTATTAGAATACTAGCACACATTTAGAATAAAAATCCTAAAAAATCAGGTATCTCTTTTTGTTCTTTATCTCCCACTGCACTGACTTACTTGAAGAAGCAGAACTCTCCAGCAGCAGTGAATCAAAGGAGCTCAGTATGTTGAAATTGCAATAGCCACTGCCTTGCCAATGAGGGCCTGGTGCCAGGAGAGACAGCAGAAACATACCAAGTACACTGCTGTTTATAGTCAAGAAACCTAACAGCTGCAGCAGAGGCTTCAGATGATGCAGGAGTGGGAAACAAAAAAAGACAAATTTCATAAGCTCAAGATTTAAATGTAAATGAATTCCTTAGCCCAATCATCCAAAGCAGGTCTACCTTCTTATCACCTCCAGACAAGTCAGCACATCAGCAAACTATCGAGTCTCCAAGGCCACCACGGTTGGTATGCATGGATAATATTAACTTTCCAATATGCCCAAAGCTAGATCTCCCCAACTCCTCATGGCTCCTTTCAGTGCTGACTTCTGTTATGTGTACCTTAGACACACACCTGTTTCTCCTAATAGACAGCCAACACTCTTCACTAGAATGTAGATGTGACTGAGTCAGATTAGTCCAGTGGGAGAAACCACAGCTAAGGATTATGGTAAACAGTTTTTATTCATCTACTATCTGGCACTGTGATATTGATATCCATATGCATTATGCAATCCTACCTTCTTGACACCTGAGGCCATTAGTAACATATGGGTGATGATGTGCAAACTCAAAGAATAAGAAACGGCAGTGGATGCAAAAAAATGTGGTATATATACACAATGGAGTACTATTCAGCCATTAGAAACAATGAATTCATGAAATTCTTAGGCAAATGGATGGAGCTGGAGAATATCATACTAAGTGAGGTAACCCAGACTCAAAAGATGAATCATGGTATGCACTCACTAATAAGTGGATATTAACCTAGAAAACTGGAATACCCAAAACATAATCCACACATCAAATGATGTACAAGAAGAACGGAGGAGTGGCCCCTTGTTCTGAAAAGACTCGGTGAAGCAGTATAGAGCAAAATCAGAACGGGGAAGTGGGAAGGGTTGGGTGGGAAAACAGGGGGAGGGAAGGGGACTGATGGGACTTTCGGGGAGTTGGGGTCCAGAAAAGGGGAAATCATTTGAAATGTAAATAAATATATAAATAAATTTTAAAAAATAATTATTATTATAAAAAAAAAAGAAACGGCAGCCATGTTTCTATCAATTTCAAAGCCAAGCTTGTTCCAACGACTCCAGCTATTACAGACTTGACTGATGGCCTCAGAGCACCAAACATGGATTTATCTTAGCAGAGTAGAAAAGCGAAGTTTTGTGTACTGTGATAAGATGCTGATATTCAATAATAACAACGTGGCTTCACTCTACTTGTGGTGAACAAGCTGGTGCTGTAGTGTCTCTGAGAAGGACTTCACTTAATGGCTGTTAGAGAAGAAGTTATCACACTTCTCAAGAGTGTTAACCATGAATTCTTACTTTCTCCCCTTTATTAGTTTTCTCCCAATTGATCATTCCAATCTCTTTCATGCCATTATTTAGAGAAGAGTAATAATATTTATGCCCAGGTTATCAATGCATGTATGAGCTACTTTGGCATTAAAAATGGATTATTGTGACAAGAAAACTAAGCAGAAAAATGTAGATATATTGTGAATCTATTTCACCTCAAGCAGAATAACAAGGCACTTTCTGTGGATAATGAAGTCCCAGTGAGGTTAAGTTTTAATATAATTTTCTTTTTATTGGCTCTTAGGGGAAAATGCCAATCAATATTACATGACTTAAAAGAGTTTGATAGATCTTTTCTTTTTTGATTGGATATTTTATTTCTTTACATTTCAAATGTTATCCTCTTACCCAGTTTTTCCTCTGCAAAACCCCTATCCCATACCCCCTTACCCTGCTTCTATGAGGGTGCTGCTCTCCCATCAACTACTCACTCCCACCTCACTGCCCCAGTATTCCTCTACACTGGATCACCAAGCCTTCACAGGACTAAAGGCCTCCCCTCCCATGATGCCCCATTAGCTCCATCAATCCTTTTCTTAACTCCTCCATTGGGGTTCCTTGTTCAGTCCAATGGTTGGCTATGAGCATCTGCATCTGTATTTGTGAGGATCCGGCAAAGCCTCGCAGGAGACAGCTGTATCAGGCTCCTGTAAGCAAGTTTTTTTGTTTTGTTTTGTTTTTTGGCATTAGCAATAGTGTCTGGGTTTGGTGTTTGCATGTGGAATCGATCCCTAGGTGGGACAGTCTCTGGATAGCCTTTCCTTCATTCTCTGCTCCATTCTTTGTCCCTTTATCTGCTTTAGACAGGATCAATTCTGGGTTAAAATTTTGGGGAACAGTGGATGGACCCATCCCTCAAAAAGGGGAGAATGCCTAACATCTAAAATGGTCTTGACATGTTCTCCCTCCCGTTTGTGGGGCATTTCGGCTAATGCAATCCCTGTGGGGTTCTGGGAGGATCTTGCTTTCCTGTAATCTGGTACTTTCTGATTGTTATCCCCAGTTCCCCAGTTCGCTGTCCCCCATCACTATATACCTCTGTTCAATTTCCTGACTCTCTCTCTACATCTCCTCCATCTCCTCCCATACCTAATTCTGCCCCTCATCTTCCCCTCACCCTTCTCTTTTCCTCCCAAGTCCCTCCCACGCTCTACTTCCCTTGATTATTTTGTCCCCTCTTCTAAATAGGACTGAAGCATCCACTCATTGATCTACCTTCCTCTTGAGCTTCATGTGGTCCATGAGTGGTATCATGGGTATTCCATGCTCTTTGCCTAATATCCACATATCAGTGAGTACACACCATATGTGTTCTTGTGAGATTGAGCTACCTCACTCAGGATGATATTTTCTAGACCCATCCATTTGTCTGTGAATTTCAGGAAGTCATTGTTTTTCATAGCTGAGTAGTTCTCCATTGTGTAAACATACTCATTTTCTATATCCATTCCTCTGTTGAGAGACATCAGGGTTCTTTCTAGCTTCTGGCTATTATAAAGATGGCTGCTATGAACAAAGTTGACTATGTGTCCTTGTTATATGTTGGCGCATCTTTTGGGTATATGCCCAGGAGTGGTATAGATGGGACCTCATATAGTACTATGTCCAATTTTCGGAGGAACAGCCAAACTAATTTTCAGAGTGGTTGTACCAGCTTGCAGTCCCACATCCTCCCAGCATCTGCTGTCACCTAAGTTTTTTATCTTAGCCATTCTGACTGGTATGATGCGGAACCTCAGGGTCATTTCCCGGATGACTAAGGATGTTGAAAATTTCTTTAGGTGTCTCTCAGCCATTTGAGTTCCCTCAGTTGAGGATTCTCTGTTGATAGGATTATTTGGTTCTCTGGAGTCTTATGTATTGACTGAGGTACAATGTGTTCTTTGAGCTTTAGTAAAGTTTCTCTTACGAATCTGGGTATCCTTGCATTTGGAACATAGATGTTCAGAATTAAGAGTTCCTCATGGTAGATTTTTCCTTTGACGAGTATGAAGTGTCCTTCCTTATCTTTTTTGATAACTTTTAGTTAAAAGTCCATTTTATTCAATATAAGAATGGCTATTCCAGCTTGTTTCTTGGGACCATTTGCTTGGAAAATTGTTTTCCAGTCCTTTACACTGACACTGAAGTGTCTTTCCTGTATGCAGCAAAATGCTGGGTCCTGTGTATATATCCAGTCTGTTAGTCCATGTCTTTTGGGAGGGGATTGAGTCTAGTTAAGAGATATTAAGGAATACTGATTGTTGCTCTCTGTTATTTTTGTTGTTAGAGGTAGAATTATGTTTGTGTGGCTATCTTCTTTTGGGATTGTTGAAAAATTACTCCCTTGCTTTATCCTTGTATTGGAGTTTTCCATCTATTATCCATTTTAGGGCTGGATTTGTGGAGAGATGTGTAAATTCATTTTTTTTTGTCATGGAATGTCTTGGTTTCTCCATCTATGGTAATTGAGAGTAGTTGGGTATAGTAGCCTGGGCTGGCATTTGTGTTCTCTTACAGACTGTATGACATCTGCCTAGAATTTTCTAGCTTTAGTAGTCTCTGTTGAGAAGTCTGGTATAATTCTGATAGGTTTGCCTTCATATACTACTTGACCTTTTCCCCTTACTGCTTTTGATTTTCTTTCTTTGTTTTGTGCATTTGGTGTTTTGACTTTTATGTGACTGGAGGAATGTCTTTTCTGGTCCAATCTATTTGGAGTTCTATAGGCTTCTTGTATGTTTATGGTCATCTCTTTCTTTAGGTTAGGGAAGTTTTCTACTGTAATTTTGTTGAAGCTATTTACTGGCCTTTTAAGTTGGGGATCTTCACTCTCTTCGATACCTATTATCCTTAGGTTTGGTCTTCTCATTGTGTCCTGGATTTCCTTGATGTTTTGTGTTAGGAGCTTTTTGCATTTTCTTTGACTGTTTTGTCAATGTTTTCTGTGTATCTTCTGCACCTGAGATTCTCTCTTCTATCTCTTGTATTCTGTTGGTGACACTTGCATCTATAACTCCTGTTTTCTTTCCTAGGTTTTCTCTCTCTAGGGTTGTCTCCCTTTGTTATTTCTTTATTGTTTCCATTTCTATTTTTAGATCCTGTGCAGTTTTGTTTGATTCCTTCACCTGTTTGGTTATGTTTTCCTATAATTCTTTAAGGGATTTTTGTGTTTTCTCTTTAAGGGTTTCTACCTATTTACATGTGCTCTCCTGTATTTCTTTAATGGAGGTATTTATATCCTTCTTAAAGTTCTCTATCATCATCATGAGATGTGTTTTTAAATCAGAGTCTTGCTTTTCTGGTGTCTTGAGGAATCCAGGCTTGCTACAGTGGGAGAAATGGGTGTTAATGATGCCAAGTAGCCTTGGTTTCTGTTGTTTATGTTTTTGCACTTGCCTCTCACTATCTGCTTGTCTGTGGTATTATCTGGTCTTGGTGTCTCTGATTGTGGCTTGTTCCTCCAGTAAGCTTGCATGTCAGCACTCCCTGTGTGTCAGACCAGCTCTCTCTGGGCAGAATTTGGGTATGGAGAGTTGTTGCACAGGGTCAGCTCCGGGACACAGACAGAAATCTGAACATCCTGTTCCTGGATGTTCCTTGGTTCCTGTATTCAGATATCTCTTGGGCCAGGTATTTGAGCAGAAGTGGTGGTCTTACCTATGCTCTCGGGTATGTCAGCACTCCTGCGAGACCAGCTTCCTCTCAGCAGGATTTAGGTAGGGAGAGCTATGGCACAGTGTCAGCACCAGGTGAAGATGGAAACTGGAAGCTTGATAGATATTTTTAAGCTATCTGCAATATCTGTTTTTAAATGTCTTCTGGAATATGAGTAATAATAGAATATGGACTGTAATGTGTTGGCTTAGATTTTGCAAAACTTTATTTAGGTTTCTTAAATGTTTCAACTTCCCTTTTAACTCATTAAGCAGAGGTAAGGGAAAGTTAATAGGAAAAGGGTGTATGGACTTGTTTAGAAGTAGCTCATTGAGGAGATTCTACTCTTTGTTGTTAGGATACCAGCTGTCCAGTTCAGTAGCAAACATTGTCATGCTCTAGCAAAACAGTAATGCTACTCCAAATTAGTCCTAGTCAGCAGAAGTGCCCAGGCTGTTCAACAGGCTGTTCTTTTGTATGTTTTTCTCTATGAAGTGAAGACCAGCAAAGAAGGGAAGCATTGCATGGTGTAGCTATGTAAAAGCATCCTCTCACTGTTTGTGGGTGACATTTATTTTATTTTATTGTCATTGTTTTAGGGGTTTGTGTGTGTGTGTGTGTGTGTGTGTGTGTGTGTTTATTGGATATTTTATGTATTTACATTTCAAATGTTATTCTCTTTCCTGGTTTCCCCTCTGGAAACTTCCTATCCCATCCTCCCTCCCCCTGCTTCTATGAGGGTGCTCCCCCACCCACTCACACATTCACACATCACCACCCTAGCTTTCCCTACATTGGGTCATCGAGCCCCCACAGGACCAAGGGCTTCTCCTCCCATTAATGCCAGACAATGCCATCTGCTACATATGTGGCTGGAGCCCTGGGACCCTCCATAGGTACCCTTTGGTTGGTGGCTTAGTCCCTGGGAGCTCTGGGGAGTCTGGTTGGTTGATATTATTGCTCTTCCTATGAGGTTGCAAACCCCTTCAGCTCCTTCAGTCCTTTCTCTAACTCCTCCATTGGGGTCCTGTGCTCAGTCCAATGGTTGGTTGCAAGCATCCACCTCTCTTATTTGTCAGACTCTGCAGAGCCTCTCAGGAGCTATATCAGGCTCCTGTCAGCTTCTTGGTATCCACATATAGTGTCTTGTTTTGATGTCTGCAGAAGGGATTAATCCCTAGGTGGGATAGTCTCTAGATGACTTTCAGTCTCTGCTTCACACTTGGTCCCTGTATTTCTCTTAGGTAGGGAGGTATAGGGGTGGGAGGGACTAGGGAACAAGAGAGGAGGGGGGGGGGAAAGTGGGCAGTATCAGTTGTGGGAGGAGACCAGGATGATATATACACAGGGTCAGGAATTTGAACAGAGATATGCAGCAATGGAAGATGGGGAACTGTGGGTAGCCACCAGCAAGTCTCAGATATCAGGAAAACAAGAGGCTCCTAGGAACCAACAGAGATGAGATTAGTGGAAATGCCCATCATAGGAGAGCACCTCCTGCAGAGACCATATCCAGAGGTTAGGCAAGGTCCCTGGTTGGAGGAGGTGGTCACCCACTCACTTCCAAATTTTTAACCCAGAATGGCTCCTGTCTAAAGGAACTCTGAGGTTCCACACTTAATTCTTTCTAAACATCATGCATTCTCTCAAGTGTCTGTTTTCAGCAATAACATCACATGCCTTTTCACAAGACAGTTTCCAGAAAAATATCACGTGAAGCAGCTGAGTTGTTAAGGAAACCAGAAATTTCCACTTCAGCAATGCTCACATCTCTCCTGAAGAGAAACTGTTGTGAGAATTGTCGACCAACAGCCTCCAGGAGCCATATATGTGGACCTGTTGTTCATTTCTGCCAGCCTGAACCCACGGAGCTGCTTCAGAGAAACCAGGGACACCACAAGCAGCACAAATTGCTGCCAATAGAAAATTCTCAAGTTTCCACTGGCTATAACCTTCTCAATGCTGTAGAGTCAGCCAAGACTCCTCATCCTTTATCTTTTCATTTTCCCCCTCCTTTTATGGATGTCAGAATCATATTGTCATCTGGAGGCTTTCTACTGCTACATCTGCTTCCATCTTTCATGACTCATGGCAAGGGTGGAAAATTCTTCAATAAATGCTTTGCTCCATGTCCAATGCTCTTTGGAAGACCCAAATACACACTTGCAAATTTTACTAGTATTTTATTAAATTGTTGTAATGATAATCTTTATAGTTGTTACATTTGAATTTTACAATTTTACCTCTAACAGGACAGCATTTGAAAATAGTCTTTGGGCTGCAAAAACGGCTCTGAAGTCAAAAACATGCACTGCTATTGCAGAGAGATGAATATAGTCTCAGAACCCACACAATGAGGATGAGAGTCTCACAGTTGCTTGTAATTCCAGCTCCAAAGGACAGGACACCCTCTTCTGGCCTGTGTAGACACCTGTCTTAACATGTATACACACAACTATACTCATAATTTTTTAAAAAAATGAACCATTAAAGAATAAATAAATTATGGAGCCTTACCTAAGTATCCATTTAGATATCAGTAAATAGCAAATGAAAGAACCTCTATGGTAGGGTTCTTCTTTCTATTAAGAATTGACTTTTTTTGAATTTGTTTTCACATGCTATTGGCAGTTTTACTTAGGCTAGCGGTCCTTTATTACTGTTCTGATGCTGTGAAGAGACACCACATCCAAGGCAACTTATAAAAGAAAGCATTTTAGGGACTTAGTCTATGCCTAGCATGGCAAAAATGCATAGCAGCAGGCAGTGTGCAGGGAGGTAGGCAGGCAGCAGGCAGGGAAGGAGGCAGGGAGGAAAGGAGGGAGGTGGGGAGGCAGGGAGGGAGGGAGGGAGGCAGGCAGGCAGCAGGCAGGGAAGGAGGCAGAGAGGAAGGGAGGGAGGAAGGGAGGGAGGAAGGGAGGGAGGGAGGCAGGGAAGGAGGCAGGCAGTAAGCAGGGAGGGAGGGAGGCATGGTGCTCAAGGAATAAATCTGAAAAAAATTCATCTACAAGTATGTGGCAAAGAGAGGGAGGGAGAGAGAAAGAGAGAGAGAAAGAGAGAGAGAGAGAGAGACTGAGGGAGGAAGGGAGGAAAGAGGGAAGGAAGAAGGGAAGAAGGGAGGGAGAGACAAAGCCATGGAGCAATGGAGTAGAGAGAAAGAGAGGGGGAAGGGAGAGGGGGAAGGGAGAGGGGGAGGGGGAAGGGAGAGAGAGAATCTGAGCCTAATATGGACTTTTGAAACCTCTATAAGCCTGTAAGATTCATTCTCATTCAAACCACCATATGACTCATTAAGGCCTTTCTCTGAATGATTATATAAAACCATATGGGTACATACTGTAGTAAGGTAGTCTTCGTATTATAACTAGATGAATGAAAGAGTTAAACCACCACAAAACTTAAGGATATACCTTTAATGATGTGCCTGTCCAGCCTTCTTGGAAAAGTAGCTTTTCATGACTGTTGTCAGAGACCAACTTTAAGCGTGAGCTTAACATTGTTACTTAAACACAGAAATCCAAATAATTTCCTCCTTAAACTCTACCTGTATAACCTTTAATTCTTTAATATCTTTAATAATACTTATTTAGTCAAGAACATGTTCTAAGAATTTCCATTTATTACTTAATCTAAGCACTATTAATTATGAATTATTCTAGAGTGTAATATTTCCATACGTAGTAAACTATCTGAAGCTCATTCCAATGACAATCCCTAATTCTAGTTCTTCATTGCTACTTCATTGTCGATTACATTTTTACTCTTCTACAATATCATATAAGAAGAACCCAATTATGTCTAGTCCCTTAGCTCCACATATTTTTTGAGATTTATCCAAATTGCACTAGGCAGCAGCAGCAGATAGCTCAATTGCTGAGTAGAATTCCATTCTGTGTTTGAACAGCAAATTACCTATTTACCTGTTGGACATCTGCCTGTTTGTGTGTGGCTATTAGCAATAGGGCCAATGTGCGTGTGGGTTTACAAATTCTTATAAGTATGCTTCCATTTATCTTGAGTGAATTCCCAGAAGTATAATTGCTGGGGCAAAGACTAAGAGGCAGCCTTGCTTTATTAGGGGGTCAAAATGTACCAAGTTATTTACTTCCATGGATATCTAAAATCAATCTAGATATGTTTCCCTGGCAGTCAGAATATTTCCTCTAAGTATATTTCCAGAGAATTTGCTGTGGACCATAGGCCCTCGGGGGTCTAATTTATGCTTCTATTTACTGTGCTACTTTAATATTTTGCTAGATATGAAATTCTGAATTCAAAGTTCTTTTCTTTAATATGCTTACATTCTCATACTAAAGTGCCTTCAATCACTACTTGTAGAGAGCCTTATTGAGGTGCTATGCACCTGGCAGGAACTTGATATCTACCATATGTGAAGTTCCTCTCCCAGACTTTGAGTGGGAACTCCTGTGTCAGCCATAATCCCCTCCACCTAGGGAGGAGTGCTCAGACCAAGGTGAAGCCTATTCTTCAAGGACCTGCAGTTTCCTGAAAAACACTAGCAACTGAACTGATTCTGCTGAGAAGCTTCCAGACTTTTCCCCCTGCCTATATATTGGGAATTCTTCATTAAACTTTAAGACCTTGAATAGCAGGTGTTATCTTGGTCTCTGTCTCTTTTTTGCTGCCTTCCCATATATCCCCAGCTTCCCTTCCAGGTAACCCGTCCGATGTAATTGCGGGCAGTTACAACTACTGAGACATCAAATAGGAATCTAAACTTACTGTTTATAAGTAGCCTATACTTTTCCTTAAGAAACTTGAATTTTTATGTGTTCTTAACTCTTAGTATTGCAGCACATGGAGCATTTGGCTGTGACTTTTTTCTATTAGGCTCAGTAAGATACTTCAATGTGCCAACTATTCTCTCAGAATTTCTTATGTATGGTCATCTTTTAATTCCTCCAGAATGCTCCTCAGAGGACTTCTCAGTTACAGTCAGCCTCCAACTTTTTCATTATTTATTTTTGACAATTCCATGTGTTAGCTCCTGTGCTTCCTATTGGTTTATTCTTGCAGTTCTTACATTTGATTTCCTTTGGCAAACACCAAGCTTTCTCAAGAGGATTATTTTTCGCAAGTGAATTTGTAGTGAGGATACAAAAATGGCAGTCTTTTCTCCATCCCAAGATGTAGAAAGAGGACATTTTACAGCACAAGCCTCAATAAGCTCAAGAGAATACAGTGAGTAGAGTTACTTCCCTGAAAGATAACAAAGCAGCCATGCTCAGGAGGAGCATTAAAGTTTGATTTGTTGTTGGCTGGTTAGCCAGTTTTGTTGGTCGGTAAGTTGGTCAGTCAGTCATTTGGTTTGATAGCTTCATTCCCTTGGTACCAATTTCCTTGTACATATTAGAAACTTTGGTTAATAATAACTAATGAAGGAATGAGTCAAAAACAAGCATTCTCTCATGAGCCATGCTAACCAAGTCATAGATAATGTATACACTCCAGAGATCTTCACCTGTGCCTACTTCTTATTTTGACAACCACCTAACCATTACCAAGCCAAACTGCTTTACAGGCTAAATCCCTGCATGACACTTCCTTTCCTAAGAAGTCTTCTTTCTTCATTATAATCCCTGTTCCTTGGAGGCTGTGAAAGGAGGATTGAAGGGCAATCAATTCTCTGGATCTAGCCAATGACCTTGTCATTTTTATTTGCTATTTGCTGCAGCCAGGGTCTCCACTTTTCCTCCTGATGCTACTATTATGATCCTTATGACACTGGCTTTTTTCTGCAGAAGTCAATATCTTTTTAAAAAAGGCTTTCTCAGGAGAAGTCTTAGGAAGGATCAGCAAGCCCTTTCACCCTGGGGAAGCATGGCTGACAACCTTCAGAGGCACAAAGCTGTAGACAAATGCCCCTTGCTGCAGTGCTACCACTGATCTCTTAGATAAGATGTCATTTGTAGAGTCACATCTCCCTGTCCTCTCAGATATGGCACATTATTTCACAAGACATCAATGCTTTGTCACAGTGTTGACAGAGAGAGCCTTTAGAGGAAGGATCCAAAGTGTTCTGAAATGTCCACATCCTTCCAACCAATTAAATGTTTCAGTTTCACTATTTCTTATAATATTGTAAGGACAAGGATATTGAAGTTCTCTGAGCTTCAATTTCACCAATAAAGTGAAAATACCTTTTATATTCCCAGCAACATACAACTTAATTCCTCTTTCTTAAAAAAACTAAAAATGAGACTATCTTCTGATTATGCAATACTACTCCTGGATTAATACCTAAAGGGATCTAAAACAGCACACTAATGAGATGCCAGATCCTTGTCTGTTGCAGCATGATTCATAATAGCCAAGATGTAGTATCAATCTAATGCTCACCATTAGAAAAATGGATTTTAAATATATGTCATATATTAAAAATATTATTATTCAGCCACAAAGAAGATTGTGCTGTAGAAAAGAAGTGGATCAAACATTAGATAATCATGTTTGCTGAAATAAACCAAACTTGTGAATAACAAATATCACATTTTATCTTATCTGCAAAATATAGATTTTAAATGTGCATATGTGCACATGTGCTACACACATGGCACAAAATTAGAAAGAGGGCTATTTAAGGTATGAAGAAGAAAAGGTGGGAGAGGATACTAGGGATAAACAAAGACAAATATCACATTTTCTCTCTTATGCAGAATATATTTAAATATATTTATTTGAATAAATAGAATATAACATGCAGAAAGCACATAATTTTAGGGTTACATGAAATTGTCAGGAAGTGGGGGGAAAAGTATAATTGGGTAAGGTGGGCAGATTAAACAATATACATATTTTAAGATAATACATAATTAAATTAAACTCGTTATTTTGTATGTTAGTTTTAAAAATTAGTAACAAAACTCATTCCTATGCAAGTTTGTAATAGCACCTTACTGTCGGTTCCTTTCATCTTCCATGTCTCTAAGCTTTGCTGCCTGCCCTATTTAGCCTTGCTCGTCTAATTGACACAGCTAAAAGTTGCCTCTGAAGAAGGCCTTTATTAAGAAATTACTTAAATCAGATTGGCCTGTAAGGGTATCTGTGAGGAATGGTCATAGTTATTAATTGAATCATTAATTGGTATGGGTGGCACGTTCCCTTGGCAAGTTGTCCTGGATTGTATATGAAAGCTAGCTAAGCATGAGCTACAAGAGAGGCAGAAAGCATGCCAGCAGGCTGCGTTCAACCATGGTTTCTCTTTCAAACCCCTGCTTTAGTCCCTGCCTTCACTTCCTTAAAGGATGGGCTATGATCTGCTCATATAAACCAAAATAAATCTTTTCCACCTCAACTTGCTTTTGGTCAGGGTGTTTTATCATAGCAACAGATTGAACCCACACACTGTCCACTTGCCTAAATTAATTCTTTAATTTTCACAAATCTCACAAGCCTTTCCACACAAAATCTAAGCATAAAATATTTCCTGAGGGATAGATGGTTTAAGTTGGAAACTGACTGCCTCCTGTAATTTTAGATCCCTCCCAGGCCAGATAACATATTAAAACATTCCATTTTACTTCTAGAAAGATGTTCTGCTTTTAAGCTTGGGTTAAAGATGGGGAAAGATACAAGTAAGAGACGGTTCTTAGATAAATGTTGGCAGTGACCACAGGTCTCTGTGCTTTCAACCACAACTTTCTAAATGATGAATGGCCTGTTAGGAAGTACTTTGCAGAGAACAGTTTTCCAAAGACTAAATATCCCAATGCCTCTGATCACAAGCTGACCAGGTTCATTAATATTGTCTGAAGTATGGGGAAGAGTAAAGATAAAGACCCAGAAAGGAGAGTGAACACGACCCTATAAAGCAACTGAAAACAACTCAGGCCAGTGGAGCAGAGAGAAGGTGTGAAGGTGACTTTAGATGGGCTAGTTCATGTGAAATCTGTGCAACCACTGCACACAATACTGCTAAGAGACTGTAGGTGGGAGATGCCATGATCACTTTTGTATCTGTGATGTGAATGTGCATTTGAAAAGGATGAACTGTGGTTATGCAATATGAGAGGTGAGACCAGGAGCACACCTATGGCAGCTCAGACTGAGAGGATGGTTGAAAATGGGACAATTTGAACATAAACAAGAAATAATTAGGAAAATGTTACATAGGGAAAGAAAATGAGGGGAAAAATCAAGAAACTCTCTGAATTTTCTGGATTTTAAGGGTTGATTAATAAAGGAAGAAATAGTATCAATGGATGCTCAATGACAGTTGGGTTTGGGGTGTTTTGAATAAAAGATTTCATTTAAGAACAATTGCGAATAATTGATAATGGGTAATTGGTCTTAAGTTTGCTTTGACTGGTCTGACTAGCAGTGTTCTTTTTCAGCAATCTTTTTAAATTGAACGCATGAACATTTTGTAATCTTAGAGCTCTAAGCAGACTCATTACTACAGGCAGATTACACTCCTTAGAAACACTAGCTCCAAGCAGGTTTCCACTTGTGTTGTTCTAAGCGGCAGCATTTATACTAATGGCTTGTGACTATAATGTACCTTTCTATTAACAACCGTTGATTGGCATCTTTGCCCAGTGAAACTTGAAGCCAGAACAGTATATAAATATATTTGTGTGTCCAATTCTTGCTCCTGTATTCTTTATGTAGGAAAAATCAGAATATTCTCATTTGAAAAATGTCCAGGGTAGGTCAGGAAAATGGTTGGTAAAGTGCTTTCTACAGAAGCCTAGGGATGCGTAGACCCCTGGTATCCATGGTTCAAACTCCACATGCTGATACATGTAATTCTAGTGCTGGAGAGTCACAGACAGGAGTAGCATTAGGGCTCATTGACTAGCCAGTCAGTGAGCCCCAGATTCCATTCCATCCCTATCTGAACAGGTTGAGATGGAGGAATGGTGCAAGAAGTTGCCCCTGGTCTACACATGTATGGATACATGCATGCACACATACCTCTGTGTGTGTGTGCGTGTGTGCGTGTGCGTATGCGTGTGCATGTGCGTGTGTGTGTGTGTGTGTGTGTGTGTGTGTGTGTGTGTGTGTGTCTTTTTAAAAACTTATTTCTGAGAGAATAGTATATATAATTCTTCCTTGGGGCCTATGATGTGTTTAGCCATAGGTACTTAGCCCAATAATGGTACAAGATATGGCTTTCATCTTGTGCAGTCGGGCTTAAACTCAACTGTAAAGTGATTACCACCATGATGCTGGTGGCATTATTTCAGATAACAAGAAACTGCAAAATTCTCAATTCTCAACCCTATATCTTACACTCTTTCCCTTCCTCCAAGGCTCAGGAATCTCTGCAGAAGGATGGACAGAAACATTGTAAGAACCAGAAAAGTGCATGACTACAAGAAAACAGTATTGTTTGGACACCGCAAGGCAGACATATCTTATGAGTATGTGCAAAACCTGTGCGAGTCTAAGCCAGATCAAATCTCAGAACAGAGAGGTGATCTGGGTATACTATCCAACCCCTAGCTATGAGCTATTGAAAATTGATAAGTACGGGGAGAGACCCTGGTAAGTTGACAACTCCATAATGGAAGACCATACATACAATATTTGGGCAGCATGAATTGATCTTGAAGGATTTTTTTTCAAAAAGAAGGACACACAGTGGATTGGTTGGAAAGGAAATGGGGGATCTGAGCAGAGTTGAAAAAGTGGTGAATATGATCAAAGCAAGTGCATGAGATTTGGAAATAACTAATTTTTAAGGGAAAATGTAGTGTTTTCAAAACCCTCCTATCACTGACCAGAGGTAATGATGTTGGTTTGATAGCAGTGCAAAATGAGGAACAACTGGCAACTATCAAGAACACATTCCATAGACAAATGTGGGGCAGACTTTCAAGAAGAGAGACTCGTCCCTATCATCTTCCTTGAGCAAATTTCTCTAACTGTAAGTGTTGGTTTCCTCATTTCTAAAAAGAACATGAAATATAGTATATCCTTTCTAGGGTATTTGTAAAGATTAAATGAAAAAGTATATGCAAGATGTTTCACATGTTATCTGTTGCCTGTATCTAGCAAATGCTTAATAGGTGGCCATAATTAACACGAAGGTTGGAGCTTGCCTGGATTATTTGTTGAATGCCACTTATTCATTTTGAAGAATAAAAATGTAAGTTCCTAAACCTGAATTATATTTTATACTTCCTCTGCCATTCCATATGATAGTAGATGGTAAATAAATATTATGTTTATTCTGTTAATAAATCCTCAACATCTCAAGTAAAAGAAAGGTATTGGGCTTGTCCTATTTCCACAAATGGGAAACTGAGATCACATGTATGTACCTTACCCAGAGCTGCTGTTTGGCAAAGAAAAGACCTTGATCAATCTAATAGCTTAGTACTCGTTTGCTAATGACACGGTAGAGCAAGCTTCAAACCATTTCTATTTCTTTTATATAAGGTGTCACTTTTAATTTGATCAATTACATCATATTCATATTCAGTCAGAGGTACAATCTCCCAAATGAGAGAAGACTGATGGATTTCTGGCAACATAAATCATTCATTGGCAGGAGCACAGATGAGGCAGAGTTCATTTTATATCTTCTTGACAATAAAGCATGCCACTCCACTGACCAGAGGTAATGATAATGGTTTGAAAGCAATACAAAATGAAGAACAGCTGGCAGTTATCTGGAACAAATTCCATAGGCATATGCAGGGCAGACTTACAAAAGGCTTGTCCCTATCATCTTTCTTGGGCAATTTATTCTAATGGTGTTAGTTTCCTCATTTCAGAGAAGAAAGTAAAATATACTATATGTATATGCTAATCTGTCAACCTTAATAAACCTTATACTAATTTTCTAAAATGACCAACAATAATAAACTATGAAAACTTGTGACTTTAATGAGACAATCCTTTCTCCATAAAGATTCTAGGCTGTGAGTCTGTAATGGGAATCTGAAACAATCCAAGACCTGATATAAAGGGAGTGTACTATGTGAGCTTCCAACTATGGTGGACCAGGAAATTGCCTAAACTCCGCAAAGAGGAACTGTGGGAATCCAGACAAGGTAATAAAATTTTCAGACTTAGCATAAAATGTTATAAATTCTATTCTCTATATCAGACATACAAAGATTTGAACTGATGACTCCAGTGTTTGAGATTCAAAGGTTGTTTTGCTCCAGTTTGAAAGGAGAATAGAAAGTCCAACAGAGACCTTAGGATAAAATTCAAGCTGTGTCTTCTGAGTCCACTTCTTTCTTTGTTTGCAACTGCACTGAAAAACCAAATTATTCTTTCTGTATTCTTGAGACTATATTCCAACAAAAGAATAGCTGTTCTAATTTACTGAGCAACCAAAATTATTATACAAAAGAAAATAGCCAGCAGAGACAGAGACAGAGAGACGAGAGAGAGAGAGAGAGAGAGAGAGAGAGAGAGAGAGAGAGAGAGAATAGACATATCTCTATTGTAGGCCTTCCACTTTACACTCCCTCCCACTTGCTGGGACTTCTTGGTGGAAGAGCGCAAGGGGATCTGGAAATTTACTCCACACATACCATTCTCCTGGGAGTATAGAGCAGCACTGACAAGGCCACACCCTACAACTAATCAGGCAAGATATCTGATACATTTACTTGGACCAGAAATCTGTCTACAGTAAGATCAGCATTCAAGGACAAGGCCTCTAGATTGTGATAATCTGGATATGAAACCCAGTTCTCTTACTTACCATTCTATGATCTTAAGTAAATTCCTTCTCCAAGCCTCATTCCATCATCTGAGAAATGAAGAAAATAATGATCATTAATTGTTATTATATCTATTTTTAAATTGGATACTGTTTTATATGTTTTAAATTTTGACATATTGACCAAGTTAATCCTTCAACAACACTGTTCTGATTTTGCTGACAGTAAAATCTCTAAGAAGTTAAGAAAATATGTTCAACCACACATGACTAGAGCTATAAATAATATAACCAGGAATCAAAGCCAGGTGCTCAGACCCAGATTCTTAGTTCTAACTATTGTGTCATGCTGCCTCTCTATGATACCAATGTAGATAAAGGACATGGTTATTGAAAAATGAATAAATAATGTTGCAGAGAAGTTATGCTAAAAAGTATGCTTTGGGGTTATTACCTGAAATTAATCTCAACCTTGTTCATTCAACACTATTTTTTTATTCGATATATATTTTATTTACATTTCAAATGATTTCCCCTTTTCTGTTCCCCTACTCCCCGAAAGTCACATAAGCCCCCTTCCCTCACCCTGTTTCCCACCCACCACTTCCCACTTCCCTGTTCTGGTTTTGACTTATACTGCTACACTGAGTCTTTCCAAAACCAGGGGCCACTCCTCTGTTCTTCTTGTACCTCATTTGATGTGTGGATTATGTTTTGGGTATTCCAGTTTTCCAGGCTAATATCCAGTTATTAGTGAGTGAATACCATGATTGACCTTTTGAGACTGGGTTACCTCACTTAGTATGATGTTCTCCAACTCCATCCATTTGCCTAAGAATTTCATGAATTCATTGTTTCTAATGGCTGAATAGTACTCCATTGTGTATATTTACCACATTTTTTGCATCCATTCTTCTGTTGAGGGATACCTGGGTTCTTTCCAGCTTCTGGCTATTATAAATAGGGCTGCTATGAACATAGTGGAGAATATATCCTTATTACATGCTGGGGAATCCTCTGGGTATATGCCCAGGAGTGGTAGAGCAGGATCTTTTAGAAGTGACATGCCCAGTTTTCTGAGGAACCGCCAGACTGATTTCCAGAGTGGTTGTATCAATTTGCAACCCCACCAGCAGTGGAGGAGTGGTCCTCTTTCTCCACATCCTCACCAACACCTGCTGTCTCCTGAGTTTTTAATCTTAGCCATTCTGACTGCTGTAAGGTGAAATCTCAGGGTTGTTTTGATTTGCATTTGCCTGATCACTAGTGAAGTTGACCATTTTTTAAGATGTTTCTCTGCCATCCGAAGTTCTTCAGGTGAGAAATCTTTGTTTAATTCTGTACCCCATTTTTAATAGGGTTATTTGGTTTTCTGGGGTCTAAGTTCTTGAGTTCTTTGTATATATTGGATATTAGCCCTCTATCTGATGTAGGGCTGATAAAAATCTTTTCCCAATTTGTTGGTTGCCAATTTGTCCTTTTGATGGTGTCCTTTGCTTTACAGAAACTTTGTAATTTTATGAGGTCCCATTTGTCAATTCTTGATCTTAGAGCATAAGCTATTGGTGTTCTGTTCAGGAACTTTCCCCCTGTACCGATGTCCTCAAGGGTCTTCCCCAGTTTCTTTTCTATTAGCTTCAGAGTGTCTGGCTTTATGTGGAGGTCCTTTATCCATTTGAAGTTGAGCTTAGTACAAGGAGAAAAGGATGGATCAATTCACATTCTTCTGCATGCTGACCTCCAGTTGAACAAGCACCATTTGTTGAAAAGGCTATCTTTTTTCCATTGGATGTTTTCAGCCCCTTTGTTGAGGATCAAGTGGCCATAGGTGTGTGGGTTCATATCTGGATCTTCAATCCTGTTCCATTGATCTGCCTGCCTGTCACTGTACCAATACCATGCAGTTTTTAACACTATTGCTCTGTAATATTGCTTGAGGTCAGGAATACTGATTCCCCCAGAATTTCTTTTGTTGTTGAGAACAGTTTTAGCTATCCTGGGTTTTTTGTTATTCCAGATGAATTTGATAATTGCTCTTTCTAACTCTATGAAAAATTGAGTTGGGATTTTGATGGGTATTGCGTTGAATCTGTATATTGCTTTTTGGCAAAATGGCCATTTTAACTATTAATCCTACCAATCCATGAGCATGGGAGGTTTTTCAATTTTTTGAGGTCTTCTTCTATTTCCTTCTTCAGAGTCTTGAAGTTCTTGTCATACAGATCTTTCACATGTTTGGTAAGAGTCACCCCAAGGTTTATACTGTTTGTGGCTATTGTGAAGGGTGTTATTTTCCTAATTTCTTTCTCAGCCTGCTTATCCTTTGAGTATAGGAAGGCTACTGATTTGCTTGAGTTGATTTTATAACCTGCCACATTGCTGATGTTGTTTATCAGCTGTAGGAGTTCTCTAGTGGAGTTTTTTGGGCCACTTAGGTAGACTATCATATCATCTGCAAATAATGATAGTTTGACTTCTTCCTTTCTAATTTGTATCCCTTTGACCTCCTTATTATGTCTAATTGCCTGAGCTAGTACTTCAAGTACAATATTGAAAAGATAAGGAAAAAGTGGGCAACCCTGTCTAGTCCCTGATTTTAGTGGGATTGCTTCAAGTTTCTCTCCATTTAGTTTGATGCTGGCTACCAGTTTGCTGTATATTGCTTTTACTATGTTTAGGTATGGGCCTTGAATTCCTGTTCTTTCCAAGATTTTAAGCATGAAAGGATGCTGAGTTTTGTCAAATGCTTTTATAGCATCCAATGATATGACCATGTGGTTTTTTCTTTGAGTGTGTTTATGTAGTGGATTGCATTGATGGATTTCCGTATATTGAACCAACCCGGCATCCCTGGAATAAAGCCTACTTGATCATGGTTGATGATCGTTTTTATGTGTTCTTGGATTTGGTTGGCAAGAATTTTGTTGAGTATTTTTGCATCGATGTTCATAAGGGAAATTGGTCTGAAGTTCTCTTTCTTTGTTGGATCTTTGTGTGGTTTTGGTATCAGCATAATTGTGGCTTCATAGAAGGAACTGGGTAGTGTTCCTTCTGCTTCTATTTTGTGGAATAGTTTGAAGAGTATTGGTGTTAGGTCTTCTTTGAAGGTCTGATGGAATTCTGCACTGAAGCAATCTGGTCCTGTGCTTTTTTTGGTTGGAAAGCTTTCTATGACCCCTTCTATTTCCTTAGGGGTTATGGGACTGTTTAGATGATCTATTTGGTCCTGATTTAATTTTGGTATTTGGTATCTGTCTAGGAAATTGTCCATTTCCTCCAGATTCTCCAGTTGTGGTGAGTATAGGCTTTTGTGGTAGGATCTGATGATATTTTGAATTTCCTCAATTTCTTCAACACTATTTTTTAAAATAGCATATAAAGTTTAAATTATTAAAAACTAAAATTATATTAGCATCAGAGTGAGGAGAGTTTGTGATGAATAGGATACTCTTTCAACATTTGAGTAAAGTCATTCTTCATATCTACACATACAAGTAGGACCAAAATAGTTTTCCCACACTCTTCTCCCAGGATAAGGCAAGATCAAGCATAATTTCTGGCTCAAAACTGCTCAGGTTATTCAGTAGAGGAAGAAAATTATCTCCATGGGATTCTTGGAAACACAGTTGTCCCCTTATTTTCTCACTTGGATTATCCACCTTCATTCTTAATTTATTTTCTTTGGACTCATGACAGACATATCCTCTCTCATCACCCTGTGTGGCTAAGATAAATCAAGGCAACATTGCATAGAGAACTATCTGTTGACGTTTGGTCTTTGCTTTGTTATGCAACACAAAATAAAAGTAAGTCTTTCTAAGTCATTCAGTTTTGTTACCCAAAACTTAATGCCAAGAGATATATAGATATCAAGATACATGGATCAGTAGAATTAACATAGTAAAAATGGCCATCTTATCAAAAGCAATATACATACATATTCAGGACAATCCCCTTCAAAACTAGAACACAGTTCTTCACAGATCTTGAAAGGCCAATTCTCAACTCTCAACCTCATATGGAAAAACAGCAACAACCACAAAACAGGATAGCTAAAATAATACTGAATAATAAAAGGACTGCAGGAGGTAGGTATCAGAATCCCCAATTCAAATTGTAGGACAGAGTTACAGCAACAAAAGCAGCATGGTATTGGCACAAAACATGATTTTTGGACTCAGACATGTTGATCATATAATCAGATTAAAGACCAAGACATAAATCCATATACCCACGAATATCTGGTTGTTGATAATGAAGTCAGACATAAACACCAAAAAAAAAGCAATATCTTCAACAAATGATGCTGGTCAAACTGGATGGCCACATGTAGAGTTTAAATGTACCCATACTTATCACCCTATATAAAACTCAACTCCAAATGAATCAAAAACCTTGAAATAAAACCAGATACATTGGACCTTGTAGAAGAGAAAGTAGAGAATAGCCCTAAACTTATTGGTACAGGAAAAGACTTTCTGAACAGAAAATCATTAGCATAAGCACTAAGATCAACAATTAATAAACGGGACCTCATGAAACTTAAAATATCTTGCATGGCAAAGACACCATCATGCAGACAAGGCCTTTACACAGTCTTGTTTGCAATTGCTTCCTTTACTCAGACAAGAGAGAATCTAGTCTACTAATGTCCACACCCCAGAGATCCAGTCAACTTCCATCTGTTCTCTGGGGAACTTCCACATGTTCTATATGTCTCCCATACTCTGAGGCATAGTAAAAAATAAATTCAAACCGAAACAAGCATAGGCAAGAACTATAGGAATTGGAGGTGTGGTTTTGTTTTGCTTTGCTTCGCTTTGTTTTGTGTATGTATGTTTACATATTCTTATTCTTTAACCCCACACTGCCTTTTAGTGTTTACTAGTCTGTTTACTAGAAGTAAAAGTGTTGTCTCTGGATTAGAACCATGACTTGAATATTGAATCATAATTAAACTTTTCCATTCATAAGCAAAAGTTAAGAAAATTTATGTATATTTACCACATAAGCTCTGTGCCACCATACCATGTGACTCCCATGAGGTATGAATCAGACTTTTACATTATTTTCTCAGTCCACTCAACCATGGTAAGTATGGACAAGATGAAAGTGTCATTTGTTTGCTTTCTTGATTCTGTTTAATAACCTTCAGTAGTATACATCCTAAGGAGAGCAAATAATGAAAGTAGTCTACTGTGGATAAAAGAAAAAGGGGGGGGGGGCAAATATGTTAATCTCTGTTCTAGGAATGTAAAGTAGAGATACATCTTGAGTATATGCACAGACTTCTTTAAATCGGAGAACAGAAACTGTCATTTGTCAATTATGTATCTGTGCCCTTTACATACAGGTAGAAACCCATAAATATTTAAACGAAGCATTCAGAAATTCTCATCTCTCCAGGTCTATTGAACTGAGTCTGCAATTCAAAAATCCTGAAAATTTGATACCAAAACAATTTGATGAGCAGTCATCTAATTTTTCACAATTTGCATCGTACTATGAATCAAGCATGTAATTCCTCTAAAAATCTGCCAGTTTAAAATTTGAGTCCTAATCAGTAAGTCTAAAGATTCCAGGTTCCTTACCTTCCAGCAATTCAAAATACTCTATTAGGATTAATGAAGCATGTTTAAATATTGAGCAACTGTTCTGAATGATAAAATTAACACATTATTCCTACTTCACAAGGTTTTCTTTACAATGGCATACTTTTCAATAAGCCCAATATCCATTAATGATTTTTCTCAAGTAAACCATAATATCAAACATTTAGAAGAGTCTTCCTCTCGGCGGCAGCGGTGGCGGCAGCAGTGGCTGGTCCAGCTGAAGGGCCATCAGCGGTGGAACCAAGGCGACACAGGGTCCAGTTAGGCCCTGCGCCCATGACCACTGACCTTCGCTGACCAGCCGGGCGGCAAGCAGCTGCGGTTCTGCGGAGCCTTTCGCTGCACGGAAGCCACTTCAGAACTCGGCCTCCCGCCAGTCAGGAGAGACTCACCTCCATCTTGATTTCGGACTCCAGAGATCGGACAGACTGAGGTACACAAACATAATCCGAGGCCAACACTGCAGGGGTCTGAGCCCGACGGGCGTTGGCCTGCACCCAAGCCCTGGGCTGTTCGGGTGGCCATCGGGGTGCCAACCCAGCCAGGAGGTTTTTTTGCCCTGGCCGGTGCACGCGCTGCCATTTTGCCTACAGGACCCAGAGTGCTCGGGAGGGCAGAGACGGCTAACAAGCGTAGCCTGAGGCTAACAAGATGGGGGTCTAGGCCCCAAAAGACACAGGACTGACCCCAAGAACTGGGCGGCTTGGTGGGCCATCTGTGTGTCAACCCGCCCAGGAGGTTGTTAGCACAGCAGACTCTCCCGGTGCTTTCGGGGAGCGCGGACGCGCACACCGGCCATCCGGGTCAACTGGCTGACCCAATTAACAGTCATAGCCCTAGGGGAACTTTGCTAGGACCTTGGCCTCCCAGGCTTTTGCCTGGACTCAGGGCCTGGGCGACCAGGCTAACCCTGTGTGCGCCAGCCCGGTTGGGGAATCGGCTGCCCAGCGGAGTGAGCGGAACACAGGGGAGGTCACAGCAGCATACACCTTCGGCGCTCCCTGGGGGTGCACACGGGCTCCATCTGGTCCACAGACACAATCTGGGGCAAGGCCTCAGGCAGAAGCCCTCAGCTCAACTCTCTCTGCTTCAGATCAGCCTGGGCGGCCGCACCACATCTCCAGGTCACTCAAGAGGCTAGCGGGGGCTTCCGGGCGGCCAGCTGGGAGAAGTCAGTGTGCTCCGGTAAATCCTGCCGGCCCCAGCGGGAGCCTTCAGGTGCCTGCTTCGGGATCTGAACAGCCTGGACAGCAGCACCCTGTCTACAGGCAGTGCAGGGTATAAGCTGTGCAGCAGAGGCCAACGGGGAAGGGACAGCTTGCACTGGTGAGTCCAGCACTGACAAGACCAAGTAACACCAGTGAGAGCTAGATGGCAAAAGGCAAACGCAGGAACGTCACTAACAGAAATCAAGGCAATATGGCAACATCTGAACCCAATTCTCCTCTACCAGCATGTCCTGGATACCCCATCACACTAGTAAAACAAGATTTGGATTTAAAATCACTGGTCATGATGCTGGTACAGGAACACATGAAGGACATACATAAAGAAATTCAGGAGAAAATGGATCAAAAGTTAGAAGCCCTTGCAAGGGAAACACAAAAATCATTGAAAGAAATCCAGGAGAATACAAAAGCCAACAAGGAGGAAATGCAAAAAACACTTAAAGAAATACAGGAGAACTTTGGTCAACAGGCCGAGGTCATGAAAGACGAAACACAAAAATCTCTTAAAGAAATACAGGAGAACTTTGGTCAACAGGCTGAGGTCATGAAAGAGAAAACACAAAAATCTCTTAAAGAATTACAGGAAAGCACAAACAAGCAAGTGAAGGAGCTAAGCAAAACCATCCAGGATCTAAAATCAGAAGTAGAAACAACTAAGAAAACTCAAAAGGAGACAACTTTGGAGATAAAAAGCCTTGGGAAGAAATCAGGGGACAGAGATGCAAATATCAACAACAGAATACAAGAAATATAAGAAAGAATCTCAGATGCTGAAGATTCCATAGAAACCATGGACTCAACAGTTAAAGAAAATGCAAAATGCAAAAAGCTTGCTACCCAAAATATCCAGGAAATCCAGGACACAATGAGAAGACCAAACTTAAGGATTATAGGCATAGATGAGAGTGAAGATTTACAACTTAAAGGGCCAGCAAATATCTTCAATAAAATTATGGAAGAAAACTTCCCTAACCTAAAGAGAGAGATGCCCATGAATATACAAGAAGCCTACAGAACTCCAAACAGACTGGAACAGAACAGAAATACTTCCCGTCACATAATAATCAAAACACCAAATGTTCTAAACAAAGAAAGAATATTAAAGGCAGTAAGAGAAAAAGGCCAAGTAACATATAAAGGAAGACCTATCAGAATCACAGCAGACTTTTCACCTGAGACTATGAAGGCTAGATCGTCCTGGGCAAATCTCATGCAGACTCTAAGAGAACACAAATGCCAACCAAAACTACTATATCCAGCAAAACTCTCAATCACCATAGATGGAGAAACTAAGATATTTCACGACAAAACCAAGTTTACCCAATATCTATCCACAAACCCAGCCCTAAAAAGGATAATAGGAGGACAACACCAATACAAGGAGGCAAACTTCACCCTGGAAAAAGCAAGATAGTAACCTTTCATCAAACCCAAGAGAAGTGAAGCAATCAAATTTAAAAAATAACGTCAAAAATGATAGGAAGTAACAATCACTATTCCTTAATATCTCTTAACATCAATGGACTTAATGCCCCAATAAAAAGACACAGACTAACTGACTGGATACGTAAACAGGACCCTACATTTTGCTGCTTACAGGAAACACACCTCAGGGTCAAAGACAAACACTACCTTAGAGTAAAAGGCTGGAAGACAATTTTATAAGCAAATGGTCTCAGGAAACAAGTTGGAGTAGCCATTTTAATATCAGATAAAATTGACTTTCAACCCAAAGTCATCAAAAGAGACTCTGAGGGACACTTCTTGCTGGTCAAAGGAAAAATACAACAGGAAGAACTCTCAATCCTGAACATCGATGCTCCAAATGCAAGGGCACCCTCTTTCGTAAAAGAAACTTTATTAAAACTCAAAACACACATTGGACCTAACACAATAATTGTGGGTGACTTCAACACTGCACTTTCCTCAATGGACGGATCAGGAAAACAGAAACTAAACAAGGACACAATGAAACTAATTGAAGCTTTGGACCAATTAGATTTAACAGATATATAGAGAACATTCTATCCTAAAACAAAAGAATATACCTTTTTTTTCAGCACCTCATGGTACCTTCTCCAAAATCGACCATATAATTGGTCACAAGACAGACCTCAACAAATATAAGAAGATCGAACTAATTCCATGCCTCCTATCTGATCACTATGGAGTAAAAGTGGTCTTCAATATCAACAGAAACAATAGAAAACCCACATACACGTGGAAATTGAACAATACTCTACTCAATGATACCTTGGTCAAGGAAGAAATAAAGAAAGAAATTAAAGACTTTTTAGAACACAATGAAAATGAAAACACAACATACCCAAATCTATGGGACACAATGAAAGCAGCGCTAAGAGGAAAACTCATAGCCCTGAGTGCCTCCAAAAAGAAAATGGAGAGAGCATACATTACCAGCTTAATGACACACCTGAAAGCCCTAGAACAAAAAGAAGCTATTTCACCTAGGAGGAGTAGAAGGCAGGAATTCCTACCATCAAACTCAGGGCCGAAATCAATCAAATAGAAACAAAGAGAACCATACAAAAAATCAACAAAACCAGGAGCTGATTCTTTGAGAAAATCAACAAGATAGATAAACCCTTAGCCAGACTGACCAAAGGGCACAGAGAAAGTATCCAAATTAACAAACTTAGAAATGAAAAGGGAGATATAACAACGGAAACTGAGGAAATCCAAAAAATCATCAGATCCTACTACAAGAGCCTGTACTCAACACAACTGGAGAATCTGGAGGAAATGGACAATTTCCTTGACAGATACCAAATACCAAAATTAAATCAGGACCAACTAGACCATCTAAACAGTCCCATAAAGCCTAGAGAAATAGAAGGAGTCATAGAAAGTCTTCCAACCAAAAAAAGCACAGGACCAGATGGTTTCAGTGCAGAATTCTACCAGACCTTCAAAGAAGAGTTAACACCAATACTCTTCAAACTATTCCACAAAATAGAAACAGAAGGAACACTACCCAATTCCTTCTACGAAGCCACAATTACGCTGATACCAAAGCCACACAAAAATCCAACAAAGAAAGAGAACTTCAGACCAATTTCCCTTATGAACATCGATGCAAAAATACTCAATAAAATTCTTGCCAACCGAATCCAAGAACACATCAAAACGATCATCCACCATGATCAAGTAGGCTTTATCCCGGGAATGCAGGGTTGGTTCAATATACGGAAATCCATCAATACAATCCACTACATAAACAAACTCAAAGAACAAAACCACATGGTCATTTCATTGGATGCTGAAAAAGCATTTGACAAAATTCAGCATCCTTTCATGCTTAAAGTCTTGGAGAGAACAGGAATTCAAGGCCCATACCTAAACATAGTAAAAGCAATATACAGCAAACCGGTAGCCAGCATCAAACTAAACGGAGAGAAACTTGAAGCAATCCCACTGAAATCAGGGACCAGACAAGGCTGCCCCCTTTCTCCTTATCTTTTCAATATTGTACTTGAGGTACTAGCTCGGGCAATTCAACAACATAAGGAGATCAAAAGGATACAAATTGGAAAGGAGGAAGTCAAACTATCATTATTTGCAGACGACATGATAGTCTACCTAAGTGACCCAAAAAACTCCACTAGAGAGCTCCTACAGCTGATAAACAACTTCAGCAAAGTGGCAGGTTATAAAATCAACTCAAGCAAATCAGTGGCCTTCCTATACTCAAAGGATAAGCAGGCTGAGAAAGAAATTAGGGAAATGACCCCCTTCACAATAGCCACAAACAGTATAAAGTATCTTGGGGTGACTCTTACCAAACATGTGAAAGATCTGTATGACAAGAACTTCAAGACTCTGAAGAAGGAAATGGAAGAAGACCTCAAAAAATGGGAAAACCTCCCATGCTCATGGATCAGTAGAATCAATATAGTTAAAATGGCCATTTTGCCAAAAGCAATATACAGATTCAATGCAATACCCATCAAAATCCCAACTCAATTCTTCACAGAGTTAGAAAGAGCAATTATCAAATTCATCTGGAACAACAAAAAACCCAGGATAGCTAAAACTATTCTCAGCAACAAAAGAAAATCAGGGGGAATCAGTATCCCTGAACTCAAGCAATACTACAGAGCAATAGTGTTAAAAACTGCATGGTATTGGTACAGTGACAGGCAGGAGGATCAATGGAACAGGATTGAAGATCCAGAAATGAACCCACACACCTATGGCCACTTGATCCTCGACAAAGAGGCTGAAAACATCCAATGGAAAAAAAGATAGCCTTTTCAACAAATGGTGCTGGTTCAACTGAAGGTCAGCATGCAGAAGAATGCGAATTGATTCATCCTTGTCTCCTTGTACTAAGCTCAAATCCAAATGGATCAAGGACCTCCACATAAAGCCAGACACTCTGAAGCTAATAGAAAAGAAACTGGGGAAGACCCTTGAGGACATCGGTACAGGGAGAAAGTTTCTGAACAAAACACCCATAGCGTATGCTCTAAGAGCAAGAATTGACAAATGGGCCCTCATAAGGTTACAGAGTTTCTGTAAGGCAAAGGACACCATCAAGAGGACAGATCGGCAACCAACAAATTGGGAAAAGATCTTCACCAATCCTACATCAGATAGAGGGCTAATATCCAATATATATAAAGAACTCAAGAAGTTAGACTCCAGAAAACCGAACAACCCTATTAAAAAATGGGGTACAGAGTTAAACAAAGAATTCTCAGCTGAAGAACTTCAGATGGTGGAGAAGCATCTTAAAAAATGCTCAACTTCATTAGTCATTAGGGAAATGCAAATCAAAACAACCCTAAGATTTCATCTTACACCAGTCAGAATGGCTAAGATTAAAAATTCAGGAGACAGCAGGTGTTGGAGAGGGTGTGGAGAAAGAGGAACACTCCTCCACTGCTGGTGGGGTTGCAAATTGGTACAACCACTCTGGAAAGCAGTCTGGCGGTTCCTCCGAAAACTGGGCACCTCACTTCCAGAAGATCCTGCTATACCACTCCTGTGCATATACCCAGAGGATTCCCCACCATGTCATAAGGATACATGCTCTACTATGTTCATAGCAGCCCTATTTATAATTGCCAGATGCTGGAAAGAACCCAGGTATCCCTCAACAGAAGAGTGGATGCAAAAAAATGTGGTATATCTACACAATGGAGTACTATTCAGCCATTAGAAACAATGAATTCATGAAATTCTTAGGCAAATGGATGGAGCTAGAGAACATCATACTAAGTGAGGTAACCCAGACTCAAAAGGTGAATCATGGTATGCACTCACTAATAAGTGGTTATTAACCTAGAAAACTGGAATACCCAAAACATAATCCACACATCAAATGAGATACAAGAAGAAAGGAGGAGTGGTCCCTGGTTCTGGAAAGACTCAGTGAAACAGTATTCGGTAAAACCAGAACGGGGAACTGGGAAGGGGTGGGAGGGAGGACAGGGGAAGAGAAGGGGGCTTATGGGACTTTCGGGGAGGGGGGGGCTAGAAAAGGGAAATCATTTGAAATGTAAATAAATTATATCGAATAAAAAAATTAAAAAAAAAAAAAAGAAGAGTCTTCCTTTGATGGTCTGAGTCAAATCTGATGAGCCAGTTTCGATCAGCTAAGCAAGTGAGGAACAATTGTACTGAATATTAGCACTGTGTTTCCCATGTAATAATGCAAAATAATCAACAGTTTTCCTATTTTATAATCTGGTCCATACTTCTATTTGTTTGTAGATGTGTTTTTTTTTCTTTTTGTTAAAGATTTATTTATTTATTTTACGTATGAGTACACCATTCAGACACACCAGAAGAGGGTATCATATCCCTTTAGAAATGGTTGTGAGCCACCTTGTGGTTGCTGGGATTTGAACTCAGGACCTCTGGAAGTGCAGTCAGTGCTCTTAACTGATGAGCCATCTCTCCAGCCCTGTAGATGTGTTTTGTTTTACTTGTATAGACATTAATAAAAAAATTATTTAAGATGAGCAAAATAAGTTATGAAGTAGCAATGAAATTGTTTTATGTTTGGGGGGTCACCACAACATGAGGAACTGTATTAAGGAGTCAGATTAGGAACATTAGGAAGATTGAGAACATTGCTCTAAGTGGCATATTTCGTCCTGGGAGGTTCTATCTCCTGAAGTTCTACTCTTTTCCAATGTCTGACCACTGGCTATAAACCAAGTCTTCAAAACCATGAGCATATTGGGGACCTATATGGGATAAGTCCTATACCCCAGTTGGTTCTTGATCTGTCAGTAAAGATGCCAGGGTCTAATTACTGGGCAGAAAGAGGCAGGACTCTCAGGTCTCTGGAGGGAATGAGAGGAGATACAAAGAGAGGAGAGGAGTTTTTACCATGCTTCAGTGAGAGAAAGGGAGACCAGACACCTGAGATCTCAGGCACAGTGGCCACAGGCCACTTCTCTAGGTAGGAAATTTGAATGTTAAATTGGAACTAAAGTTAACTGAGCAACTGAGGCTGAGAGCAGGTTGAGCGGGACTGTCCTAAGAGTATTTGGGAAGGGCATGCTAGCCCCAGGAGATTAGTAGTGCCCAGAAATTGAGCCAATAAGGGAGACTAAAATTGAGCAATGAGAGTGTGTCTGTGTTTTTCATAAGCAGATCCAATATTCTCTGGCTGAGGGCTGGTAACACGGCCTGCCTGGAGCTTAATGCAGGCTAGCAAAAATTACATGCTACAGGGACCTTTCTGATTCTGATAACACTCATTGAGATTAACCATTGTGGCATCCTTTATATCAGAAAGACATGACTGCTTGACATATTAATATGAAGTGAACAAAGCCCTATGCCCCATCTGTGCTCATTAATTCAGGATTAATCTATAAACTAAGAGAAAAACAATGTCGTTCCCTAAAGTGACAGGCTTCACTATTCCTATCTTTCTCAGCAATTTGGTGAGCAATTCTCAATCACAGCTCAGAAAACTATGCCCGAAAGATACATGTACACCATATTGGTATGTCCCAGCAAATTAGTTGGTGTTAGGTAGTCTACATATCATTTCTCCTAATTTCAGGCAAACACAGAGTGGGAAGTGATTTGATGAATTTTTCCTTTAGTTCCCAGTCTCAATCATAATTTGACCTGTAAAAACTAATTTGACTTAAACTCAATAAGCAACCATTTCCTCCATGACCAATCAGAAGCAGAGTGCTAGTAGAGTTGAGTCCATTTTGGTAATCCATGTCTTTTTCATTCTATTCAATCTGGGAATATCCAGGCACAAGAATTTAAAGTTCACTTTTGGAAACTGGACTCTAAGTGATCGTAAACAATCTTTGTAAATTTGTGTCTATTAATGGCCAGGAATCAATTTGAAAAAAAGGTATAAACTCAGAATAGTTCCAAGAGTAAATCTGCCTACTCCTTGGGGAAAATGCTTTGTCTTTCAGTACTGAAGTCTCAGAAGGAAACAGAAGACACTTTCTAGTAAGGTAAATTTTCAGACACTTGTTACTGAGGTAGGGTAAGGGTTAAAGGAACTGATGAGCAGCAGTGTCGGGTATAGATGCTCATAGTTAGTATCCTGGTGCCTCATGAGCACACTGCTTCTGTCTTAAGGTCTGAAAGAGATAAGAGGTACTAGCAGAATCATGTTATAAACTTATCAGAAAAAAGACAAAGTTGAGAATCACTACACAGAGGTCAGAACTGTGATCTGACCATGCTGGGACTTCATTCTCTCTTGACTTGTAAGCACTGAATCACTCATGCAACTGTTGTAGGTATAATGACTCTCTTAGATAAATTTGTGATTATTGTTGGTCTGCTCTTTGGACTTGGGTTAGATACCATCACACTTTGAGACAGAGCTCTTATTATAATATTTCTGAAAATACATGCTGATTTAATAAACTCTTGCCTGGCCAGTATTTCCAAAGACAATGGTTTTGCTTTTCCCTCAGGATGGTAGACCATGACATGGATATAATAGAAGCACAAGGATACCCAGCTGTGTGAGCCTTGTCCCATGCTTATGAAGAAGCAAAGGAGAAAAACAAATGTAACCCAGCTGTGCCCTGCTCATTTTACAAGCTCCAGCCAACTCTTATAATCAGCAAGAGAATCTTATTTAATTGTTAGGGAGAGGGGAAAGAATAAACACAAAGCAGAGAAACTTTGTGGAAGGATGTTATCAAAATCTCTTCACCTACATACCACTATTTTCACATCTCAAATGTAATTTGCACATATTCAACAAGGAAATTAAAAGCAATTTAAACTTAAGCTAAACAGCTGGTCTAGAACAAAAACCTGCCCTTCAGACTTTTTTATTTTAACTTAAATGTAAAGCTTGGCAAAATACTTCTTCAAACACCCCCACAACCCAGCACATGTTGCTAGTGAAAATTATGTCTTACAACACAAATGGTAACATTATCTAGCATATATTCACCTGCTACTGCTTCACACACATGAAAGGAAGACATAGGCCAATGATAACAATTTTAAGGCATCAATGCTTTAAAATCATCCCAGATGTTGGTCTTGAAGAACCGTTCCTCTTACTAATCAATGCCTTAAAATATATCCTCCATATCTGTGTATGAATCTCACAGACTTGGGAGTTCCTGATGGATGTGATTGCAGAAAACAAAGCCATAAGTATATAACATATGGATCTCCAGGATATACAGAGATCATGTGATAGTGCCTCCTTTAACTGTCTCCAAATTAATTAGAAAAAGCTCAAAATCTCTCCTCATTAAAATTGGCAAAATGATTGAAGTTGTTTGTTTAGAATCTTTGTTCTGCCACGAATTGCCAAGATAGAAAAATAGGTGAGTATATGAAATCTGAACTTCCAGTCTTCCCACTCCAGAGCATAGAGGAGCTTCAGCCTGTGGCTGCCCCAGTATCATTTACTCTTGGAAATCAGACCATACCACTGGGAAGTGGTCATGTCTCCCCATCTGTTCAAGCTCTTGTGCCATCTGTGGCTGGAGCCAACAAGCTGTATCTGTTGATGGGTTCTGCTGGCTCCTATAGCCACGGCTTTCGCCTCTGAGTTGTCCTCTATCCTCCTGACCTTCAAAGATGCCACAACTGACTTTAGCTCCTACTTCCCAAGAGATTTCCCTTCTCACTCCTTAGAGATAAAGCCCAAGTTACATAATTTTCCTCCTTTCCACACAATAAACCCAGATTGGTTCCTTATTTTCCCTTTTGAGAAAAATAGACCTACTTGCTTTAAAAACAAAACAAAAAACTGGCACAAAAGCCTTTTAGTGGCTTTTTCTTCAGAAATACAATATCAGTCTTACAATATCACTAAATTGGAAAACCTTATACATACAGAAAACTCAGATGCTAGACTCCATCCAAAGAGCTAAAAGATTCCCATCCTTACTCCTGATGAAGGGGAAACAGGGCACACAGTAATTTTTCAGAATGTGAACCTACTACATTACATTAATAATAAGCCTATTTGTTCAAGTAATTCAAGAAAAGTTTATGATGTCCAACCATCTTGAGCAATAGAAAATGCACCAAAGTGGAATAGTTGAAAGAAAGATATTGGCACTGTTCTTGGAAGTTTAAAGTCAAATCACCATGAACAACAACAACTAATGAAGGTAACATGATGGTTACATACAAATCACCATGAACAACAACAACATAATGAAGGTAACAAAACTACAGGGCTCATCCTGGAAGACAGGGAATGTGCAAGACAGTATTTGAAGAACATTTAAATGTTACTAAAAATAAGACATGTACATAAAATGATTGAGCATCATGCCTAATGCTAAAAACAGAAAAGTACAAATGATGGTTTCCATACATAATTCCAAGAGCAAAGTTTTGTAATTCGAAATAACTTCAACAAGGAGAGTAATTTGCATTACTAGAAAGAACTTGACAAATGGAAAGGGAAGAAGATATCCCAAACTCACACCAGATGTCCAAGAGTTCAAGGCATCCCATGAACTCACAACTTGAAAATAATTAAATTACTTTCTTTTAAATTGAATGTTAAATATTAAATATTCACAAATGTTCAATTTTTTCTATCATTCCACTCAATGAAGATCTGCCTTCATCTGTTTTCAATTACATGTAGTTTGAGTCCACAGAAAATTTATAGATTTTCCTCTTGTTTTTCTTTCATGCCTCCTTCAGCATGATGAAGAAGTGGACAAAGAAGACCCTCTTCTTGAACAGACACCACCTATATCCTCAATGTAATTGCAAATCAGTGTGATTTTCCTGAAAAGCAACTAGACAGTCAGCATCTGGGGGTAAGTTATCTAATAAATATACTAAGAATTTATCTAGTTGAATAACTAATGAAATGAAAAGTCTCACAGTGATAGATGTAAGGTTAAACCAGATTAAGACAGCTGAAATACCCAAAGCTGTAGAAATCACTATAGATATAGTCGCAGAAAAATTTTAAGGAAGTAAGAAAATATTCACAACTATAGTTATCATACTTTTATAATGATCATGGTTTCAAACATATACAACGTTATGTACATTTAATACATTAATAGGGAAGATGGCATTTAAAATGTTGCCAAGATCTGGTAGTTTCTGATGTGAGCATTATGAATGAAACACACTCCTCACCAAAGTTTACATGTATTTCAATTTCTTCAGTGAAAATTCTAGTTCTAGGCACTATCAAATTCTATTTGTGTTGAACCTGATAGAAAGCATTAATGAACTTTGAACCAAATTTATAGTCAGTTTTTAAGCTTATGAATACTAATACCTTCAGTAAGCCTCAATTTAATCATCCAGTTTTTATGAGCAGACTTAAAGATAAGCCCTATCTACTGAAACTTCCACAGATAAACAATACCATTGGCTGCTACAATTACACTTTTTTTTTCCTATCCAATAAGCCATACTCAGTGCCTAGCCTACCTTTGTATCAGGCAGGAAAGCCCATTTAGATAGTACATTCATTTTCAGATCCTAGATTTTTCTACTTAAGAGATCTACACATTTCAAGTGTCTTGTTCTACACAAGATGCCAGCTTCTAACTTCAGGAATCCAAAACTAGCATAACCACCAAGTGTAGCCAAAAGATTGATCATGTTCTCTTGCTTGGCTGTAAATTGGAGGCCAGAATAAACAATGGTGGAGACCACTCCATGGAGGCAGGATCAAATGAGACAGAGACTCCACTTTCACATGAATATGGAAGGACCTGGAAAGAATATTATCCCACTCTTAAGACACCAAGAAAGAAGGAATGGAAATTGTGAACAACTTTCTGGAATCCAGAGCTAAAATCACAAGACCGAGAGCTAGCCTAAAACCTATGGAGACAGTGGCAAACAGGAAAAAGAAAGACCATAAACATCTTTTCACCAAAGATGATAGAGTCAGACCCCATATGAAGTCAGCTGAAATAATTCATATACTGTTGAAGGCAGAGTATAAGGTGGCAAGACTGTGGAGAACTCACAAGAACCAGATATGGGGTGTATGCACTCTATTGCAGGGTTATAACACATAGTCCTCAGGAAGCTTACAAAAGAACATAACTAAGAAATCACGTCTCCTGATAAAGCCAGAGAAAGGTTACCTTAATAGTTACAAGAGGGAAGACACAGAATAAATGAGGCGAAGCACACTTACCAAGACAACACAAAGCCAAGTCTTTGTGAGCAAACTTTTGGGGAAAAGGAAGGAAGAACTGTCCTGTCCTTAACATGGGAAGGCCATGGTGCAAAAGAGTAACTACAGCACCAACAAATCTCAACCTAAACACTATGAATCCAAATCTTCATGTAATAGCATAGAGGAAGGAAAATACGACTATAACCAGGCATAAAAACTGTCACCTCAATCACTACAGTTATACACAAGATGTCTAGCTTGCAACAATAATGTATGAGACATGTGAAAAGGTATGAAAACACATCATGCGGACAAGAGATAAAGATACCAGAAAATCCAGAATCTAATACAGATGCTCGAGTTACCATGTAGAGATAGTAACTCAAAGGCATACATTTAAAGTACTAAGATGAGCTGTTCCAGTGTTGTTCATATTTTGGCACGGGAATCCAAACTGTAGTGGTAAGCTACATGGAGGTGCCCATGGTTGCATGTCTGAGTTTGCTTCTTGGTTGTTGTGATAAAGCACTGACCAAAAGCAACCTAGGTGAAGAAAGGGTTCACTTAGCTTTAGGTGCTAATCCATCATCAAGGGAAACCAAAGCAAGAATTCAGGAAATTGAAATAGAAACCATGGAGGAATACTCCTTGCTTGCTTGCTTGCTTCCTCTGAGTTTCTCAGCTACCTCCTTTACACAGCTGGAGCCTACCTACCTACCTAAAGATGGTACCATTTAGAGTAGGCTGGGCCCTTCTATAAGAATTAGCAATCAAGAGTTCCCAGAGGCTGAGCAACCAACCAAGCAGCATACATGGGCTGGTCGGAGGCCTCTGGCACAAATATACAAGAGGGCTGCCTGGTCTGGTCTAAGTAGGAGAAGATGTGCCTAATCCTTCAGAGACTTGAGGCCCCAGGGAAGGGGGATACCTGAGGTAGGGGAGAGGGGCAGCACCCTCTCAGAGGCAAGGGGGAGGAGTAATGGGGGTGAGGAACTGTGGGAGGGGACCAGGAGGATGGGCACAAGCTGTAATGTAAATAAATAAAATAATTAATTAATAAATAAATTGATTTAGAAAAAAATGTGCCTCACATTCATACTCGAGCTATACAGATAGAGATGATTTCTCAGTTTAGGGCCCTTCTTCCAAAGCAACTCTAATTTGTGTCAAGTGAACATAAACTACCTGAGGATCACTAAGAATGCTGCCAAACATTACCTTGTAAACTTACAAAAAAACATGAGAGGTGTTTTTGTGTCTTTGATGATTGTTTTTGCCACTCAATTGCACTGTTCTCAAGCATGAACTTTGTAGGTAATAATGTCACATTGCAATATCAAAGGCCGATATGCTTGGCTCTCAGTGATGCACTGTGTAAGCAGGCTGTTCTGTGCATTATAAGACAGTTGGAAGTACACCAAAATTAAAACTAGACCCAGAAATATTGATTCCAGGTGTGACGGCCAAACCTGACTTTCTTTTGACACAAGCAAAAGTCCCTACAGAGGAGGAGAGATGATGAACAGGGGAAAGAGGAGAAAGATGCAGAATAAAGAAAGGAAGAGGGACAATTTCAACTTGGAAATAGGGAGATAGCTCAGTGGGGTACAAGGAAATTGCCGGCACCCAGGAGCAGTAGTGTGCTCATAGAACCCCAAAACTGTGTGGAGAGAAGACAGGAAGATGGCTGGGGTAAGGTAAAGAATGATAGAGTAAGACACCCAGCCTATGCATACTGGTCCACATACATATACATCATATGCATATACATCATATGGATATAGATACACATACACATCATATACATCAGCATATACTTCAACATATACATTAACATATACACATACGCATACACATACACATACACGGGCTGATGAGATGGCTCAGGGGCTAAGAGCACTGGCTGCTCTTCCAGAAGTCCTGAGTTCAATTCCCAGCAATCACATGGTGGCTCACAACCATCTGTAATGGGATCAGATGCCCTCTTCTGGTGTGTCTAAAGATAGGTACAGTGTACTCATAAATAAAATAAATAAATCTTTTTAGAAAGGGGGGGGGCTGGAGAGATGGCTCAGTGGTTAAGAGCACTGACTGCTCTTCCAGAGGTCCTGAGTTCAAATCCCAGCAACCACATGGTGGCTAACAACCATCTGTAATGAGATCTGATGCCCTCTTCTGGGGTGTCTGAAGACATTTACAGTGTACTTACATATAATAAATGAATAAATCCTTGAAAGCATAGCAATAGACATACACATACACATATGCATATACATCAACATATACATATACGTATACAACAACATCAACATATACATACACATACACATATACATATGCTGTACATATATACATCATATAAGCATACATATATACACAGACACACATGTTTATATATTCATATGCAAACATACATACATCACACACACATACTTGTTTTGTCTGACCTGCTAACATATAGAGAGAAAGTCTTAAAGGCAGAAGAACAATAGCATATCCAGGAAAACAAATTTTAAAATCACAGGAGGCTTTTGTCAGAAAAAAACAGAAGTGACAAACAAAATACCAAGAGAAAAACTATGAAACGGAAGTCAACATCTAGCAGGATAATATCCAAAATTGGTACAGAAGAAAAAAATTCTCAGAAAAATATGACCAGAGAAAAACATCAATAGGCTTATAAGAAATATTAAAATAACTTTTCCAGAGAGAACAAATAATGTATCAGATAGAAATCTGGTTCCATCTATTAACAAGGTACTGAATGCATTAGTAATACAATAAATATGGATATAACACTTTGTCTTATTTTTATCATCTGAAGTAAAAATAGTAAAAGTATATTATGTGCTTATATCATATGCAAACTTCAGCATATGAAACCAGTGACACAGGGACTTATCTTACAAGTAGATAATATAGAACACCCTGCAGAAGGTTATTTTCATCTGAGACAAAACATTTACTGAAAAGGGAGTGTAATGAGGAATAAACATAGTATCAAATAAGCATAAAGGGTTTAGTACTCACACAAGATACAAGCCCAACTTTGTAGACATGTAAAACAGAGAGATTAAAATTACATAAAGCAAAACAGTGATAGAACTGGTAAATCAGCAATTATGACAGGAGACTTCACAATTAATCTCAGTAGTTGACAGAATACGTTGTTACGGATACAAGGCCTCAACAGCACCATAAGCCCTTTGACGTAGTTGACATCTATATATAGCACATGCTACAATGGCAACAGACATTTTTTTTTAAAGCTCCTGAAATATCCACCAAGATCCATGATGGAAAGTGAGTCAAGTGCCAGCAGATTGGATCAACACAATATGCATATATCAAGTATGTTATCAGAAAAGCAATAAAGCAAGTATGAGATCAGACATAATTAGAATATTATACTACTAATTAATAACACAAAATTATCATGAAGTGCTCAAATGCTAGGAAGCTAAAGGAGATGCTTCTAAACAACCTGGAGAAAGTCTCAAAGGATGTTTGAAGACACTTTTAATTGGATAAAATAAAATAAAATATCACAATTTGTGAGTTAAACTTAGAGCAATCTTTACAGGTAAACATACATCCTTAAATGTTCCAATTAAGAATTGGTCCTGTGACCCTCCTCCATGAGCAGAGAAACCACAGAAGGAGGCTCGCTCGTGACCCACACTGCAGAGGCTAGGCCCCGGAGAAGCAGAGAGAGAGGAACCACCTCAGAAGGCTTTGCATTGGCTTTTCTCTGACTTTGTTTCCTGTGGCCAGCATAATAATCATGAGTGCTTTGTTATACTCTGCTGGGGGGGTGGGCATGCCCCCACTTCACAGCATTTACAATGCTGTCATAGCATTGTAAATAAATGTGACCAAACAAACAAACAAACAAAAAATTGGTCCTGTGAAGGCTTGATGCCCTAGTATAGGGAAATGCCAGGACAGAGAAGCAGGAGTGGGTGGATTAGTGAGCAGGGGAGAGGGAGGATGGGATAGGGAGAAAGAGGAAAGGGGGAAACTTTTAAAATATAAGTAAAGAAAATATCTAATTAAAATATAAAAGAATCACTGGTATGAAATCAGTAACTCAATATGCTTCCTTAAGGAACCAGAAAAATAATAGTAATTTTTAAATATTATATGCCTGGCAACAGGCAGAAGCACAAAGCACAAAATATACACTGAAAATTAATTAAAACAAAATTGATTCCTTGCAAAGATCTATAAAACTGATCAGAAATAATGAGGCAAATAAAGAAAAAGAATAAAATACAACTCTAAGGAAACAGAATTCATCAGCACAGACTCCATCTGCATGGAAAAGGAAAATAATGAACTATTATATGCAATACTCTGATGACAAATTCAGTTACCTAGTTTAAAAATGTGCCCAGTTTTTCAAAAGACAGAATTTAACAGATAAAGCAAAAAACAAGTAGATAATGTGAATAATTTCATGGCTATTAAATATACTAAGTTTATAACAATAGAAAATGAAAATAGCAACAAAATAGATTCCAATGAAAAAGTCTTAGGCCCAAATTATTTCATTAATGAATTCTCTTGATCATTTAAGGGTGATGATGATATTAAAATAAATTCTATGTAGTATATCCTGAGTATATTAAGAGAATATTTCATTTGCTTTAGTTAGATGTGTATGTATGCATACATGCATGCATACATGCACATGTAAAAGAGAAACAGACAGAAGAGAAGCAGACAGAGTATATGTGTCTGTATACCTGACCAGAGGCCAGATTACATCACCAGATCTTTCCCTGTATCAATCTCTGTTCCTCAGAGGCATATCTTTCCCTAAACCTGGGCATCATCTTTTCTTTCCTAGGCTGGCTGCACACAAGCCCCAGCAACCCCACTTAGAGCTGAGTTACACTTGTAAGAACCCAGCTTTTTTACAAGTGGTACTGGGACCTGAATCTTAATGATTTTGGAGCAGGCACACTTGATCACAGAGCCTAAAAGAAGAGTTCCTTTCCAATTTATTTCTGTGTGGCCATTGTTACCTTATTTACTATTATCTATTGTTGCAACAATCGCTTGATGTGACTATGCAAACTTAGGAGAACAGATTACTTTATTTTACTGTACCTGCAGTCTCAGTGTCTGGTCTCTGGCACCACAGCTATGGACCTATAGTAAGGCTGTGCATCATGGTAGAGGAACTGTACATCACGACAATCATCAATCAGGATGATAGAAATAGGAAGGGGTTGGTGACAATATACACTTTTGGAAGGTGCATTTGGAGTGTCCTACTTGCTCCAACCAGGTCCATCTCTGATAGCTCAATCTATTATGGACTTCTTTATAGGGCTATCAATTAATTGTATTAGCAACCTAATGATTATTGCAGCTACTCCTTCAGTTACATGTCTAACTGACATCCTCCTTTCAACATATGAACCCTTGCAAACATTCCATATGCGAACCATAATATTCTGACCCAAAGATTCCAAAATATTCAGAATTCCAGAATTCCTCAAAAGTCCAAGTTCAAAGTCTTCCTTGAACCATGAAATAAGTTTGTCACTGTAAGCCCCTGTATTAATCAAAATTACAAGTTAGGTATTCTTAGCATGTGTAGCATGTGTGTAGGGTAACACTGACATTAGAAAATGAATGAACAGAACCATCAAGAAGAAAGATGGTGTCAAAGCAAGATCAAAATCAGCAGAAGTAACACTGCATCCTGGAGGTCCCAGCAGGTACCCAGGTGTCTTAGTTAGTTTCCATTGCTGTGAACAGACACCATGACCAAAGCAACTTTTATAAAGGACATTTAGTTTTGCCGAATACTGTTTCACTGAGTCTTTCCAGAACCAGGGGCCACTCCTCCTTTCTTCTTGTATCTCATTTGATGTATGGATTATGTTTTGGGTATTCCAGTTTTCTAGGTTAATAACCACTTATTAGTGAGTGCATGCCATGATTCACCTTTTGAGTCTGGGTTACCTCACTTAGTATGATGTTCTCTAGCTCCATCCATTTGCCTAAGAATTTCATGAATTCATTGTTTCTAATGGCTGAAGAGTACTCCATTGTGTAGATATACCACATTTTTTGCATCCACTCTTCTGTTGAGGGATACCTGAGTTCTTTCCAGCATCTGGCAATTATAAATAGGGCTGCTATGAACATAGTAGAGCATGTATCCTTATTACAAGGTGGGGAATCCTCTGGATATATGCCCAGGAGTGGTATAGCAGGATCTTCTGGAAGTGAGGTGCCCAGTTTTCGGAGGAACCGCCAGACTGATTTCCAGAGTGGTTGAACCAATTTGCAACCCCACCAGCAGTGGAGGAGTGTTCCTCGGAAGTGGGAAGGGGTGGGAGGGAGGACAGGGGAAGAGAAGGGGGCTTACGGGACTTTCGGGGAGTGGGGGGGCTAGAAAAGGGGAAATCATTTGAAATGTAAATAAATTATATCAAATAAAAAAATTAAAAAAAAACAAAAAAAAAAACAAAAACAAAAACAAAAAAAACAACATCAAAAAAAATACTACAGAGCAATAGTGTTAAAAACTGCATGGTATTGGTACAGTGACAGGCAGGAGGATCAATGGAACAGGATTGAAGATCCAGAAATGAACCCACACACCTATGGCCACTTGATCCTCGACAAAGGGGCTGAAAACATTCAATGGAAAAAAGATAGCCTTTTCAACAAATGGTGCTGGTTCAACTGGAGGTCAGCATGCAGAAGAATGCGAATTGATCCATCCTTGTCTTCTTGTACTAAGCTCAAATCCAAATGGATCAAGGACCTCCACATAAAGCCAGACACTCTGAAGCTAATAGAAAAGAAACTGGGGAAGACCCTTGAGGACATCGGTACAGGGAGAAAGTTTCTGAACAGAACACCAATAGCGTATGCTCTAAGAGCAAGAATTGACAAATGGGACCTCGTAAAATTACAAAGTTTCTGTAAGGCAAAGGACACCATCAAGAGGACAAATCGGCAACCAACAAATTGGGAAAAGATCTTCACCAATCCTACATCAGATAGAGGGCTAATATCCAATATATATAAAGAACTCAAGAAGTTAGACTCCAGAAAACCAAACAACCCTATTAAAAAAATGGGGTACAGAGTTAAACAAAGAATTCTCACCTGAAGAACTTCGGATGGCGGAGAAGCATCTTAAAAAATGCTCAACTTCATTAGTCATTAGGGAAATGCAAATCAAAACAACCCTGAGATTTCATCTTACACCAGTCAGAATGGCTAAGATTAAAAATTCAGGAGACAGCAGGTGTTGGAGAGGGTGTGGAGAAAGAGGAACCCTCCTCCACTGCTGGTGGGGTTGCAAATTGGTACAACCACTCTGGAAATCAGTCTGGCGGTTCCTCCGAAAACTGGGCACCTCACTTCCAGAAGATCCTGCTATACCACTCCTGGGCATATACCCAGAAGACTCCCCACCATGTAATAAGGATACATGCTCTACTATGTTCATAGCAGCCCTATTTATAATTGCCAGATGCTGGAAAGAACCCAGGTATCCCTCAACAGAAGAGTGGATGCAAAAAATGTGGTACATCTACACAATGGAGTACTATTCAGCCATTAGAAACAATGAATTCATGAAATTCTTAGGCAAATGGATGGAGCTAGAGAATATCATATTAAGTGAGGTAACCCAGACTCAAAAGGCGAATCATGGTATGCACTCACTAATAAGTGGATAATAACCTAGAAAACTGGAATACCCAAAACATAATCCACACATCAAATGAGGTACAAGAAGAAAGGAGGAGTGGCCCCTGGTTCTGGAAAGACTCAGTGAAGCAGTATTCGACAAAACCAGAATGGGGAAGTGGGAAGGAGTAGGTGGGAGGACAGGGGAAGAGAAGGGGGCTTACGGGACTTTCGGGGAATAGGGGGGCTAGAAAAGGGAAATCATTTGAAATGTAAATAAATTATATCGAATAAAAAAATTAAAAAAAAAGGACATTTAATTGGGGCTGTCTTACAGGTTCAGAGGTTCAGTTCATTATCATCAAGGCAGGAGCATGGCAGTGTCCAGGAAGACATGGGGATGGAGGAGCCAAAAGTTCTACATCTTGATCGAAAGGCAGACAGGAGAAGATTGGCTCCCACATGGCTAGGAGGAGGGTCTCAAAGCAGACCTCCACAGTGACACACTTCCTCCAATGAGGCCACACCTACTCCAAGAAGACCATACCTCTAATACTGTCACTCCTGGGCCAAGCATATTCAAACCACCACCGCACCAGGGTACACAATGAGTTGAGATGAGTTCTAAGAGCTTGGAGGAGCCCATTCTACTATTCTTGTCAAATATGGCACACTTGGCTTCTCTTGGTATGGCTCTGCTCACAGCACACAGCTTCTCTTGGCAGCTGTCCCTTCCACCCTTCTGGCATCTTCAGCTTCCTAGAGTCTCCACTGCAGCTTCCTCTCCACTCCAATCTCTCACAGATTCAGAGACAACCACAAGGGCTACCCACTGGACTCTGGCCATGGTAAACAATGCCTGGCTGACAAGTATTTCTTTGACATTGGGCAGAAAACTCCACTAACACCTTTGGCATTCTGCAAATCTACAAACCCAACATTATGAGCATGTTAAAATCTACGACCAGTCAAGTGTTAGACACCCTTAGACCAAAACTGCAGGAGACTCCAAATGCCTGTGTGGCAGAGCACAGTGAGCCTAATCTAGAGAAAAATCTTCCTAGGCATCCGTGTAGGAGAAAGCACACTTTTCACAGCGATATTTTTGTTTGTTTATTCTTTCATACTTTTGAGCCTGTAGTCAGTAGACTCTGGACAACTCCTGAAATGCCTACAGGGCCTCTTTCCTATTGTCTTAGGGCAAAGTACCTGACTTCTTCTTTTTTTTTTTTTATTCGATATATTTTTTTATTTACATTTCAAATGATTTCCCCTTTTCTAGACCCCCACTCCCCGAAAGTCCCATAAGCCCCCTTCTTTCCCCCTGTCCTCCCACCCACCCCTTCCCACTTCCCCGTTCTGGTTTTGCCCTATACTGCTTCACTGAGTCTTTCCAGAACAAGGGGCCACTCCTCCTTTCTTCTTGTACCTCATTTGATATATGGATTATGTTTGGGGTATTCCAGTTTTCTAGGTTAATATCCACTTATTAGTGAGTGCATACCATGAGTCACCTTTTGAGTCTGGGTTACCTCACTTAGTATGATGTTTTCTAGCTCCATCCATTTGCCTAAGAATTTCATGAATTCATTGTTTCTAATGGCTGAATAGTACTCTATTGTAAAGATCTTCACCAATCCTACATCAGATAGAGGGCTAATATCCAATATATATAAAGAACTCAAGAAGTTAGACTCCAGAAAACCAAACAACCCTATTAAAAAATGGGGGTACAGAGTTAAACAAAGAATTCTCACCTGAAGAACTTCAGATGGCGGAGAAGCATCTTAAAAAATGTTCAACTTCATTAGTCATTAGGGAAATGCAAATCAAAACAACCCTGAGATTTCACCTTGCACCAGTCAGAATGGCTAAGATTAAAAATTCAGGAGACAGCAAGTGTTGGAGAGGGTGTGGAGAAAGAGGAACACTCCTCCACTGCTGGTGGGGTTGCAAATTAGTACTTGACTTCTTAACAGCATACTGCTCTTCAGCAACTCCACCTTCCTTGGCTCCAACTCCAGATGTATTGTTTTTCTCACCAATGCCCAAGGTTTTCCAAGCTAACCGTGAGGATGAATACCCATCCCGCAGCAGGAATGCTAAGCTTCCTTCTAATTTCCTCTTTCAGAATGCTTAGTGCTTAACCTCTTAACTCAGCTTCTTATCTTTTGTTTTTATTATTCTTGCCAAACACCTCAAATTTTACTCATTTTGCAAAAGTACTAAGTGACACACAGCTACAGAAAAAACACAAAGCTTAGCTTATATCCTTTAAAGTCAGAATGGTCACATGGAACGTCAGTCCGCGTGGCATCTTATGTATGTTTACTATAAAACTTAAAGTCAAAAGTATTCATTAGAATTTGAACTGCTTTCTTCTTTCTAGAGATGTGACACACATGCTTTCTGGTTAGTGGCAGTCCACCAAAGATGACAGATGACCAGAAATCTGTGTCCTGTCCCTCCCCACCCCCCAGCTTGAGCTGGATCAGGGGAACATCAACTTAGCAGGAGAGATTGTACAAAAACAAACAGCAGAGTCCCTACCCCCCCCAATAAAAAACCCAGCTCACTGGCCTACATGGAGGACTGCACACACGCATGCACAAGCATGCCTAGCAAGCTGTTGTGATAGGACAGCAGGCAAGCATGTACAAGCACAGCTAGCATGCCATCATGACAGAGCTGTGGCCCATTTCTAGCACACAGCCTGTTTGTACTGGTGCCCAGCAAGGGGCACCAATCAGAAGGCAGCTCTGCACTTGCAGCACTCACAACTAAAAAGCACACAGCATGTATTACTTTGATCTTTAAGTGGTTGATCATGGGCACCCCAAGATCGCACTCGCTAGGTTAGCCTGAATTTTCATCTATAAAAAGACGTTTCTTAAAAATAATGCTTAGAGTCATAAAGAACAGTGGGACTCCATCAAGACCAGCAGGACACCAGTCCAGCGGACTTGGGGAAATATGTGCTAATGATGACAGATGCATCCTGCCAAGACCCACTGTACCACAGCCCTTTGTTCATGTGAAGTATTGGTGAGTCCTGGAAAACATGACTGACCTCCTGACCCTTGTCCAGAAACTCCTTCCTGTAGTCAGTAAGCCTCATGTTCCCCTGCTCCAGACACCATACAGAAGCCTCTCCTAGGGGCTTCTGAGTGGCTCCTCTGGAGCAGGCCCAGGTTGGTCAACTCACTTGGGGGCTCTTCCCCAGTAACATGGTAGTGTAGTGTGTCGACTGTGTAGACACCACAACATTGTGAGCCCTACATCCCACTGGCTTTAATGAGTCATTTTTCTTCCACAGTTTTCACCTGGCTCCATTTCAGACCTCAGCCTCAATGGGGCTTCTGTTTGGACATGTTGTCCTGGTTTCCAAGCCTCCTGCAATTACAGCTTGACCGGCTGTAGGGATCCAATGAGAGAGCTATCCTCTACCCACGAGTGAAAACAAACTCCCAACCTTACATTAACTCAGCTTCTTAATCAAGTCTCAACACAGACAAAATGTAGAAAACATCTTGACCCGGATACAATGGCTTCCCTCAGTTCAAATCCCTATAGAGTTCCCCATTTCCATCCGAAAATTCTTGAGCCTTTCTTGATTCTCCATATCCTTATCAGTCACTCAGGTTTCCTGTTCCTTTCAGAGCCCACCATTATGTTCTTCCTACAGCAAACTAGGCCCTGACCACCTACCTTCTCTGGTCTCTTCTAAATGCCTCCCCCAAAAAAATAGTCTGGAAAACTTCTGCATAGTGACGGCAATGGCTCTTTCTCAATACAGGCTTTCTCTGTTAGTGCCCATTTCATGGCTAATCATTAGCATTCTCCAAGACACAATGGCCAAAACCAAAAGCAAAGGAAAATAGAGAGGAACGACTTTCATAGTAACTAAGCTTCAAAAAATAAAAGCAAATGTTGAACCAAGAAACACATTAAAAATGTTAAGCTTCATAACCAAGTAGATTTTATCCTGGAAATATTCCACTGAGTCAACATTTTAACAATGAAATAATGTAATTCACCCATTATTAGTCTTAAAATGGGAAAAATCATGTGAACATATTAAAAGGTACAGGGTGATACTAACGTTGATCACCAATTGTGAACAGATTCAGAGTACCATGAGTACTCATGAATTCATCAAGTCATGAATTAAAGGTAAAATGTTATATAATTTCACACTTCTAGGTCTCAAGATACTAAAGTCCTGACCACATGATGGATGCCAAACTCTAATACGTGGCTGAGATAAAGGGGTATGTAGATATGCATTCTCAAGTGCTTTGCAGTTTCCTATATGCATGTATTTACTATAGGCTCCATAATCTTAGCTATTTAGTGGAGAGATACGCAAATCCATGTTCACATAAGAACCTTTACATGTTCATTAGTATCAGCTGTATTTATAACTCAGAACTCACTGCTTGCTCTCCCACCAGTGACTGGTATGACCAACCCACAGCCTCATAGGTGTGGTGTAAAGGGAAATAGTAGTAAGTAATAACAGTAAGTGTATTATTAACTCATGAAACAGCATGATATTCCTTAATAAATTTTTCAATGTGAAGAAAGCCATGCGTAAAATACTAATACATATTTTATGACCTGATTTATATAACCTTCTGGAAAGGCAAGAATGGGATATTAAGTCTTCAGCTGCCTGATTGCAAGTGGAGGGTTAAGTTGCCTACATAGGGACATAAAATAATGGATCCTGTCATAGTGAAGGATGAGTAGTACAATACTGATAAAATAGGAATAAAGGCTGCACTCTCATTAAGGGTACTGTGCCCATTCGTTTCTTTATTTTGGTATATTAGGTATGTGAGATGCCCACAATAAGAGGAAATTGGATAGAAGCTCTGAAGGAAAGCTCGGTGATATGCGCAGAGCTTTTCCATAGGGACAGTTTTCTTCTTCCTCGTCCATTCAGCCCTCTCTGGTGCTCCCGCTTTGGTATATTAAGTTCTGCGGATGCTTCCTTGACTGCTCTCAGAGGCACCCAGAGCAGGCTGCTAGCTTCATCTCCGTTCTCCCTGGCTGCAGTATCTTCACTTTATCCCTCGCGTGTGGAATAACCTTGTGTCTCAGATCTCCACTCGCCCAGGAACCACTCCTCCTGACTCCTATTATGTTCAGATTGTGCCTGCGTATTTATTTGTATTTGTGAATTCTTTATAGATTATCATTTCTGTAATTCCTTCTTTCTGGAGCTAGCAACCACTTCACTTTTCCTCTAATGACACATGAGTGACTGCATCCGAACAGCAGCTTCTTATATTGTATCCAATCCCATCATAGTTAATAGCCAAGGCCCCCTGACTCCATTCACAAGGCCAGCTGACTTCCCAATACACACCAGTTTCTCCCCCAACAGATGTTCTCCAGATACACAGTGGACTGCCTGCATCACTTCATCACTTAGGATGGATTACTTATGTCAGTTTCACTTCAGTTGTGCCATTTGTATACTTTTATCTCCATAACTAAAATGTTATGGAAAAAGAATTTTAATGGATTATGTCTACATATAAAATACCTCCCGATGTGGAGAAAGAAGAACACTCCTCCACTGCTGGTGGGGTTGCAAATTGGTACAACCACTCTGGAAATCAGTCTGGCTGTTCCTCAGAAAACTGGGCACCTCACTTCCAGAAGATCCTGCTATACCACTCCTGGGCATATACCCAGAGGATTCCCCAGCATGTAATAAGGACACATGCTCCACTATGTTCATAGAAGCCCTATTTATAATAGCCAGAAGCTGAAAAGAACCCAGGTATCCCTCAACAGAAGAATGGATGCAAAAAATGTGGTATATCTACACAATGGAGTACTATTCAGCCATTAGAAACAATGAATTCATGAAATTCTTAGACAAATGGATGGAGCTGGAGAACATCATACTAAGTGAGGTAATCCAGTCTCAAAAGATCAGTCATGGTATGCACTCACTAATAAGTGGATATTAGCCTGGAAAACTGGAATATGCAAAACATAATCCACACATCAAATGAGGTACAAGAAGAATGGAGGAGTGTCCCCTGGTTCTGGAAAGACTCAGTGTAGCAGTATAAGGCAAAACCAGAACAGGTAAGTGGGAAGGGGTGGGTGGGAAAACAGGGGGAGGGGAGGGGGCTTATGTGACTTTTGGGGAGTGGGGGACCAGAAAAGGGGAAATCATTTGAAATGTAAATAAGAAATATATCAAATAAAATAAAAAAAATAAAAAAGGAAAAAAAATAAAATAATAAAATACCTCCCACAAGGAAAAGTATTTACCTTAGAGTCTCAAAACCTATAACAAATAAAACATGGATTTTCAAAAGAAATGAGGTAGTGTGTATTATCAATTAAACTCTGCATTGTTTTTATGTCACAGGATTTATTTAAAAATCATAAGAAAATAATTTTATAAAGAAAGATAGCTTCCTGACCCACAGAGAAATAAACAATATTTGCATGTAAATATTTACTCAAAATTTAATCTTCTTCATATAATCAATTTTTTGTAAATAATTATTTTACAACTTGTTTCTTATTAACACTGTCTCACTAGTATTATTCATAACTAACCTGTGGAGCTAATAAATTGGCACAGCAGGAAGAAGCATTTTCCACAAAGATTGTGACCTAAGCTCCAGCCCTGAGACCCACAGGGTAGAAGGAGAGAGCCGATTTCTTCAAGTTGTCACTTGACCTCAGCACACACTTACTAGCATGCATTTGCCCAGTGCACGCATGCACTCACATGTGTGCACATGAATGCACACACACACACACACACAAACACACACACACACTAAAAATGTAAAAACTTCTGCATCCTTTTGAATTATTGCATAGTATCCTTCTGTATGAATTATCACAATGAATTACTCAAAGCGCTATAATTAAGCACCTAATCTCAGTGCAAATTTTCTGTTATTAACAATGTAGTTGATTACATGTCTATAAACATACCATTTATCAGTAAGCTGGTATTTCCATGGAGTTTTCTAACTATAAAGTAATTAAAGCAAAGATATACACATTTAAACATCCATGACACACACGTTTGTACCTCACCAAAGTTGAACTCTCTGAAGGTTAACTTACAGGTCCATGATAATCATGATGGACTGATTAAAAGTGTGTGTGTGTGTGTGTGTGTGTGTGTGTGTGTGTGTGGTGTGTGGTGTGTGTGTGTGTGTGTGTGGTATGTGTGTGCGTGTGTGTATGTGTGTGTGTGTGTGTGTGTGTGTGTGTATGTATGTGTTTACATATGCCCCAGTATGCCTGTGGAGGCCAGAGGTGAACTAGTAGGATTCAGTTCTCATCTTCCTCAATATGAGTTCAGAGATCATGTTCAGATCATAAGGCTTGATAGCAAGCACCTTCACCTGTGGAGCCATCTTTCTAGATCCTGTTTTATTTTTACAGTATCATCAGTTTGCAGTGTAATAGTTTCACTCAGTGGTGCCTTTTTAAGAGTTAACAGACTGGCTTTCAGCTACTGTTCACTGCATGAACTCAAGCTGTCAGCTTGTTCTTTGAAGGCCATATTTGAGGCACTGTTCTAGTTTTTGTTTGTTTGTTTTTTACAGATTCTCTGTATTAGGTTTTTATGTCACTATGACAAAATATTGGAGAAATCTACCTAAAAGAAAGACAGGAGAAGCAAAATAGTAGGAAAAGACAGTTGCCACCAAGGCTTATGACCTCTATTTAATGAAAGGAAATAATTGACTCCCCAAAACTTTCTTCTGACCCTCATTGATACACTGTGGCATGCTCACCTCCCTAACCCGCCCCCAAAATACACATATACACACAAACACACACACACACACACACAGAGAGAGAGAGAGAGAGAGAGAGAGAGAGAGAGAGAGAGAGATTACAAAGTTTAGTGCTTAGATGTTGTGAAAGGGTTAGATCATGGAATTGAGGGAGAGGACTGAATATATAATAAAATGCAGTGTATGAAATTCTCAAATGACAAATAAAAATGTTTCTTATAAAAAAAGAAGATTCTATACCAGCTTATTTTTTGCCATTGTGGGTTTTTTTTTATTTGATATATTCTTTATTTACATTTCAAATGATTTCCCGTTTTCTGGCTCCCCACTCCCCAAAAGTCCCATAAACCCTCTTCCCTCCACCTGTTCCCCCATCTGCCTCTTCCCACTTCCCTGTTCTGGTATTCCCCTATACTGCTACACTGAGTCTTTCCAGAACCAGGGGCCACTCCTCCCTTGGACATCATTTAATATGTGGATTATGTCTTGGATATTCAAAGTTTCTAGGCTAATATGCACTAATCAGTGAGTGCATATTATGATTGATCTTTTGAGACTGGGTTACCTCACTTAGTATGATGTTCTCCAGCTCCATCAATTTTTCTAAGAATTTCATGAATTCATTGTTTCTAATGGCTGAATAGTACTCCATTGTGTATATATACCACATTTTTTTGTATCCATTCCTCTGCTGAGGGACATCTGGGGTCTTTCCAGCTTCTGGCTACTACAAATAGGGCTGCTATTAACATAGTGGAGCATGTGTCCTTATTGCATGCTGGGGAATCCTCTGGGTATATGCCCAGGAGTGGTATAGCAGGGTCCTCCAGAAGTGTCATGCCCAGATTTCTGAGGAACAGCCAGACTGATTTCCAAAGTGGTTGCACCATCTTGCAATCCCAATAGCAGTAGAGGAATGTTCATCTTTCTCTACATCTTTGCCAACACTTGCTGTCTCCTGAGTTTTTGACCCTAGCCATTCTGACTGGTGTGAGGTGAAATTTCAGGGTTGTTTTGATTTGCATTACCCAAATGATTAATGATGTTGACCATTTCTTAAGGTGCTTCTCAGCCATCCAAAGTTCTTCATGTGAAAATTCTTTGTTTAGCACTGTACCCCACTTTTTAATAGGGTTATTTGGTTCTCTGGGTTCTACCTTCTTGAGTTCTTTGTATATAATAAATATTAGCCCTCTGTTGGATTTAGGGCTGGTGAAGATCCTTTCCTAATCTGTTGGTTGATGTTTTGTCCTTTTGACAGTGTCCTTTGCTTTACAGAAACTTTAGTTTTATGAGGTCCCATTTATCAGTTCTTGATCTTAGAGCGTAAGCTATTGGTGTTCTGTTCAGGAATTTTTCCCCTGTACCCATGTCCTCAAGGGTCTTCCCCAGTTTCTTTTCTATTAGTGTCTGTGTGTCAGGTTTTATGTGGAGGTCCTTGATCCATTTGGAGTTGAGCTTAGTACAAGGAGATAAGAATGGATCAATTCACATTCTTCTGCATGCTGACCTCCAATTGAACCAGCACCATTTGTTGAAAAGGCTATCTTTTTTCTACTGGATGTTTTCAGCTCCTTTGTCGAGGACCAAGTGACTATAGGAGTGTGGGTTCATTTCTGGGTCTTCAATCCTATTCCATTGATCCGCTCTGGAGTAATGTTTGAGGTCTGGGATACTGATTCCCCCAGAAGTTCTTTTCCTGTTGAGAATAGTTTTAGCTATCCTGGGTTTTTTGTTATTCCAGATGAATTTGAGAATTGCTCTTTCTAGCACTATGAAGAACTGAGTTGGGATTTTGATGGGGATTGCATTGAATCTGTAGATTGCTTTTGGCAAAATGGCCATTTTAACTGCTAATCCTGCCAGTCCTTGAAGCATGGAAGATTTTTCCATTTTCTGAGGTCTTCTTCAATTTCTTTCTTCAGAGATCTGAAGTTCTTGACATATAGGTCTTTTACTTGTTTGGTTAGCGTAACCCCAAAATACTTTATGCTGTTTGTAGCTATTGTGAAGGGTGTCATTTCCCTAATTTCTTTCTCAGTCTGCTTCTGATTTGCTTGAGTTGATTTTGTAACCAGCCACTTTGCTAGAGTTGTTTATCAGCTGTAGGAGTTCTCTGGTAGAGATTTTTGGGTCACTTAAGTATAGTATCATATCATCTGCAAAGAGTGATAGTTTGACTTCTTCCTTTCCAATTTGTATCCCTTTGACCTCCTTATGTTGTCTAATTGCTCTAGCTAGGACTTCAAGAACTATATTGAAAATACATGGAGAGAGAGGGCAGCCTTGTCCAGTCCCTGATTTTAATGGGATTGCTTCAAATTTCTCTCCATTTAGTTTGATGTTGGCTACCAGTTTGCTGTATATTGCTTTTACTATGTTTAGATATGGGCCTTGAACTCCTGTCCTTTCCAAGGCTTGTAAAATGAAAAGACGCTGAATTTTGTCAAATGCTTTTTTAGCATCTAATGAAATGATCATGTGGTTTTTTTTTTCTTTGAGTTTGTTTATGTGGATAGCATTGATGGATTTCCGTATACTATTTTGGGTTTTAACAATTAGATTTTATATATATGCTAGGAACAATCTAATCACCTTCCTGTTAACAGAAATCTATCCACTTGTATAGTACACCAAGGGCAGCTGTGCCTTCAAAGGATGACTCCTGCTTACTCTCAGTATCTAACTCCTTTAAAGCCACTCTTAGCTATGTTGGTAAGACGCCCTACATTTCCAAGGGCATTCCTACTATAATGAAAACGAATTAGACAACCCCCCTACTTAGGATAGATTACATCTATAAAGGGTGATTAGAGAAATAACACAATAGGAGATCAAAACTATGCTTAGTGTCAAAATAAAAAATATTATGTTAATTGCTTTTTAGTATTGCTGCTGCATTCTAGATGCTTGTTAATATTCTACATGCATTCTTAAAATATTACATGAACCAAACCTCTTCTTCATTCTCCATCCCTAAGATTGTAACTTATCACTCACAAACGTACAGTTAAAACATCTTTCTCCTACTGTAAAGGTGATTCTACAGTGTGTGTGTGTGTGTGTGTCTGTCTGTCTGTCTGTCTGTGTCCTGACTCGACCTTGGTGTATATTGTCATTGACAGATCTCCTTCTGTTTATATGAGAACAGTATTTAGTTATTTCTCTGATGTCACATAATCACATCGATGCATTGATTTAGACATCCTAATTATCATGTTGTTTAAAAATCTGTCTCCAGTTAGTTTCCTTTAATGTGGAGTTCAAGATACCTTAGACTAGAGTATCCCCTAAAGGCCATTCCAGTACAATGACTTCATTATCTAGATTTCCTAGACTCCTTTTATTATTTACATCCGATGTTAGATTCCCTATGTTCATGGGATAAGAAGGACAGCAAGACAGAAGCATGACTGGCCTCTTCATGTTCACTCTTATACAAAAGGTAAAGCTTCACATGTAAAAATGTTATAAATCCAAGCCTTATAAAGCACCCATTACCACCATCAAGGACAAGCCATGTCTTCTCTGATGACTTTGGATCTTTTCAAGCTGCTCGGTAGCCCTGGATTTTTGTATTTTGGAGTCACTGTGGTAGTTAATATTAATGACTAACCAGGCATGGTCTAGAAACCACACGTGAGACACGTGTCTGTGAGAGATTAAGTAGACTTAGTTAACAAAGTGTGAAGACACACCTTAATGGTGTGAAATCCAGGACTGAATGCAAAGAAAGCAGTGAGCTGAATGTTTTGCTTTCTGTCTGTGGACACATTTTGACCAACTGGCTCACAGTCCTACTGCCAGTATCTCCTTACTGTGATGTACTTTCCTAAGTTGTGAGGTAAAATAAACTTTTCTTTGAAGGTCAGTTTATTAAATAACTAATATCACCACCCACAGAGCTGGCCGTTTGCTTTACAGTGTCAGTGGAAGGTTAGCAGGCTTAATTCTGGACCCACATGGAAGTCTCCACAAGCACATGTTTACGACTCCTCTGACAATCTGAATGTGTTTGGGGATTGAAAACAGATATTAGACTATATGAATTCACAAATAATTAAATTATTTCTAACAGATTTCTTCCATCGATAATGTGGGAAGTTTTTGCTAGTCCCTTTGAAACTGTTGTACCAAAAAAATGTCTAAAGAAAGAAGAGAACAACACTTCAGGAAACTTGTTTCATCCTCTAACTTTTCTTATTTTCTAATTTTTCTCTCAGATTTCTGCTCAAATATCACGGAGCTCATTCCTACATACTCAGCTCTCCTGTATATAGGTGGTCTATCTTCACTGCTACTTCCCCACCATGACCACTCCAGGGTTTCTGCAATCATCAACATAAATGCTTGAGTTTGAGAAAATATGTATGAAGCATCTCTGGCTCTCCATCATATTCCCAGTGACAGACAACTGGCAGAAATTCATCAAGTGTGTTGAGAAGAAACTGCTTATGGACAAAATGTGACATGTGCCCAGGCTCATAAGTTTGTGTGCCTAGTCCCCAGCTAAGTATGCCATTTGGGGAGGTTGTGCAACTGTTAGTAGGTGAGGTTTTGCTGAAGAGAGTGAGGGCTCTAATGTCTATGGTCCATCTCTGCTTCCTGTCCTGTTTTTTATTCCTGACCCACTAAGAAGTGAGACAACAATCTCTTGTTCCCATTGCCATGAAGGAATTTGTCCCTTAGTCATACTTTACCTACCTTGATGAACTTATATCCCCTCTGTGTGTGATCCAAAAATAGATCCTTCCTCTCTTAAGCTGCTTCTTGTCAGATATTTGGCCACAATGATGACAAAGGTAACTAAGACAACTCCCTGTTCCACTCTGTAAATGTTAAATTTATTTTCTTTGTAATGATGTGGTATATGTGGTATGTGCACCTGTTTGTGAGGACACACACACAAACACACACACACACACATACACACACACACACACAAACACAAGTATGCACATGCATGTGTGAATGTTAAGACCACAGGTTGATTTTTACTTCCCTTGATGAATATCTATCTTCCTTTTCTTTTAGTTATTTACATTTTTGAGATAGGATCTCACTGAAATTGAGTCAGTTGAGTTGGTAGGTGGTTGGCCAATGGGCTTCAGGACCTGCCTGTCTCTGCCATCTAACACTGTTGTTACAGGAGCAAGTCACCATGCTAGGCTTGTGTTCTAGGGATTCACTGATCTCAGGACTCTGGGTTTATGCAGCAGGCTAACCAACTGAATGTTCTCTGTAGCCTCTCTAAGTGATAAATTTCAGGAAACATTTATAGATGCACAAGGTGCATGGTTTTTCAATGGCTAGTAAATTTGGTTAAGAAACATTTAAATATAAACATGCATAAATATAAGTATATGCAGCTGTATTTAAATTTACAATTAATGCCTCAACCATTTAAACAGAAGGTACTATTTTATAATCTTAATAATCTCCAAGTTAGAACTTAAAGTTACTTTTCCAGACAGAAATAGCATCAATTCAGCAAGACTCAGTTTTGGAAGGATGAACCAGTAGAATCCAATTCCAGATTCACTGAATATTATTAGTACCTTTAGTCTAGATTAATGCTCCTGTTACCAAGCATCAGTGCCTTCAATTCTCACGAAATTTCTGTCCTGACTAGAGGCATTCTGTCATAAAGTCATTGTTTGACATCTACAAGAGGAGATATGACTTGAAATTTGCAGAGAAAAATACAAGACAGAAAGATGGTATTCCTTGTTGTATTTCAATCTCTCCACAGCTCCATTTGCAGAATTCTCGGCATCAGTTTGAGATGCACTTCCTGTATATGTAAATTAATGTAAATGTCAGGTTAACATAAGCTAATTTAATTTTGTATCAATGAAGATATGATGAACAGGAGATGAAAATTTAATTAAAATGGCAATATGATATTCAATGTTAATAAAATGATGAAATTATTCTTCTGGGATTTTCCTTTTTCTGAGATGATAGGAGACAAAGAAAAGGGATAGCACAGAAAGCTCTGTACTTGGGTGCTTTCTGCCTGCTTTTCTCTGAGGAGCATTAAAAAGTCACCCTCTTAGTACTGCTTCTACAGTCAGCCAGAGAGCTGGAATCACTAATCAGTCATGTAACAGGGCAATCACTAAAGCTGCCCTATGTAATTTTCCATCCATAAAAAGGTATGCACATTTAAAAACTCGTCCATTTGTACATCACAGTAATAACACAGGAATTATAGAAGATTCTAGGCATGAAAGCTCCTTGAAAAACCAAGAAGCACAGAAACTAGGAGGAAGCTGTGGATTCGGTATTCTGAGAGTCTTCCTGCATGCACCCATTATTTCCTTGCTGGCTATAAAAGTATTTCAAAGTTTTTTGCTCTGAAACATGAGAAAGTGGCCTCATACCTATTTTCCTAGAGAATTTCCTTTTTCTTTTTTGTTTATTTCTGAAAACAAGCTTTATTTAAATAAGGATTTAAATGCCTTATATAGCATTAAAACTGGAAGGGAAAAGAAAACAAAAGACCAGTTTGTTCCTTCACATGGCACTGGGCAGTGGATTGTGTGGAGTTGAAGTCTCTACAGCTGGCCACATGACCAATGGCATCAGCTTGGCAGTGGTTCCCTTGTCATAAGTTTACCTGATGCCAGGTGGGCCTCACCCTTCATATTTTACCATCCCTTGGCTAGGATAGATCTGCTTTAAAAAGACCTCCCTGGTGAACTAGATGTCCATGACTTCTCTGGAAAGGTGGCCCTTTCTGAATTCTGCCTACCTGGTCAGACTCCAGGAGCTCTTTTTACTGCCAGAGACTTTCTAGTGACATAGAATTTTCAAAATATAAGCACTGTTGGCGCTTTGAAGGAGATAGTTCTTTGTTTTAGAGGCTATCTCAGCAGCATATACTCAATGAGTACCAGTAGCTCATCTCCAATTGTAACAAGGAAGACTCCAGACACTGATCTATAGTTCACATATAACATGTAAACGTGAAAACTATCTTGTAAAGAACACACCAATCTATATAAAGGTTTATCTAAGAATGTTAAATTATAAATCGTTTGCATGAATATGTAAATACTCATGAAAAATTAATGGTCGACCTACTGATGCCATTATTAACAATCTAGATATTGATGTTATCAAGGTATGATTAAAAAGGGAAGAGTCATATTAAAACAAACATCATGAAAACAGACAACAAAACATCCATCAGTGGCACAATCTCAGATATTCACACCAATAGAAGATTCCAATAGTATATTATCAAGATCTAAATGTAAGCTGAGAATCAAACAATTATATCAATTCAATATTAATATTTTCTCTGATTTGCTAAAGTAAGAATTATAGTGTCTACTGAACAAACACGTGCCTAATAAGAGGTGCTCATTTAACAATGACCCAAACTCAATAACATGAATTAGGTTCTAATGTGCCCAGTACTTAAAGATAATCAAGAAGAAATATCATTTCCCCACATCTTATGATTTTTATTGCTATTATTTTGGCAGCTCAAGTACACCAGCCTTCGCACTCCACTGAGGAGGGTCACAAGGTGGCCCTCTGTGAGAACTACTGTGGACTAAAGCAAAATTGATGTTCCTCCAAGTAGACCTCAAGATGTGTGTGTGTGTATGTGTGTGTGTGTGTGTGTGTGTGTGAGAGAGAGAGAGAGAGAGAGAGTTATGGAATTTACCAGTTGCCATGCTGTTTCTCAATTCTCATACATGGTCTTATTTCTTTAGAATGAATGATCTATTGTCTTGTAAATGTTCTCCTATTTTTTTTCTTAATCTTTTGAAAACTCTATAAAAAGCTTAACTCTACCTAACTATCTCTTGTTTTATATGACTAAAGAAATTGTAGAGGTCGGGCAATGATGGCACAAGCCTTTAATCCCAGCACTTGGGAGGCAGAGGCAGGCGGATTTCTGAGTTCCAGGTCGGCCTGATCTACAAAGTGAGTTCCAGGACAGCCAGGGCTACACAGAGAAACCCTGTCTCGAAAAAATGAAAAGAAATTGTGGATTTCATATTGATATAATACTTTCAGCTCTACAACTATAGAACCAATGAATGCACCAATTAAAGACACTCCCTTGGGTAGTCACCTACTCAGTGATGAAGGCTGTTAATGCCTCAATAAATTGTCCCATTTTATCTTGATACTAGGTTCGAAAGAGTTGACCATATTTAATCAATAAAGTTAAATATTGACAAACTTTTCTAAATAGTACCAAGACAAATTTAAAAGGAGAAAAATGAGTAAAGAGGAGGAGGATGGAATAAAAGACAACTGAGGTAGCCATAGTAACTCACCGTCACTGAGGCACAAACTAAGACTGGAAATAACAATGTAAGAATTTTTTGTTTAAAGTGGAATAGTCATAGAGTCATAGAAGAATAAGACTTAGTAATGGGAGAAGTTGGTAAGAGTAGAAAAATACCCTAAGAGTCTGCTGTTCTACTCATCTGATTTCTGCAATTCTAGCAGATTAACATCAGCTAGAAATGCAGAGGCAAAGCAGCTCAATAGGCATGGGTGAAGCTGTAGTAACTTTAAACATTCTTATTCTGATGACGCTACAGCCTTTGCTCCAACTCCTTTTACTATACTTGTTTAAAAACAGGGAATAACAGTTGAAATGTAAATAAAGAAAATATCCAATAAAAGAAAAGAAAAAACTAATTTCTACTGTGATGTTTTCATATAGCCATATAATCATGTCATTTTGTTGTCATTTTTATTTTTGTTTTGTGATCCACTGAGTCTATCCAGTCCTCACAAATGTGCATGTGGGTGGAGCTATCTACCAGAGCAGAAAAAGCTCATCAGTGGCTATGATACTGAAGAGAGTCAGTGCTCCCCTCATAGCCAATAGCTGTTGTTAATTAACTTGCTTTGAAATCCTTTGGACACATACCTTTTCCTCTTTCTTAAAATTCCCATAATAAAAGAACCTTCAGATCTGTAGAGGCAGTAGTGAATTGGAGGATATGAGAGTATCTTCCAAACCAGATATAGGCGTGTATTCTGGTTCCCATTTATCTCTGCCTCTTCACATGTCCCTTCATCTCCCATGTCATAGAACAATTCTACTTCAAGGACCAACCCTTCAAACCTTGCCTTCTTCCTTACTTTGTTCCTTTAATTATCCCCTCATGTGACAAATTTCAAATCTTCTTTGGTTTTGCTTTTCTGTGGCTTCCATCTCTCCACTCTCTACAAACTTACATTGGCCTCTTTTCATCTGAAGGAGAAAAAGGGAAGTATATGCTGCTGGCTTCATCCCATCCTTCCCTTTAGTCTCTAACAGAGTTCCCTCTGTGCTGGCCTCACCTGCTCAGACAGCACAGCCGCTTCCCTTTCAACTCTCAGAGGCTTCACCACACAACATTGCTTGCTCCTTGGATTTCTTTATAGTTGGGACATAAGTTGGAAAGTTATACCCACTTTAAGGGTAGTTAATCCTCTCCCCAAAGACCTGCCCAGTGGAGGTATCTTCAGGAATGGATACAGAAAATGTGGTATATTTGCACAATGGAATACTACTCAGCAATTAAAAACAATAAATTCATGAAATTTGTAGGCAAATGGTTGGAACTGGAAAATATCATCCTAAGTGAGGTAACCCAATCACAAAAGAATATATATGGAATGCAATCACTGATAAGTGGATATTAATTAGCCCAGAAGCTATGAATACCCAAGACACAAGTAGCATATCAAATGACTCCCATGAAGAAGTAAGGAGAGGGCCCTGATCCTGGAAAGGCCTGTTCCAGCATTGTAGGGGAGTACCAGGACAGAGAAAAAGGAGGGAGGTGATTGGAGAATGAGTGTATAGAAGGCTTATGGGACATATGGGTTGGGGGGAACTGGGAGAGGGGAAAGCGTTTGGAATGTAAACAAAGAATTTAGAAGATAAAAAATGAAAAAGAAATTCATAACTCAAGTTGGCAAAGTCCACCTTCACAGTGCCCTTGCCACTAATCTACCCTCAGACTTACACTCAAGATTAATAATAACATATATCTACACAGAAATTCAAAAATATTATTTGTAATAGCCATGAAAGGGAAGTAATGACCATCAGTATATTGATGAATAGATAAAATCCAGTATATTTTAAATAGCATAATTATTTAGAATAAAAATCAATACAAGGACATGTACTCAAAGGACTCTACATACTACTACAATGATATTTCCACATCTATGCTTGTCACAGCCCTGTTTGCAATTGAACAGAGATGGAATGAGTCTAGAGATGGAATGTTCATCAAGAGATGAGTAGAAAGTGAAAATGTCACACACACACACACACACACACACACACACACACACACACGCCTTTATTCATCCATAGAAATAAAATTTGCAGGAAAATAGCTAGTTGTAGAAAGCATATGAAATGAAGCAACCCCCCAGTTTAGAAAGATATCCTGTGTGTTCTCTCTCATATGCATATTCTACTCCCTAATTGTTAAATATATATATCCAGATGGAATAAATATGGAGAAAGGCCCGGAATCTAGAAAGGGACCCATGAAACTAGGGGCAAAGGAAGCCTTAAAGGAAGTGATCAACCCCCTAGAAGAAAATGGAAGAGAAGCATACTGGGGTAAAAGAATATGTGGGAAAGGAGGGTTATGATGATACTAATGTACATAAAATGAATAAATAAACCTAAAAATGTGCTCTATTTGTGTATGAAATGATCACAGTGAAGCACAGTACTCTGTGTACCTAATATATGTTAATAAATACCTCCTGAAAATAAAAAGTAAAGTATCCATTTGCATTAGAGCAGGAATTACCTTTGATATCATTATACTGAATAAAGGAATCTACTTATATGCACAGTGCTGTTACTCAATTTGTATGAAATATACAGATTGGAAAGACATAGCAATGGGGAAAATTAGCAACTGCTAAAGTTCAGGGATTGTTGAAATGTAGAGAGTCAAGGTAAATAGGTACAAGGATATCTGGGGAGGTAGAAAAAGGTGTCCTAAGGTTATGATAGTTGCTCTACAGTTCAGTCATTGTACTGAAAAGCTTTGAATCATATACATTAGACTTTGTTATAAAGTATGCAAATTACATCTAAAAAGGCTATTCTCAGAACAAAATTATAAAACATGCAGAAAGTGCAATGTTGAGCTTAACATGAAACTAAAACCAGGATCTCTTTTCCACAAGGCAGGGTTTTTTGTTTTTGTTTATTCTCCTCCCAACCCCTGTGGACACTGTAGGGTATGTCAGGGTTATAAGAACTACTAGTGACTTGCTGGATAAGACCCCACCCAGGACTTCTCAGTGCCTGAGTGAGCATGCTTTTAAAGAAAGGAAATACTGACTAATAACTTCAATACAAATGTTTTTGTTTTCCTAGCAGGAACTAAAAGTCCCTAAAATCTGAGCACACAAATCTCCAAATCTTTAGTTTCTTGGCATTTCTTATGAGATATAAACCATTGTCTCATAATAAATTGCATAAGATTTCTCAATCAATATTTATTTAAATGATCATTTCTCCAAGCCTCAAAATCATATGCCTGTTAACTTTAGCAAGCCACCCCGAGCAGCTAGAAAAATAAAAGTATAGCAACTTCTTCCCCTCTATTTCGGTACCCTTTGATATGTTACACTGATTTTTTTTTTCAGAATTTTTCATCTAAGTTCATTGTGAGTTTGTTAATGTTATTTGCTTTCTATTTATTCTTCCTAGACTGTAAAGTCTCAAGTTCTGTAAGTTCTCAAGTGTATTTGCTAGGTTTTCTCTCTGACAAATATCCCTAAAATTTAACACCTTAAAATAACAAACACTTACTTAACTATCAGTTTCTTTAAATGAGACTATGAGAAATGACCAGTCTTGCCTGTGCTCACACTTGTGTCTGCCCTAAGTCAATCAGCTGACTGAAAACACAGTTGGTTCAAAATCTTCTTAGCTGGGATAACTCTGCTGTTCCGTCTCATCTCTCAACTTACAGGAAGCAAGCGCAGGTTTGATCTCATAATAGCTGGACAGAGTTACAAAGGAGAAATTCAAAACTAAATGATTTCTTGACATCATATCAATTCTGTGCCAAGCCACAGGGACAGTCCAAGATTCAAGGTACAAACAAAGCATTTTCTATATCCGTTTATAAAACATATACGTTACTTCACATACTTATTATGGACCTGTTTATTGGCAACCCTTAGTCATCTATTCTTTTATTACTTCCATATCATGAAAGATGATTGCTCTACAAAGAGGAAGACACATAAAAGGAAATTGTAGTATCCATTTCTGCAAGCAATGTACCAGAGATTTATCATGGTTTATTAATTGCAATATCTTTAATTTGATAACTGTCCTATAGACACTGTAAATGTGACCTGAATGAATAAATGGTTGAATTATCTGTTGGATACTTTTAACTCAGAGTCTCTCCAATAAATTGTCTTTTCTTTGTTGTAAATATTTACTGTATATAGATGCTCACATCAAATTCTATTTTGAATGAATATTTACATTTGGAATGTGCAACTGCTATTCTTTTACGGTTAAAATCAACTTTGATAATCTCTTATAGTTATTACAAAGTCAAGTGGCTAATTGCTTCTGGAGTCCATGAAGCATTCATATTTCTTTGAGGACTCCCTTGAGGACATAGGCAATGTTTCAGAACACATTTCCTATCAATCTCTACAACTATGTAGAGAGTAGAGACTATGAAAGTGAGTCTTGGTGTGTCTTCCTTTCTCTTTGTTTCTTTCCATTTTCTAAGCCATCTCACTTCCCTCTCTGTTTTCAAGCATGAAACCAGCTTAGACACAGCAGAACTACAGACTGCCAATCCGTAAAAGCATGTTGGAGTTGGCTTAAGGAATTTTCGAAAAGCCTAGGCAATAACACAGAGCTACAGACAAGGAGGCAGACAGCGTCTGAAATAGTAACTATTGACTCTGTGTTTCTCCTTCCCTGTCATATAAGGAAAGCAAATCAGAAAATAAAAGAAATTCACTATTTAATTATACAGTTCCTGTCTGAAAATATATACCCCTCAAAATGCAAATGTTGCCATTTAATCCCCAATGTGATGCTATTAGGATGGTGGTCATTTAGAAGATGAGCAGATGATGAATGCGAACCATCTTGAATAAGATTAATTCTCTTACACAAAGAGGCCCCCAAAGAGTAACCTTTTCCCTTCTTCTGAATAAGATTACAGCCAAAGAGAGCTGTCTACAAGGCAGAAAAACCTAGCAGACATCAAACTTGTTGGTACTAAGAGTTTCATAGCTTTTAGAACTATAAGAAATGAATTTGTTATTCATAAACTACCTACTTCAATTGGCATTTGTTTTTGCTGCTCATGGAGACCAAGATCATTAGGAATAACCTGGGACAGGTTTATTGGTAAGAGGACTTCAAAAAACTGTTTGGTTCCACTTCAGTGTGCCTAAGTAGATAGATTCGATATTTAATCTTCATATGTTCTTCCCAACACAGTGCTAAACATGGTGTTTTAGAATTACTATTACTGAGAGGTTTTTGTCCCTTGGAATTGCATCTTCTTCAAAAAATGACTAACATGTTCTACTGTTAGGAATTACAATAGCCAGGGAATCGATCCAGCCACTGTTCTGGATTGTAGCATGCCTTAAGTACTCATCCAAACAGCAGATTGTTCAAAGCTGTGACAGCAATCGATTCCTTTTCCAGCAGGCTCTTGCCAACTGGGATAGTTCTGTTCACAGTGGACAAAGCCTTTTCACAATTGCAGATGAAGCTACAAAAGGTAATTCAAATACAAGCAGTGACCTCCAACTTTCCTTTCTGTCATTTATCCAAATCTCTCAGTGTGAAAACTTCCTCAGAATTTCATTCCCCCGCGTTTTTCACCCATAGACACCAATTCCTAACAGGTTTGGTTTTTAATGACTTTTTAATACTCATACACCTCTTCCAATCCTTCTAGCCTTTTGCAGCAGGTCTTCGTCACTTCAAACCTGCATCACTGAAATCATCTTCAAACATAACGCTATGCTTTCTGGACTTGGTATTTAGTGTCTCTACGTATGCTTTTTAGCATTGGTCTTTAAATCTACCCACTACAAGATAAAGCTGCTTGTGGTGGCTTGAATGAGAAATCTTCCCAATAGACTAGCATAGTTGAACACTTGTTTCCCAGTTGGTGGCAGTGTTTGAGGGGTACTGGGGCCATGCAGGAAGAAGGGCGTCACCTGGGCTAGGCTTTGAGGTTATACAGGTTCACTCCTCTGCCAGTCTGTTCTCTAAGCTTTGTGTTTGCAGTAGAGATATTTCTCAGTTTCCTTTTCTTGCCACATTGCCCACTGCTTGCTGCTGCCTTTCCCACCATGATAGACTCTTAACCTTCCAGAACCACCAACTGAAAACACTTCTCTGGTTCTAAAATGACCTGTTAGCCATTTCTAAAAGGATTTAAATGGCATGTTATATGTGGAGGAAAAAAACACTTGACAAATTTTAATTGATTAATTAACTGAATTAGATAATTAAAACCATTTTATAAGTGTAAATTATTTTGTCATGCTCCGACCTTGTCACCTTTTCTGCCCTTTCTTGGATTACAACATTTCCCTCCTATCTTACCAGCCTCCATTTTACTTTTTTGACTTCAGATTTATCCTCTTCCTCTCTCTTCATGAGCCCAACAGATTGCAGGATGTGAAGATTTTTCTGTCTCATTATCAAAGACCATCCTGTGCATAAACCACCATGGGAGCTAATCAAGGTCAAACAACCCATTAAAAGATGTCATCCCAAGTACCTGCTCACTAGGAAACAGGGATCAGGCTCCAGTCTGTCACCTCTTAAAGGACACCTTGCAGTTCATCCTAACTCCCATCTACCCAGAACTCCATCCTGGATAGGCATTTCTAAGAATTCTTCCCAGTCAGCCCATCCCACGATGACCTTTGTCCTCTGAATAAGGACAAACTTCTTTGGTTCACCTTGTTTAGTGGGCACTTTCATCCCCCACCCCCACCCCAAGTGGAATTTAGTCATAGCAGCTTATTTATACATTGTCAACCAGGCTGACTTTTTCTTCATTACAAAAATAGCTTGTACTGTTTTGTAATCTTATATTATCAAACAGGGGCTGATATGTGAGCACTGTCAGTGGGTCTCTGGGCTTTTCTAGTCACTCTGGAAGTGACTAGTAACAATATTGTCTTTGAGCTGTAGAACTGATCTATATAGCTTTTCCTGTAAAGGAGAAGGCCCATAGAAACAGAAACCTGTTGTCTCTATGGAAAAGGAAAGACAGAAGAGAGAACCAGGGCAGAGAAGCAGGCTCCTCCATGTCCAAAGACAAGGAAGCACAATGTGGCACTTTACACATTGATGTAAAATTTTTGGATAAGAAACTCCAAACAAATCTTGGCAGTGGTGGTGCACTCCTTTAATCCCAGAGACATGCAGATCTCTGCGAATTTGAAGCCTGGTCTACAGAACAAGTTCCAGGACAGCCAGGGCTATATAGAGAAACCCTGTCTCGAGAAACATTTGAAAAAAAACAACCCTCCAAAATGTTCTCATGTTTTAAGTCCTCTGACACACACACACACACACACACACACACACACATACACACACACATACACACACACATCATATCATATATCATTTATCATCATATATCATATAACATAATCTCCATCCTGGTACAGGCCGCATGAACCGTCTGAGGGTTTTTCTGCTGCAGTCAGAGGAGCCCCAACTTGTTTACCCTTGAGGTTAACTGAGATTTAACTGCAGCTATCATTCTGACACCAGAAAATCTTAAGATTAACAGATACCATAGAAACAAGAAATATTCTGATGATTCAAGAAGGGAGAAAAAGAAGCACCTGCAGATTCAAAGTTAAATATTACTCCTGGAAACCCACTATCAATGAGACCCAGTGAGAAAAGAAAATGTCCCTTCATTTTTTGCTTTAAGCAACAACCCCATAACAATGAGCAGCTCCTTTGGAAACCAGTGGTTCCTGTCCTCTGGATATTGTAAAGGACAGAGGAAACAGCTGCTCTGAAAGCAGAAAGCTTCACTGATTTCCTTCTTGTTCATTCTCCTGTGCTGGCCAAGTTTCTGATACAGAAACCAAAAACTTATTGAAGGAGCCAGTCATGTAAAATGCATGGTTTTATGTCAAACCCATGAAATAAAATATTATTTATAGACTAAAATTTAAGAAAGAAAGGAAGGAAACAATAGTAAAGGAAGAAGGAAGGAAGGGAAGGAGACCTGGAGGGAGGGAAGGAGGGAAAGAGGGATGGAAGGGGAGGGAAGAAAGGAAGGAAGAAGGGAGGGGGAGGGAAAAAGGAAGGAGAGAGGAAAGAAAGAAAGGGAGGGAGGGAGGAGAGAAGGAAAGGGTGAAAGAGAAATCATTTGTCATTTCTCTTAACTGTTAAATCCCTGTACCTGAGCAGGGTATGGTTGCCCATGCCTTTAATCTCAGCACACTGGAACAGAGTAAGGAGAGCTCTTCAGAGCCAGTTTGAGGTGTGGGGGAGGGGGTTAAGGGGAGCAATGGATAGATAATTCAGAGGTTAAAAGCACTGATTGCACTTCCAGAGGACCTGGGTTCAATTCCCAGCTCCCACATGGCAGCTCACAATTTCAACATCCTCACACAGATATACACATGTAAGCAAGACATCAATGTGCCTAAAATAAAAAAAGACATTATAGAAAGGCCTGCTTGGTTTACATAGAAAGTTCCAGGCCAGCAAGGGCTACATACTTAGACAAAATTGGGTCAAAAAAGAAAGCAAAAAAATAAAAAAAAATTAAAAAAAAAAACCCAAAACCCAAAAAACAAAAAAACAATTCCCTAACCTGAATTGTGAGATCAGTCCCATTTTTCGCCTTTATTTTTGTATTAATACAACTGGCACAAATGGAGAGTCTGACTAAATAAAGGTACATATAGGTTACTGGTCTTAGTTTATTACAGCATTGCTATTATTAAAGTCCTTTATTATCACAAGGAAAAGTGAAGGCCAATTTTGATGCATTAATATTTTATCGTAATACAAGTATTTTAAAATAAAACAAGCATCAGGGGTTCTTTAGAGCTGTGCGACATGTTGCAATTATTTCTCTGATTGCTCTATTACTTGGCAATTATATTCCAGTTGGGCGCCCCCTTTCCAGTCCTGTTTAAAGTCTCTTTCTCAAAATAGCAGGAGCAATGACCCTCCCCCATCATAGTCAAACATTCCTAATGGAAATACAAAAATACAAAAGAATTAAAAGTTAGAAGTCTTGGTTTCCAATGTAACATCTGAAATTTAGGGATTGATTTATTTCAAATAAACATCTGTTCTAAAAATAGTAAAACATACAGAAGAAAATTATTTGGCCATATAGTTCTACTTCATGTTCATGAACAATAAATGAATGAATGAATGAATGAATGAATGAATAATAAGTAAAGCAAGCAATCAAGTTAAATTTACAAACAAGTACTATTTGTATTAGAGAAGCCCAACTCAGTGTATCTTCTCCACAAAGTCCCTGTCAACCTCTCAGGTGTAGACACCCCAACAGGCGTACATTCTGAAATGGCTCTGTTGCAATGGAATATAATACTCTTTCCCAGAGTAAAGCAAAAGAAAGCAAATCCACTCTTTGTTCAGTTTAACAAATAAAACAATGGCTTCAAGTGACAGGGCAGTCCTTTCGCCCTGTTTATAAACACAAGGGGGAAATCTCACTGGCAACTTTGGCAATAAAAAGATGCAGCACGGGTGTTCAAAACAGCAGGTGCAGACATTAGAAAGATACAACTGAAGGGAATGGGGGGAGTGAAAGATCTCCGTATAATTACTTGAAAAGGAAACCATTATTCAACAGAAAATTCGAAGTTCAGATACAACGCAAAACTCTTGATGCCCTCTCACATGGCTAGAAATGTACATTCAAACGAAGCACCAAAATAATTTTCTTGTCTGGGGTGGGGGTGGGGCAGCAAAAATAACTTCAGGGAAAGAATGTCTGGGGGAGGGGAACGCTCTAAAAATCGAGAGGGCACAAAACTGGTTTTACTCTCAGAATTCTGGGGCTGTTGGCTGGAACGAATTAATCCTCTAGAGTCTGAGACTCCACAGAGATAGCTCTCTCCTTTAGGTATGTCTCTAACATCAAGATCCTAGGTAGGTAATGATAAGGTGCTGAGACCCTTGGCTCTGAGAGCCCAGACTTCTGCTAATTCTGTGTGAGCACACAATGTCCCACAGAATAAATCCGGGCATTGTTAGGATATGCTAAACAAAGTTATTCCTCAATCAAAAGGGGGAAGGGATTGATTGAGAAAATTTGCATCCTATGCTTAAAATTTTCCCTTTAGGTCCTTCCCCCCCCCTCCCCGGACGCGCGGCAGGAGTTGGAAGCACTTAGGAGCTTTTTCACTCTTTGCCTCCTCTACGCACCCCACACCCACACTTCCTTAGAAGTTTCTAAGTCTCCACCCTCTTGCACAAATTCAAACTTCTCTACTAGCTCCTGGATGCTGTGAGAGGTGAGGTGAAGGAACCTGCATGCTGCAAACTCAAGGAGGCAAGCTGCCTGGCTGCTAGACAGGAAAATGAGGGTGGGGCGAGCCATCCCCGGGCAACTCAGCATCCTCAGCGCGCCCTTCCTGGCCAGCAGTGGGCGCCTTCTGCAGTCCACACATGGCCTTGCCAGAACTTACTGAAAGGACAACAAACTATAGGAATAAACCTCTTCTTTCCAAATATTCTGATTGTCAATTTCTTTGGTGAGTGCTAACACCAGGACAGGAAAACATCCGCAGGCCTTCCTGCCTCTTCCTCATGGGCCGGGCCTCATACTTAGAAGTCCACTCCAACAGACACCTTTGCCACTTGATTTTGAGTTAAAAAAAAAAAAAAAATTACTGAAACTTGGTGTTGTGCACGGGGGAAAGGGATCTTTTGCTATTGAGCAATGCAAAAAATTCCAGCGTGCACCATAACCCAAAGTAGTTCCAACTGCATTTGCACACCAGCGATGAGTGCATGGAGACCAGAATTAACAGTGTAGATTGACACCCAAAGGGAAAAGGTGTTTCTAGAGCAAGAGGGAGGGAGAGTCAGAACAGTCTTGAAGTTCCAAAAGTAGGGCAGAGGGTGGCAGTTCTAGTGGGCGTGGCAGATGTCCATACAGTTTATATTTTCTGTTTGGGTTTTCTGCCTTGGATCACCGAGGTTTAAACTTCCATCGTGAAGAATTGGGACTTCGAATAGGGAGGAAGTTATTGCAACAATAAAAACTGATCCTAGGGCCAAAGGCCGAGCCAATAACTTTTCACACAGATGCTGAGGGTTCTCTAGGATTTCTGCAAAAAGCACTGTCCCCTTGAAATGAGATAGAGAGAGAACAAGATCTGAAAGCCACGGGCTAAGAAGCTGCGAGTTCTAGGAAAAGCAAGTTATCTTAGGTGTTGCTTCCGGGGCAGGGCTACTGAGTGAAGGGAAGGGTCCTGTAAGCCCTACACTCTTCCTCCTCCTCTTCTTCCTTCTCCATCACCACCACTATTACCACCACCACCACCACCACCACTATCATCATCATCATCATCATCAACGTCATCATCATCATCATCATCATCATCGGCGGCAGAACTTGCACTTGATGATCTTCTTAAAAGCGTTTTGGAAGTCTTTGTTGAAATAAGCATAAATAACTGGATTGAGCAGAGAGTTGGAATAGCCTAGCCAGTTAATTATGGCACCCAACAACTCAGGCATGTGGCAACTGCTCTCACAGAAAGGCAGGACTAGGGCCACAATGAAAAAGGGCAGCCAGCAGAGGATGAAGGTGCCCATGATGATGCCCAGAGTCTTCACTGTCTTCCTCTCACGGGCCAAGGCCATCTTGCGCTTTGCCTCGGCATTGCGCTCATTTTTTCTCTCCAAACAGGCGGAGGCATAGGAGGTAGCTCCTGACTCGCTGGGCAGAGGAAGGTGCCCTTTGGAGTTGCCCACTCGGTGCACCTCGATCACCTCCAGGGTGGCGTCGTCGTCACCCTGTCTCACCGCCCCATTAGCGCACGGAGTCCCCACCGCCCTATTCTCAGCACTGCGCCTGCAGTCCCCACTACCTGGCTGTCCATTCAGGCTCTTCTTGGGGGGCGGGGCCGACGATGTTCCGAAGCTGGTGCCTGCTCCCTTCTTTTCCACCTTCTTGACGGTCTTGCGGATTCGGAAGCGCGCGGCTCTGAAGATGCGCCCGTAGAGAACCAGCATGAGCAGCAGCGGGATATAGAAAGCGCCGAAAGTGGAGTAGATGGTGTAGCCATGGTCCTTGCTGATGGTGCACGCGTCGGGGTTCGAGCGGTCTTCCGGGGTGCGCCAGCCCAGCATGGGCGGGATGGAGATGAGAAAGCCAATGAGCCAAGTGAGCGAGATCAGCGCAGCGGCGCGCCGGGGCGTCCTCTTGTTAACGTAGTCTATGGGGTCGGTGATCGCCCAGTACCTGTCTAGCGCGATGGCGCACAGGTGCAGGATGGACGAGGTGCAGCACAGCACATCCAGGGCGATAAACAGGTCGCAGGTGACCTGGCCCAGGGTCCACTTGTTGAGCACCTGGTACAGAGCAGCCATGGGCAGCACCAGCACTGACACCATGAGATCGGTGACCGCCAAGGAGCCGATGAGATAGTTGGCCACATTCTGGAGGGAGCGCTCCAGGGCGATGGCAGCAACCACGCAGGCATTACCGAGCACCGCGCAGAAAATGAGCGTACCCAGCAACAGAGAGGTGACCACTTGGTAGCTGAAGGTCACGTCGGAGATGCCAGTAACGTTGCCGCCAGTCCCAAAGGGCTCCTGGGACGTTGTGGTGTTGTTGCCCTGGCCAAGACTAAACACATCCATGCCTGCCTGCACTCCCGATGGGGTGGGGGAAGGGAGGGGGAAAAGAACTGCAAGGGGATCTCCCTCGCCCCTCCCCTAGGGTCTTCCTTCTTTTCTGGGGAGTTTCAGAGGGAGGGGATCCAGAGACTGGAGCGGGAAGTTCTTACTTGCCCTGGCGAAGGCATCTGAGAGGAGCACTCACCGGCGCTCTCTTGCTTGGCTTCCGCGGGTCCTGAGCACACAGAGGCTCCAGCTAGGAAACTGTAGTTGGGCTGAAAGCAGCTTCCAAATCTCTGGGTGCTGGAGAGATGGCTGCAATATCTGTCTCACGTTGTCCATTTCACTTTGTCGCTCTCCTACTGATCCAACTGGCTGCGGGGAGCCAGACTCTCCCGAGTAACAAACAATCTCAGAAGTCTCTGGATTCCAGAAACCCTCCCGGGTCACTCTGTGACCCTCATCTCCTAGTTCCCTCTCTCCTTCTCTCCAGCCTTCTCCAGTCTGCTTTTCTTTTTCCAGCCTCCTTCTCCCGGCTTCCTCCCACTGGCCTTCCCTTCCAGTTCCCCTTTCCTTCTCACCTCTCTTTCTTTAGTCCTGTGTCTCGCTCAGACAGCTAGGCTCCCTTCCTCCCACGCTAACCCCCGCCACCATCCAACACTTCCCCAGTCCCGAGTGCCTCCTTCTTCTGGGTCCCCGCCCTCCTCTCCCTGTAGCCAGGCGTCTTTACAGTCTACACCACACTCAGAAGTCACTTCATATATCTACTCCGATCCGCTAGTCAGACCAATGTTTTAACAGATTAAACTCCGCCTCCTAACTAGCAAAACAGAGGGAAATTAAAAAGGGGAGGGGGGTGGAAAGGGAAAAGAAATGAAAAGAAAGAAAGATATATTTCCCCCACCGCGCATTCTCTTTATTATTGCCAGCTTCTTAAATAGGGCCAGGTTCACAATGTTGCTGTAGGGACAAGGAAAAAACCTTCAGAGACCCTGAAGGGTGGGAAGCTGGGCAGCCCACCTTCTAAATTCTGCCCTCTAAATTATCAGGTAGACAGTGTGGGTCTTAACTTCTTTTAAAAAAAAAAAAGGTTCATTTAATGTATTAACCTTTCCTGGGGCACTGGTGCCTTTGACCTTTTCATATTACCCTTGTGGATTGGGCGGGGGCAGGGGACAAATTATAAAAGACGGTTAAAGGACAGGAGCTGAAAAGAGTCGAATCTCAAAGAAAACATTAAAACTTCAAGTAGGTATGTATTTTAAACACACACACACACACTCACACACACACACACACACACACACACACACACTTCAGTCACCACTACTCTCTTAATGTCAATGATATTAACACCTCCCATAGATTTGCAGCAAATAAGTTCACGGAAAGAAATGTTTGTCTGTGTATTGTTAATATTGGCCTTCTTTGTCCACGGACTTTGGACTTATGCCTCTCCCGCTAGAGTCTGCAGATCTCAAGGGAACTTGGTGGCATCCCTTGTCTCCAGCAACTGCGAGTCTCTCTGAAATTGGGTTCAGCACCCGGGACAGCTCTGCAATAATGGCTTGCTTATGCCGCCACCTTCCGGCAAGTGCTTCAGAGCGCCATCAAGAAATGTTTGTCTTAAAAAAATTAAGGAAAGCCAAAGACTCTAAAATGCCTATTCTCAACCCAATCGGTGAACCTCTAAAAATATTTGCAGTAGCAAAATTACACTCATGAAGGAGCAACAAAAAATAATTTCATGGCTGGGGGTGCACCACAACAGTGCTAAAGAATCACAGCATTAGGAAGGCTAGAATATTACGAAATAAATAAACTCCACAAAACATCGCTATAAATTTTTTTCTTCAACTATTTCTTTTCTTTCTCTTGGGTTTTTCTACCAAGCCTGGTGTATGGGATAGCTCCCTTTGAAGTTACGTCATCTATCACTCAAATTCTATAGAAAAAATGGCAGACAAAACTTTCAGCTATTTATGTTGTGGTGCAGCTTGTGCTATAGAACTCACATGTTTCATTAGAGGAGGGTGGCAGTATTGCCTTTTCCATAAAGAAATGACTTTATACTGAAAATTAGAGATATCGAGGAGTTTGCTTTAAGCTGCCTTTTTGAAAAAAATCAATCCCAATTGAACACAAAGAATGGCACTTCTAATTAATCAGAATAAAAACAGCACACGAAAAGATCTACTTAGAGATTCCGCTTACATACTTGAAATGAAGAAGTCATAATGCAGTTCTCAGAGCAGCCAATTCTAGAAAACAGGCAAGGACTCAGTACAAATTGCAATTGTCTTATTTGTGTATAATGGTCTTGAATTGTGTTCAAGTTTGAGCTTTGAATGTCATAGTTTTGAAATCTTAAAACCAAAGAAACAAGTAATCACTAAAGCATCAAAGAAAGTCCAGTTTGGCAGACATATACAATATAGGGCTGTGTACCTAAAGATGGATTGACGTGAGCACAGTTCTCCATCATTTCAGGGTAGGAGAACGCTGAAGCTGTCATACACGACAATTCATAACACTGAAAGAAGCAGTCTGTAAAGCAAGACAGACTTTGAGAAATGTTTTTAAAGGCATGTGTGCATGTAAAATATTCTGCTAAAACCTCTCACAAAGCATAGTTAAAATGTTTATTAAAATACAGTAGCAACTGAAGAGATTATAGTGGACACTTAATGTCTAAAATTTCCAAGGATAAAACTTTAAGAATGTAGCTAAGACTACAAAGTAAAAAAAAAAAAAAAAGTTTATATTCAAAATGCAAATATGTACATAGCATATATAAATGTATAAGTCATGGATCAGGAAACATGTCAGTCAGCAATTGTCCTTTGTGTACTGGATCCCAATTGATTTAATACCTAACAAACTTATTTTTTTCTTGTCAATAAAATTAAAAGGTTTTGAATCTGGAGTTTCTGTTTATAAAGTCTGGGATTTGATTTTATATCTTAATATGATAGAGTGTGACATGGCCAATTGTACCATCTTAAATTCATGTTTAGGATACTCCCAAGGAGCTCATATTCATCCTTACATTGATTTACCTGATATATCAAACATTTGCTTTCTTAAAATGTAGATTTGTAGATGCTTTTCTGGATTTCTGGTTGCTAGAAAGACAGGGCATGCAGTACCACGGTTCCACAGCTTTCAGGTACCTGATAATGTTGTGATTATTTGTTTTTATTATACTTATAGTACTGTGACACATAATAAAAGCATACTAGTATTAAATTTCTTCATACTCACACTTCACCAACTCTTTTATGTTTAACACTTAAGAAATACAGAAGATTGACAGGTATGGTGGCCACAAATATTATCTCAGCATTTTCCTTCTGGAGCTAGAGGCAGGCATATCTCTGAGAGTTCTAAGCAAGCCTGTTGAGTTAAAGACCAAGCAGGGATATGTATTGAGACTGTACATTTTAATGTCATAAAATCACCACCACCACCACCACCACCACCACCACCACCACCACCACCACCACCATCATTCAGTTTGAAGTGATGTAGTAGATAGGACTGATTAAATAGTGCAAAAATTTTCCAGCCAGACTTAAGCTCATTCTTCAAGACTTCTGAAGTAAACATAGGGGAAAATCTTGCTTTCTAATGGTTGTTACTGATATGATTTCCAGACAAAGATATCAATCACTCTGCTTTTATTTCTAGCTTGAATTTACTAGAATCAAGCCAGAACTTGTCAGGTTATAGATTTGTGTGCAATATGTCATCCATCATGGGGAAATTCTCTGAGATATTTTATGAGAGATAAGTATTGTTTAACATTTACACAGGAAATTTGCTCCAAATCCAGCACTTTTTTTTTTCCTTTTTTTTTCTACAGTTCTTTTTTTCCCCAGGGATTCAGATCCCAGTAGTCACTAGACCTTAGCCCAAACTTATTCATGTTCTTCTCATTTTCTTTTTTTTTTTAATTTTTTTTTAATTTTTTTATTCGATATAATTTATTTACATTTCAAATGATTTCCCCTTTTCTAGCCCCCCACTCCCCGAAAGTCCCATAAGCCCCCTTCTCTTCCCCTGTCCTCCCTCCCACCCCTTCCTACTTCCCTGTTCTGGTTTTGTCGAATACTGCTTCACTGAGTCTTTCCAGAACCAGGGGCCACTCCTCCTTTCTTCTTGTATCTCATTTGATGTGTGGATTATGTTTTGGGTATTCCAGTTTTCTAGGTTAATATCCACTTATTAGTGAGTGCATACCATGATTCACCTTTTGAGTCTGGGTTACCTCACTTAGTATGATGTTCTCTAGCTCCATCCATTTGCCTAAGAATTTCATGAATTCATTGTTTCTAATGGCTGAATAGTACTCCATTGTGTAGATATACCACATTTTTTGCATCCACTCTTCTGTTGAGGGATACCTGGGTTCTTTCCAGCATCTGGCAATTATAAATAGGGCTGCTATGAACATAGTAGAGCATGTATCCTTATTACATGGTGAGGAATCCTCTGGGTATATGCCCAGGAGTGGTATAGCAGGATCTTCTGGAAGTGAGGTGCCCAGTTTTCGGAGGAACCGCCAGATTGCTTTCCAGAGTGGTTGTACCAATTTGCAACCCCACCAGCAGTGGAGGAGTGTTCCTCTTTCTCCACACCCTCTCCAACACCTGCTGTCTCCTGAATTTTTAATCTTAGCCATTCTGACTGGTGTAAGATGAAATCTCAGGGTTGTTTTGATTTGCATTTCCCTAATGACTAATGAAGTTGAGCATTTTTTAAGATGCTTCTCCGCCATCCGAAGTTCTTCAGGTAAGAATTCTTTGTTTAACTCTGTATCCCATTTTTTAATAGGGTTGTTTGGTTTTCTGGAGTCTAACTTCTTGAGTTCTTTATATATATTGGATATTAGCTCTCTATCTGATGTAGGATTGGTGAAGATCTTTTCCCAATGTGTTGGTTGCCGATTTGTCCTCTTGATGGTGTCCTTTGCCTTACAGAAACTTTGTACAAATCCAGCATTTTAATGTAGTTCTTTGAGCAGAGGTATAAGACGAAAAGGCTTTAAGGAGAAGCTTTGCCATGGTCATTGCTGAAGTCAGGGTTCATCAGTAATTGCCTAGCCATCACCCCCAATTCCAGGAAAGCTTTTCCAAGGAGGGAAGACACTGTATGAAAACTAATTAAAACCTGACTTAGGTGGTTTCTAAAGTTCCTCTTTGCAAAGAAATCAATGGTTAGTTCCTTGGCACTGGGATAGACTATCTGAAGCTAAAATACTATTCTAAACTGAATGCTTTCTGGTTCTTAAATAACAAAGTTGTAAGACAATTAATTACTCCAAAACCATAAATTTTGACTGAAAATCACTAGGAAAATGAGGTTTAGGTAGAAAATTTTGTTTGGATAATTTGAGAATTAAGATTTTCTTATTACTCAAAATTTACAAGAAATTCAAGTAAACCAAAAGAGTAAATTAAGACTGAGCATAGACTCATGTGTTTAATCCTCACCACCCATCTTCCTCTAGAAATGTCACTTCTTCACTGTTCTCTTCCCCTTATGCACTTCTTGTGGTGAAGCACAAAACAAGGCCTCCTTGTTTTCTAAATAATCAAACAAGTGCAACCATGGACCATCAAATGATATGTTTTTGATCTTAGCCATTCTGACTGGTGTGAGGTGAAATCTCAAGGAGTGAGGTAACCCAATCACAGAAGAACACTCATGGTTTGCACTCACTGATAAGTGGATATTAGCCCAGAATCTTGAGATGCCCAAGACACAATTCACATATTAAATGATGCCCAAGAAGAAGGAAGGAGAGGCCCCTGGTCCTGGAAAGGCTCGATGTAGCAGTGTAGGGGGATACCAGTACTGGGAAGCAGAAGGGCATTGATTGGGGAACAGAGGGAGGGGAGAGGGTTTATGGGACTTTTGGGGAGGGGTGAACCAGAAAAGAGGAAATCATTTGAAATGTAAATAAAGACTATATCTAATAATATTAATAAAAAAAAGAAAACAGAGCTTAAGGGGCCATCCTGGTGGATGCTTGGAAGAAGGGAAAGTTAGAAATGTGGACTCTGGGGATATCTGTTCATGAGGTTTTAGAGTGGAAGAAATATTCTATCAGGAACTGGAAAGAGCCATTCATGTAATGTTTTTGCCCAGAACCTGGCTTCATTCTTCGATATCCTGAGAACTTGAGTGAAATTAAATTTAAAGACAATGGAAAAATTTGTTTTGGGGAAGATAGGTCTGTAAGCAAGATTACACATTTGGACAAGGGGAGTACCAACAACAAAACATGTAACTGTTAAGATCCATGCCTTTGAAGAGAAACCTGACATTCTACACAGGGACAACAAAAAACATTGTCTTAAAGAGAAGGGTCCACCTATCAAAGGCTCCTATGTGTTAAAATGTGAATTTATGTGAAAAGAGAAAACCTGAACAGCCAACTTCAGGGGTACTCCTCCTTTAAAAGCAACTGCTTAGAAAAGTGTTTTCCCTTGGGACCAGCATCCAGAGTCTGACTCAGCTGATCAAGGTAGAGCAGGCTCCAACCCAGGCTGGCAGAAGAATGTGATGGTACTGTTCATGTGGCACTTGAGGCATGGCTAGACTGAGGGGGTCATAGGCTCCTGATCCATGTGAATCCTGGTGTTTGCCTGGTGTTGGGGTGTCCATGTAAGCTTTTCAGGCATGACAAATGAAATCCTTTTTTGTCAGAGAATTGTATCCTTACAACAGGAAAAGAAACTAAGACCTATTCACAGACCTCAAAGTTCTTTTAAAAATATTTTTACTTTGTTGATAAGTTTTTGATATTATTTGTATATTTTGGATAACAGTCTCTTGTTTTAATTTTTTATTTTTGAGATTATAACATAATTAGGGAACTTCTTCCTTCTCTTTCCTTTCTCCAAGTCTATATATCCCTCTTTACTCTCTTTCAAATCTGTGGCCTCTTTTTGGTATTTATTTTCTAAATTATTTTTAATAAGCCACCTTGAAGACTAAAAGTGATCAGCTACCATTTTTGAGTATTAGCAACATCTTTTAATATGTTTATTGGGAATAGAAATCACTTATAGCCAGTCAACCACATAATGGGAAATCAAGAAAAAACAATAATTCCCAGGGGCACCCATGTTCATCATTCCAGAGTAAAGGGAAAATGACTGTACTAGAGTGTCTGATTGCCACTAAATAAGCCATTAATATCATTTTACTGTCCAATATAATCATATAACCCCTTTTCTTCAAGGAATGTTAAAGTTAGAGTTGCTTTCAAACAGATTAGATCTCTGCTTTGGCTAGTTTTTCACATCTTAAACTTGTTAATACTCCAGGGGAATAAAATGACTGCCACTGTGCCGTTGCATCTTGTCATTTGGACTTTAGAGCCAACTACTCTGTCTTTAGCAGAAAGAAATGGAGTCAAGTGCCAGGATTTATTATTAAATACTTTGGCTTTTAGTCATGATTTGTATAATGAAACAGCAATGAGACACTGCATGGTGGAGTCCAGGCACCCTGTTAGGTCCTTCCTGTGCTCTATGATATTCAGTCCTCACAACAGCTTGGATCTCTTCAATTTTAAAATAAACAAATGGACACATAAGGGGAACAGATCTGTTGCTTGTTTTCTTCTTAAATGGTTGAATACATTGGAGACAGAATTCACAATCTGAAAAACTATGTCCCACATACTAAAGCTTGACTTTAACAGCAGCTGCTGCTGATTCATTAAAGACCATCAGCTAATGAGCAGAAAATGTTCAACTGGGATTGAGCAGAGAGAAAGGACAAAATCAGAATTCTGTTAGAAATCCCAAATCCTTGGAAAGATCCATTGAGGGATACCTACATCACTCTTAGTAGCTTCTCCTCCCCCAGGATCCTGTTTAATTCCTCAATTAACTGCTTGGGAACTCCTCAATATTCCTCATGTAGCCTTTTACAGTAAATATTGTGGGGCTCTTATAATGCAAACTTATTCAAATAAAAGAAAATTAAAGACTTTTTTCCTAGACCATACAAGGGGGTTTCATATTATGTTGATAAATTCAAGGCATCTACTTTTCTTATCTAGATTCCAAAGCAAATGGGTCAGCCATAGTGGAAAATGTCTAAAGAAACAGAAACACTTTGAAGTTAAAATTTGTATTCAATAATTCATTCCTAATTCTTCATATATTAATTCATTCATTTCTTCATATATACTTACCAGACTACCCACACCAGACCTTTCCCTAAAGGTTTTAATCTCTTCAGGGAAATAGCTAAGAGTAGCTGATCCAGGTTAGTCATTATTATATAGTTGGCTCCTAACCATAGGCAGGATGCCCCTCTGCTCCTGGATCAGAAGTCTTTCTCTACACAGAGGAAAAATATTCATCAAACTGGACCAGAATATTCCACCAATGAGAAAGTCTATATCATCACTAACCAGGAAAGAAAATTAGTAATTACCTCCTTAACATTGGATTTAATAAGAAAGACTGCAAAACAAATCGGCTTTGGTTCTGCCTTTGCTCAAAAGCTATACAGAAATAGACACTCTAGCAAGTTCTCTCCAATTGTTAGTTGAGAAAGACAAGATCTTACAGAAAGATCACAAGAACAGAAAAATTAAAATAGATTATATACTAGGGTATGCATCAAATCATCTACAAAAACATGTTGAAAATGCAGACTCCAGACCAGTGACTCTGTTGAAGTAACCCAGGGATCTGTCTGTTTAACAAGCCCTCTATATGATGCTGATGGTGTATACCACCTTCCTGTAGAGACGGAACTTGCAAACAAACAGAACCATGCCATTTTCCTGTAATATCTAACTACATTCTCTATCTTGATTGTTATATAAACTCAAAGCCCCTTTGGTGATTTCTTAAGGGAAAAGAAAAATATTTAACAAAATCTAAGTTCAGAGGCAAAGTTTAAAGTTCACAGTAGAGTCCCTCTGGATCAGTGGTTCTTAGCCTGTGCGTGGAGACCCCTTCGTGGGTTGAATGACCTTTTCACTACAGTGGTTATATATCAGATATCCTGTATATCAGATACTTACATTAAAAGTCATAACAGAAGCAAGAATGCCTTTATGAAATGGCAATTAAAATAATGTGTTTGGGGGTCAACACAATATAAGTAACTATGTTCAAGTGTTGCAGCATTAGTAAGTGGTTAAGAACCACTGCTCTAGATGAAGGGAGAAGTAATTTAGAGAAAAGAGCTCACAATTGATGTCTAAAGAGAGCTGGAGAACTGGGGTCCCCCAATAGAAAAGCATCCAGGCAAGAAGTCCAAATCCAAATTGGAGTACAGGCAAGGGCCAGCTGTCAACACAAGCACATTCTCTGTGAACGTGCTGGAGAGGAACTCTCCATCCAGCTGCTCTCTTGGAACTCTGATGTGATAAGCCTCTTCTTCTCCGATGTGTGCTCTTCTAAATAAGCGGTGGAAAATGTAATACTTATGGGTGAAGGGTTAATATGGCCACAGCTCAGAACCTCAGTTCTAGCATCTTTATCTGAAATGGAATGCTTCAAGTTTAGGAAATGCAAGATGTGGCAAGTTCAGCACGCACTCGGCCCTCAGTGAAGCTGTAGGTTCGTGGGCGCAAAGCTAGTGATATGACTAATCAGAAAATGGACTGTTGATTTTCAGTCTGCATTTTACCTATTTGTATCAGCACAAAGTAACAGAATTCAATGTCATGAGTCATTGGATGATGCTTTCTTGTTGATTCATCTTATTCTTTCATTCCAGAATGATCTTCTATACTTTCATATATATCTTAAAAGAAGGATCTAAGTCAAATAATTTGGTACAATTAGTGGTCAATGGAATGCCACCCCAAAAGAACAGAGACAAAGGCACAGAAAAAGAAAAGAAGTAAAATTCAGTTAATATAAAAGCATGTTCATGAGGATACTATTTTAAACATGGGACTTGGTCCTCAGGGAACCCTTACAGATGCATCAAACTGCCCCCTGCTCTCTAAATCAGCTCTCTAAAGTGGGGAAGAAAGAGGCAAGATTTGAGAACACCCACTCACTGAGCCTTTGCCTGTTCACTTCTGTGTTTCTAACATCCCCGCCCTACTCTCTGATATACACTCAGGTTAAGGAAACTACTCCTGCCTCTTCAGGAAACCCTGCCTCCTCCCCACACCCTGGCTCCTATACTGTGGTCTTTCCAGAGTCTTAACTTACTCAAGGAACTTGGGGTAGAAAGCAGAATGACAAGAGGTTAGTTGGAGTGAGTTTAAACCTCTGCCTTATGCAAGCTAATATCACAGGAGGTACAAAAATGTTAATTGTGACATGTATATGTCTACTACAATATGTTCAGCTCTGCTGAGCCATAGGAATGAGTAAGTCATATTCTTTGGGACTTTCTACAAGTTGTGTTTTCGGAGGAGTGTTCCTCTTTCTCCACATCCTCACCAACACCTGCTGTCTCCTGAGTTTTTAATCTTAGCCATTCTGACTGGTGTGAGGTGAAATCTCAGGGTTGTTTTGATTTCTATTTCCCTAATGACTAATGATGTTGAACATTCCTCCACTGCTGGTGGGATTGCAAGATGGTACAACCACTCTGGAAATCAGTCTGGTGGTTCCTCACAAAACGGGACACAACACTTCCAGAGGACCCTGCTATACCACTCCTGGGCATATACCCAGAGGACTCCCCAGCAGGTAATAAGGACACATGCTCCACTATGTTCATAGCAGCTTTATTTATAATAGCCAGAAGCTGGAGAGAACCCAGATGCCCCTCTATGGAGGAATGGATACAGAAAATGTGGTATATTTACATAATGGAATACTACTCAGCAATTAAAAACAATGAATTCATGAAATTTTTAGGCAAATGTTTGGAACTAGAAATATACCATCCTAAGTGAGGTAACTCATTCACAAAAGAACACACATGGAATGCAGTCACTGATAAGTATATATTAGCCCAGAAGCTCTGAATATCCAAGACACAACTCACATATCAAATTCTTCCCAAAAAGAAGGAAGGAGAGGGACCTGGTCCTGGAAAGGCTTGATGCAGCATTGTAGGGGATTGCTAGAACATGGAAGTGGAAGGGGATTGATTGAGGAATGGGCTGAAGGAAGAGGGCTTATGGGAGTTATGGGGAGGGGGCAACCAGGAAAGGGAAAATTATTTGGAATGTAAACAAAGAATATAGAAAATAATAATTTAAAAAAAGTTGTATTTTGGGGATTGGGAACACAGCAGAAATAGCATAAGTATGAAATCTGCCACAGAAACAACACATATTAGAAAGAGAGGAAGAAAACTTTAGTGGGAAGAATGATTTGGAGAAATGAAAGAAATCCTAGGGAAAGGGAAGTTGAAAGAGTTTTTCCCAAATACAAATGGACTCTTTGACACTGGCAGGGGAAAAATAAATGTGTATTCCTTCAGAAGTAAGGTTCATTCTGGAAGTAATATTGAGGAAGCGTTATGAACCTGACATTTATAGGAGAGAAATAGGAATGGAGATGCACAACCTTATCCTAATAGCAGGAGAGCCAGTGAGGTTTAAGCAGGGGAGTAATTCAAGGGAGTTCTTTCTATGTTTGACATACCTTCAGACAAGATCACAGAACTAGTTCCCAGAGATTTGCTCAATTAGAAAACGTTCACAAAGAACACAGTGTGTACAGGGTCTACGCCAGGTGCTGGGCACATGCTGGTAGCATAGTCCTTGTCATTGAGTAGGTTGGTGTTCAATAGGAGAGACAGCCTTGGGACTGTAGAACAGTTGGTACTTTTCTACCTATGCATGCACGTATGTATGGTGAGGCCCCTTATCCATCCTTCTGGGTTCCTTGAAGAGTTTCTGACTACTTGCAAGTGTTCCTGTTTCCAAAGTCGGAAAAACTGGAATGGGGACTTGAAACACTCTAAGGGAAACTGTCTAAGGTGACAGTGTGCCTCTTTGAAAGAAGCATGAATAATATAGGTATAGGGGACAGTGGCAAACTCAAGTAGTGTATTTGTGACTGAATTCTTTCCTATTCTCTGCTCCTGAGAAGTTTTTTTTACTGTACTTTTAACTGTACTACCAGTTTCTTCAGCCTTCAGTGACTGTTGCTACATATTGGAACTTTCCTGGACCCTTCAGATTTGAAAGGCTCAGTCTAAGGGTATAAATAATGACTTCCCAAATTTTAATTTTTTTTCATGATTGTTTTAAAAGGAAACAGTGTATTCAAACCAATAAAATTTGATGCTTCCAACTTTCTTCTAATTGTGCTAAGAGCCAAAGTATGTCTTCACGTACTTGCTGTATAGTAGTCTACCCTTGGCAAAATGAATCAAACACTAAAGGAAGATGACAAAATAAAATAATATAATATCTACTTGTGTACTTAGTCTACATAAGATTCCTCCTTCCTCTATTAGAAGTCCAGAATTAAGTCAAAGGGGTGATCTTAAGTGTCTAATGACTTCCTTTTGGCTGTTTCTCAAGTAAAATTTCCTGTTGAAGAATTGGGATCCAATTCAATTAGTTCAATCCTACTTATTATTAGAAGCCAGACTTCATATGTGGGCTGCCCTGAACAAGCACTGTCCCCATGAGCTAGCTGTTTGCATTAGGCCAGTCATCTCTGAAAGACTTGAAACAGCTGGTCTAACACTCACTGATCAATGTCCAAAACCAATTGTCATGTCCATTTCCTTCTGATAATAAGAACAATAACATATAGTTAATCCTGTGTAACTGCCACAATCCTAAATGTTTTGCATATAATTTTATATTGTGATACTATTATTGATATAAGATCTTAAGATAAATAAAAAAGGAAAGGTTATTGTTTAATAGTTTTCATTGGTGAGTCAAGTTGACAAGGAATGGATAGTTCTAGCTAGATCTATGTCAACCTGTTATAATACAGTGTTCCTTCTAAAAGAGGAACACTCAATCAAGATAATTTCTCCATAAGAGTTGGCTGTAGGCAAGTCTGTAAAGCATTTTTTAACTAGTAATTTTCTGAGAGGGCACATCTTATTGTGATGGGTACTATTTTTTGGCATGAGGACCTGGATAATATAAGAAAGCAAGCTAAGCAAACCATGAAGGACAGGACAGCACTCCTCCACAGCCTCTGCTTTCAGTTCCTGCCTCCCGGTTCCTGCCATTCTGGAGTTCCAGCCCTGACTAACCTCAGTTAGGACCCCTGAGAGTTGTAAGCTGGAAAAAATGCTTTTCTCCTCCAGTTGCTTTGGGTCATGGTGCTTTATCACAGGAATAGAATCCCTAACTAACACATATACCTTGAAGTTTTTAAGTTCCAACAACTTTACAAAATAGAATGTTTTAGTTCCTGTTGTAAAGAGGAAGAAATTGGGACATTCATTCACATTACTTACCAAAGTCCCATTTCTTAATAAGCAAAATATCAAGGGCTTGCAGCCCTACAGACCAGACTCCAGAAGCTGTGACCTGGACTGCTGTCTCAATCATTACCATTTTTTTCCTGAAAAGAAGATTCACCTGCTTAGGAATTATGCTTATTTTTAAGAAGCAAATCATAATTGTACATTTAGATGTCCCTCTTCTGCAACTATTCACTTAGTCCATCTACTTTCTTCCCCTTGTAATGCTGTTTTGTTTTGTTTTGTTTTGTGCTTTTGTTTTTGTTGTTGTCTTGTTTTGTTGTCTTTTTATTTTTTGGCTTTCTGTGGTGCAGCCTCTAAGAGAAAAAGTCACTGGTGTATTGATTAGCACACAAGCACCAAGTTATGGTCCTTACCTGAACTGAAATAATCTGGCCCTGGGCATCATTTCAATGCCTTTACCATCATTTGGCAGTTACAGCTAGTTTGTCACAGCTAGGGACAGTGTCAAATTGCTCTCAAATTTGTTCCCTTATTTTTAAGTAGAGCCATTCTAAATCCTTGCTTTCTTTACCTCAAGCTGACATTTTTATTTTGTACTTACATAATGGAGTTATTAAAGATTTTTCAAACTTCAGAAAAGGCTCGGTACTAAATAAAATTTAACTCCCTTTAAATGAAAATTGGTCAGTAGCTATGACAGGAGTACACTATATTTCAAACTTCTCCATCTGAAGAGCTAACAAAAATACTCTCTTTTTTTCAATACCAACAACAATGACTAAAGCCTATTGAACCAGTGTCACATGGCAGGCACTGCTAAGCACTTTTGACACATTATTTTGTTGATTAAGTGAGAAGGCTGAGGCTTAAAGATGTCAGATTCCTTCTTTGACATCACAGCAAGTAGCTATTCTGGAGTGTATGCCTTCACCAGTCAGACAGTATAAAAGAATCCCCATCCACAATTTAATAATTAAATGACTTCAATGGTATGGTGTCTCAGATGAAAAAAAAAAGTATTGTTTCTTTATTGAGAAAAAAAGTTAAGCAGGGATTTTTGTTTGTTTTGTTTTGTTTTATATTTATAGATTTCTAGTATGAGAGTCTAAACCTTTAGAATCACACCTCTTATTTTATGGACATTTTTGATAAATGAAAACATCTGTTTTCTGAATGTTTCAAGTCGTGGTGATGAAGTATGCCAACCATAATCCTTTAAATTTTGCAGTCACAGTTTAACCTAAAACTAGACTAGAGAGCAAAGAACTAATGAGAGCTAATGTGGTTGTACCTCAGACTCAAAACCTTAGGGAATAAGAACCACTTTTTAATTCTCTGTTCACATTTAAGTCCTCTTTTACTCATTTATTGTTCAGAATTACCTCTTGTAGATAGTAGGGAAGTATTTTCCATACTTAATGACAATAATAATAATTAGTTTAAAACAAAAATATATATTAACCAACACTTCATCAAGTACAGACCAAAGTCTTTCTTGTGGAATACTAAGCCAGCCTCTGACATACTCACCTTTGGAAGGAAAACCGTACAATTTCCTTAGTTAATCAATTCAAACAAGCTCATGATCAAACCCAACACTGATCAATGGTAAAACAAATTCTTCAGATTGCACTTATAGAAATCATTTATTTGGTTCACAAAATAAGTATAGCCAAATCTATAACAATAACCCACTTATGAATAAATCAGTTCCTTTCATTGAAACTTTGGGAGGATTAATAGATAAATACTACACTAAAAACAATAAGCAGTCTAATAAGAAAAAACACAGAAGCTGGAGAGACAGCTCAGCAATGAAACATTTTGGCTGCTCTTCCGGAGGACCCCGGTTCAATTCCCAGCACTCACATGGCAGCTCACAACTGTCTGTAACTCCAAGGTATGACACCCTCACACAAATATACATGCAGGCAAAACACTAATGCACATAAAATAAAAAGAACACAAACTATAAAAAAGAAAAACAAGGAAATGGAGAAATAAAAGCAAAAACTAAATGTAGAGATGACATCAATACAGAAACTTAAAAAATCAAATATCAATCATGATAACTAGGAAGACTTCCCAAGAGAGTTATCACTGTGCCCTGATATGCAGTGATAAAGCCATCCATGCCTACCAGGAAAAATTAAAAATGTAATGGAAAAATGTTTTACAATAACAGCAAATACATAATGCACTTAATAATATCTAGGGCTGTGAATGTAGCTAAGTGGTGAGATGTTTACTTGCTTAGCAAGAACAAGGCTGGAGTCACTACCTGGCTCTCCCCAAAAACCAAATACCACCTTCAAAAGCAAGTGCATTTTTAAATGTTGCGAGGAAATTTTTATTGTTGGAGAATTTCATACTTTCATACAACATGTTTTAATCAAATTCAGCTCCCATTCCCTCTCTTTCTTTTTCTTCTACCTGTCCATGACAACTTCATGTGCTCTCTATTTTTTGAAGCCATCGAATCCATTTAGTGCTGGCAGTGTATGGATAAGTGCACAGTCACGACTAGAGCAGACACATTTATGCTTAAAGAAAATTAGCCTTTTGCTACCCACGTCCAAAAAGCCTCTAACTCTCTCCTGCTTCCTCTCTTCCTCTGTTCAACACAGAAGTCCCGCCTCCTCGTGCAGTGATTGATCCCATTATTCATGGGGGGAAGGGTCACCAGAAGTAACCCAGAGTAAGTAATTCATTACAGAGAACCCCTCCTGGGAAAGCAGAATTAACATCAAAATACAGGCAGCACCAGGGCCATCCACAATACTTCCCCTTTTCTGTTCTAATAAAAAACAAAACTTTTCTCTCAAATAAAAATTGAGCACAACTATTACCATCTTGTAGCTAAATATAGTACAATATAGAGCTAACACCCAGTCCATCATTTTTGTCAATAAAATAGAACACCGTTATCTATCCCAACTTAAAAGACTTATAATTTAAAATATAATTGATTTCCCAGGAGAATCCAAAGTTTCAATGTACTGTCATGAATGCAACCCACATCTGGGTTAAGTTACTATTAACATCTGCAAAGAAAAGAAGTATCATTGCGTTTTATCATTAAGTTAATAGCAGTCATTGATTTCTTCTCCCAAAACTAAGCAAATTTCATGTATCAACACTGGGATATTCTCTTTTAAAACCTATAAACAATTATTTATTATTATATTTCCTGATTGCATATATTTAAGTACAGCCTGATCATCTACCATAGCTCATTGATAATCTTAACTTCTTTTCTGCATATTAGCTTTGACACTGGGGTGAATCAAACTTACAAATATTTTGATATTCTGAATCTTTTTTCCTATGCTCTGATATATTTAAATCTGTGCTTCAGAAACAGGAATTGACATGGAGTTACCCATGACTCCAGACACATAGGCAGCAGAGGATGGCCTTGTTAGACACCAAAGAAAGGAGAAGCCCAAGGTCCTGGAAAGACATAATACCATAGTATAGAGGAATTCCAGGACAGGGAAGAGGGAGAGGGTTGACTGGGGAAGGGGACATGGCTTATGGGATTTGGGGGAAGGGGACCAGGAAAGGGGACATTTGAAATGTAAATAAAAAATATATCTAATTTAAAAAAAAAAACAGAATTAGTGGGTTTCAGTGCTCAAATCAATGTCAGCTTTTCCCAGTCATGAAGTGACTTGGAGTTTAAGTTTCATGTTTGTATTATCATTTATAAACTTGAAAACAGTTCAGTACTTTACACCTCTCTACATTAACTCTGGTTAGTAAACAATAAAGAACTTTTAATAATTTATTCAAGTCTCTCTCTTTAGAAAGAAGAGAGAGAGAGAGAGAGAGAGAGAGAGAGAGAGAAAGAAAGAAAGAAAGAAAGAAAGAAAGAAAGAAAGAAAGAAAGAAAGAAAGAAAGAAAGAAAGAAAGAAAGAAAGAAAGAAAATTAACCTTCCCATCTCCCTGCCTAAAGCTCTTCAGCTAGAATGGAGACTGGTACTATCTCCCTTCTCGATGAGGTTTTTTCTTTCTTTCTTTCTTTCTTCCTTTCTTTCTTTCTTTCTTTCTTTCTTCCTTTCTTTCTTTCTTTCTTCCTTTCTTCCTTCCTTTCCTCTTTTATTCCTTTCCTCCTTTTCTCTTTCTTGCTTTCTTTCTTCCTTTCTTCCTTCCTTTCTCTCTTTCCCTCTACTTCTCCTCCTCCACCTCCCCTTCTTCATCCTCAATTTTTCTTAAACTTACGCAAATCTGCACATACTGCCACAACTGTTATTTCTTCATATATGTCCAACAAACACTTGTTTTCTTGCTTTTATTTTTTTAATTTATTTTATTTTATTTTTTTATTTACATTGCAAATGATTTCCCCTTTTCTGGGTCCCCACTCCCCACAAGTCCCACAAGCCCTCTTCCGTCCCCCTATTCTTCCATCCACCCTTTCCCACTTCCCTGTTCTGGAATTCCCCTATACTCTTGCACAGAGTCTTTCCAGAACCAGGGACCACTTCTCCATTCTTTTTTGGACATCATTTAATTTGTGGATTATGACCTGGGTATTCAAAGTTTCTAGGCTAATATCCACTTATCAGTGAGTACATACCATGATTGATCTTTTGAGACTGGGTTACCTCACTTAGTATGATGTTCTACAGCTCCATCCATTTGTCTAAGAATTTCATGAATTCATTGTTTCTAATGGCTGAATAGTACTCCATTGTGTAAATATACCACATTTTTTGTATCCATTCCTCCGTTGAAGGACATCTAGGTTCTTTCCAGCTTCTGGCTACGACAAATAGGGCTGCTATGAACATAGTGGAGCATGTGTCCTTATTGCATGCTGAAGAATCCTCTGGATATAGGCCCAGTAGTGGTATAACAGGGTCCTCAGGAAGTGACATTCCCAGTTTTCTGAGGAACCGCCAGACTTTTCCAGAGTGGTTGCACCATCTTGCAATCCCACCAGCAGTGGAGGAGTGTTCCTCTTTCTCCACATCCTCGTCAACACCTGCTGTCTCCTGAGTTTTTGACCTTAGCCATTCTGACAGGTGTGAGGTGAAATCTCAGGGTTGTTTTGATTTGCATTTCCCTAATGATTACTGATGTTGAACATTTCTTAAGGTGTTTCTCAGCTCTCTGAAGTTGTTCATGTGAAAATTCTTTGTTTAGCTCCGTACCCCACTTTTTAATGGGGTTATTTGGATCTCTGGGTTCTACTTTCTTGAGTTCTTTGTATATATTAGATATTAGCCCTCTGTCGGATTTAGGGTTGGTGAAGATTCTTTCCCAGTCTGTTGGTTGATGTTTTGTCTTTTTGACGGTATCCTTTGCCTTACAGAAACTTCGTAGTTTTATGAGGTCCCATTTGTCAATTCTTGATCTTAGAGCATAAGCTATTGGTGTTCTATTCAGGAACTTTTCCCCTGTGCCCATGTGCTCCAGGGTCTTCCACAGTTTTTTTTTTCAATTAGTTTCAGTGTGTCAGGTTTTATGTGGAGGTCCTTGATCCATTTGGAGTTGAGCTTGGTACAAGGAGATAAGAATGGATCGATGCACATTCTTCTGCATGCTGACCTCCAATTGAACCAGCACCATTTGTTGAAAAGACTATCTTTTTTCCACTGGATGCTTTCAGCCCCTTTGTCAAAGACCAAGTGACCATAGGTGTGTTGGTTCATTTCTGGGTCTTCAATCCTATTCCATTGATCTGCTTGCCTGATATTGTACCAATACCATGCAGTTTTTTATCACTATTGCTCTGTAGTAGAGTTTAAAGTCTGGGATATTGAATCCCCCTGAAGTTCTTTTACTGTTGAGAATAGATTTAGCTATCCTGGGTTTTTTGTTATTCCAGATGAATTTGAGAATTGCTCTTTCTAGCTCTATGAAGAACTGGGTTGGGATTTTTATGGGAATAGCATTGAATCTGTAGATTGCCTTTGGCAAGATGGCCATTTTAACTATATTAATCCTGTCAATCCACAAGCATGGAAGGTTTTTCCATTTTCTGAGATCTTCTTCTATTTCCTTCTTCAGAGATCTGAAGTTCTTGTCATATAGGTCTTTCACTTGTTTGGTTAGAGTCACCCCAAGATACTTTATGTTGTTTGTAGCTACTGTGAAGGGGGTCATTTCCCTAATTTCTTTCTCAGTCTGCTTATCCTTTGAATATATAAAGGCTACTGATTTGCTTGCGTTGATTTTGTAGCCAGCCACTTTGCTGAAGTTGTTTATCGGCTGTAGGAGTTCTCTAGTAGAGTTTTTAAGGTCACTTAAATATACGATCATATCATCTGCAAATAGTGATAATTTGACTTCTTCCTTTCCAATTTGTATCCCTTTGACTTCCTTCTGTTGTCTAATTGCTCTAGCTAGGACTTCAAGAACTATATGGAAAAGATATGGAGAGAGGGGGCAGCCTTGTCTAGTCCCTGATTTTAGTGGGATTGTTTCAAGTTTCTCTCCATTTAGTTTGATGTTGGCTACCGGTTTGCTGTATATTGCTTTTACTATGTTTAGATATGGGCCTTGAATTCCTGTCCTTTCCAAGATTTTTAGCATGAAAGGATGCTGAATTTTTTCAAATGCTTTTTCAGCATCTAATGAAATGATCATGTGGTTTTTTTCTTTGAGTTTGTTTATGTAGTAGATAGCATTTATGGATTTCTGTATATTGAACCATCCCTGCATCCCTGGGATGAAGCCTACTTGATCATGGTGGATGATTGTTTTGATGTGTTCTTGGATTCGGTGGGCAAGAATTTTATTTAGTATTTTTGCATCGATATTCATAAGGGAAATTGGCCTGAAATTCTCTTTCTTAGTTGGATCTTTATGTGGTTTTCGTATCAGCATAATAGTGGCTTCGAAGAAGGAGTTGGGTAGTGTTCCTTCTGTTTCTATTTGGTGGAAGAGTTTGAAGAGTATTGGTGTTAAGTCTTCTTTGAAGGTCTGATAGAATTCTACACTGAGACCATCTGGTCCTGTGCTTTTTTTGGTTGGAAGCCTATCTATGACCGCTTCTATTTCTTTAGGGGTTATGGGTCTGTCTGGAGGGTCTATTTGATCCTGGTTTAATTTTGGTAATTGGTATCTGTCTAAGAAAATGTCCATTTCCTCCAGATTCTCCAGTTGTGTTGAGTACAGTTTTTTGTAGTAGGATCTGATGATTTTTTTTAATTTCCTCAGTTTCTGTTGTAATATCTCCGTTTTCATTTCTAATTTTGTTAATTTGGATACTTTCTCTGTGCCCTTTGGTTAGTCTGTCTAAGGGTTTATCTATCTTGTTGATTTTTTCAAAGAACCAGCTTTTGGTCTTGTTGATTCTTTGTATGGTTCTCTTGGTTTCTACTTGATTGATTTCAACCCTGAGTTTGATGATTTACTGTCTTCTCCTCCTCCTGGGTGAATTAGCTTCTTCTTGTTCCAGGGTTTTCAGTTGTTCTGTTAATCTTCTAGTGTAAGCTCTCTCAAATTTATTTTTGAAGGCACTCAAAGCTATGAGTTTTCCTCTTAGCACTGCTTTCATTGTGTCCCATAGATTTGTGTATGTTGTGCCTTCATTTTCATTAAATTCTAAGAAATCTTTGATTTCTTTCTTTATTTCTTCCTTGACCAAGGTATCATTGAGTAGAGTATTATTCAGTTTCCATGTGTATGTGGGCTTTCTGTTGTTTTTACTGTTACTAAAGACCACTTTTATTCCATAGTGATCTGATAGGAGGCATGGGATTATTTCAATCTTCTTATATTTGTTGAGGTCTGTCTTGTGACCAACTATATGATCTATTTTGGAGAAGGTACCATGAGGTGCTGAGAAAAAGGTATATTCTTTTGCTTTGGGATGAAAAGTTCAATATATATCTGTTAACTCCAATTGGTTCAAATCTTCAATTAGTTTCATTGTCTCCCTGTTTAGTTTCTGTTTTCCTGATCGGTCCATTGGTGAAAGTGAAGTGTTGAAGTCACCCACAATTATTGTGTTAGGTGCAGTGTATACTTTGAGCTTTAGTAACGTTTCTTTTATGAATGAAGGCGCCCTTGTATTTGGGGCATAGATATTCAGGATTGAGAGTTCTTCTTGTTGGATTTTCCTTTGACCAGCAAGTAGTGACCTTCCATGTCTCTTTTGATGACATTAGGTTGAAAGTCAATTTTATCTGAAATTAGAATGGCAACTCCGGCTTGTTTCCTGGGACCATTTGCTTGTAGAATTGTCTTCCAGCCTTTTACTCTAAGGTAGTTTTTGTCTTTGACATTGAGGTGTGTTTCCTGTAAGCAGCAAAATGTAGGGTCCTGTTTACGTAACTAGTCTGTTAGTCTATGTCTTTTTATTGGGGAATTGAGTCCATTGATGTTAAGAGATATCAATGAGTAGTGGTTATTGCTTCCTAACATTTTTTATTTTAATTTTATATGTGTGTGGTTATCCTCTTTGGTTTGATGAAAGAAGCTTAATATCCTGCTCTTGCCAGGGTATAGTTTCCCTCGTTGTACTGGTGCTTTCCCCCTATTAACCTTTGTAGGGCTGGGTTTGTAGAAAGATATTGTGTAAATTTGGTTTTGTTGTGGAATGTCTTGGTTTCTCCATCTATAGTAATTGAGAGTTTCACTGGGTATAGTAGTCTCGGCTGGCATTTATGTTCTCTTAGAGTCTGCATGAGCTCTGCCCAGGATCTTCTAGCTTTCATGGTCTCTGGTGAGAAATCTGGTGTAATCCTGATAGGTCTTCCTTTATATGTTACTTGCTCTTTTTCTCTTACTGCTCTAAGTATTCTTTCTTTGTTTAGTACATTTGGGGTTTTGAGTATTATGTGACAGGAGGTATTTCTGTTCTGGTCCAGTCTGTTTGGAGTTCTGTAGGCTTCTTGTATATTCATGGGCATCTCTCTCTTTAGGTTAGGGAAGTTTTCTTCCATAATTTTGTTGAAGATATTTGCTGGCCCTTTAAGTTGTAAATCTTCACTCTCATCAATACCTATGATCCTTAGATTTGGCTTTCTCATTGTGTCCTGGATTTCCTGGATATTTTGGGTTACAAGCTTTTTGCATTTTGCATTTTCTTTAACTGTTGAGTCCATGGTTTCTATGGTATCTTCAGCATCTGAGATTCTTTCTTCTATCTCTTGTATTCTGTTGTTGATATTTGCACCGATGGTCCCTGATTTCTTCCCAAGGTTTTCTTTTTTTTTTTTTATTCGATATAATTTTTTTTTTACATTTCAAATGATTTCCCCTTTTCTAGCCCCCCACTCCCCGAAAGTCCCATAAGCCCCTTTCTCTTCCCCTGTCCTCCCACCCACCCCTTCCCACTTCCCTGTTCTGGTTTTGCCGAATACTGCTTCACTGAGTCTTTCCAGAACAAGGGGCCACTCCTCCTTTCTTCTTGTACCTCATTTGATGTGTGGATTATGTTTTGGGTATTCCAGTTTTCTAGGTTAATATCCACTTATTAGTGAGTGCATACCATGATTAACCTTTTGAGTCTGGGTTACCTCACTTAGTATGATGTTCTCTAGCTCCATCCATTTGCCTAAGAATTTCATGAATTCATTGTTTCTAATGGCTGAATAGTACTCCATTGTGTAGATATACCACATTTTTTGCATCCACTCTTCTGTTGAGGGATACCTGGGTTCTTTCCAGCATCTGGCAATTATAAATAGGGCTGCTATGAACATAGTAGAGCATGTATCCTTATTACATGGTGGGGAATCCAGGAGTGGTATAGCAGGATCTTCTGGAAGTGAGGTGCCCAGTTTTCGGAGGAACCGCCAGACTGATTTCCAGAGTGGTTGTACCAATTTGCAACCCCACCAGCAGTGGAGGAGTGTTCCTCTTTCTCCACACCCTCCAAGGTTTTCTATCTCCAAAGTTGTCTCCCTTTGTGCTTTCTTAGTTGTTTCTACTTCTGTTTTTAGATCCTGGAAATTTTTGCTCAGTTCTGTCATTTGCTTGTTTGTGTTTTCCTCTAATTCTTTAAGCGATTTTTGTGTTTCCTCTTTCATGACTTCTGCCTGTTGATCAAGGTTCTCCTGTATTTCTTTAAGTGATTTTTGCGTTTCCTCCTTATTGGCTTTTGTATTCTCCTGAATTTCTTTCAATGATTTTTGTGTTTCCCTTGTAAGGACTTCTAATTTTTGATCCATTTTCTCCCGAATTTCTTTAAGTATGTCCTTCATGTGTTCCTGTACTAGCATCATGACCAATGATTTTAAATCCAAATCTTGTTTTTCTGGTGTGTTGGGGTATCCAGGACTTGCTAATGTTGGAGAATTGGGTTCAGATGCTGCCATAATGCCTTGGTTTCTGTTAGTAACGTTCCTACGTTTGCCTTTAGCCATCTGGTTCTCCCAGGAGTTAGATGGTCTTATTGTCACTGGTTGGAGCTTCAACCTACTGTGGATCTTTAAGGTTATTTCTGCAACACTGGATGACTAGGTTTCTTCTGGCACAGATTACTGATATGCTGGCTTCCTCTTTTGTGCCTTTGGAGCCCTTCTCAACCTTGCCTCAAGCAATGCTATACTTAGGTTGTCAAGGTCAACCAGGTGTTTTCTGTCTGCTCTATTATGAAGGGAAAAAGTTGTGGTGGGGGTCACTCCCTCTGTTGATAGGGAGTCCTATGTGTTGATAGCACATAGGACACAGGTCCTACAATGGACTGGCTTGCAGATGAATCGCCTATGTGCTCAGTTCCTGAGTGCAGGCAGACCCCTGGCGGTTTGCAGCACCAGAAATCTAAGGCTCAGGGTGTTACAGTACCTAGTGATCCTTTTGTGTCCCTGCAGACAGCAAATATGGCTGCGGGGCTTCTCTCCTTCTACAGCTTCCTGGGCAGGACACGGGCCCTGAGCCCAGCGGGCTGGCAGACAAAAGCCGCCTATTTTTCTTGCTTTTAGAATCCTTTTGCTTTAGTAAAGTTTCTTTTATGAATGAGTGTACCCTTGCATTTGGAGCATAGATGTTCAGAATTGAGAGTTTTTCTTGGTGGATTTTTCCTTTGACCAGCAAGAAGTGTCCTTCTGTGTCTCTTTTGATGACTTTAGGTTGAAAGTCAATTTTATCTGATATTAGAATGGCTACTCCAGCTTGTTTCCTGAGACCATTTGCTTGTAAAATTGTCTTCCAGCCTTTTAATCTAAAGTAGTTTTTGTCTTTGACACTGAGGTGTGTTTCCTATATGCAGCATAATGTGGGGTCCTGTTTCCTTATCCAGTCTGTTAGTCTATGTCTTTTTATTGTGGAATTGAGTCCATTGATGTTAAGAGATATTAAAGAATAGTGATTATTGCTTCCTGTCATTTTTGATGTTATTTTTATATTTGATTGGTTATCTTCTTTTGGGTTTGATGAAAGAAGGTTACTATCTTGCTTATTCCAGGGTATAGTTTCCTTCCTTGTATTGGTGGTTTCCCCCTATTATCCTTTAGGGCTGGGTTTGTAGAAAGATAATGTGTAAATTTGGTTTTGTCATGGAATATCTTGGTTTCTCCATCTATGGTGATTGAGAGTTTTGCTGGGTATAGTAGTCTTGGTTGACATTTGTGTTATCTTAAAGTCTGCATGAGATCTGCCCAGGATCTTCTAGCTTTCATGGTCTCTGGTGAGAAGTCTGGTGTAATTCTGATAGGTCTTCCTTTATATGTTACTTAGCCTTTTTCTCTTACTGCCTTTAATATTCTTTCTTTGTTTAGTACATTTGGGGTTTTGATTATTATGTGACAGGAGGTATTTCTACTCAGGTTCAGTCTATTTGGAGTTCTATAGGCTTCTTGTATATTCATGGGCATATCTCTCTTTAGGTTAGGGAAGTTTTCTTCCATAATTTTGTTAAAGACATTTACTGGCCCTTTCAGTTGTAGATCTTCACTCTCATCTATACCTATAATCCTTAGGTTTGGTCTTCTCATTATGTCCTGGATTTACTGGATGTTTTGGGTTACAAGCTTTTTTTATTTTGCATTTTCTTTGACTGTTGAGTTAATGGTTTCTATGGTATCTTTGACATCTGAGATTCTTTCTTCCATTTCTTGTAGTCTGTTGTTGATATGATCCTTGATTTCTTCCCAAGGTTTTCTATCTCCAAAGTTGTCTCCCTTTGTGATTTCTTAGTTGTTTCTACTTCTGGTTTTATCCAGAATGGTTTTGCTCAGTTCCTTCATTTGTTTGTTTGTGTTTTCCTTTAATTCTTTAAGAGATTTTTGCGTTTCCTCTTTCATGACTTCTGCCATTTGACTCACTTTCTCCTGCATTTCTTTAAGTGATTTTTGCATTTCCTTTTTATTGGCTTCTATTTGTTGACCCCTTCTGTTGAATTCCAAGTGATTTTTGTGTTTCCATTATAAGGGTTTCTAACTTATTCATGTTCCCCTGTATTTCTTTAAGAGATTTATTTATGTCCTTTTTGTGTTCCTCTAGCAGCATCAGGACCAGTGATTTTAAATCTAAATCTTGTTTTTCTGGTGTGTTGAGGTATCCAGGACGTGCTGTTGTTGGAGAATTGGGTTCAGACGCTGCCATATTGCCTAGATTTCTGCTAGTAACATTCCTACATTTGCCTTTTGCCATCTTGTTATCTCTGGTGTTAGTTGGTCTTGTTGTCACTGGCTGGTATTTGAGCCTCCTGTGAGCCTGTAAGGCTATTTCAGCACCTCTGGATAACTGGGTTTCCCCTGGCACAGATTACTGATGTGCTACCCTCCTCTTGGGTGCCCTTGTAGACCTAGTGTGACCTGCCCCAAGTTGTCTCTGTGAACTTGTTGTTGTCCGTTTGCTCCTTCAGGGAGTGATGATGGCGATGGCGGATGCTGCAGGGACCTTTTGTGAGTGCTAATCCCTCTGCAGGGCAAAAGATCGCCCAACCAGGTTGGTGCACAAATGGCCTGCCTAGCTGCCTAGGCCCTGAGTCCAGGTTTAAGCCTGAGAGACTTAGGCCCTAGCGATGTTTGCCTCGGGCTATGTCTGCTAACTGGTTCTGTTAGGTGGCCAAGATGGCAAGGTGTGCTCCTGCATGTGCTGGGCAGTCTGCAGGGTAAACGACTCCTGGACAGGGTTGGAGCACAGATGGCCCACCAAGCTGCCTAGGGCCTGTGTGCAGGCAAAAGCCTGACAGGTTTATACCCAATATACAGCAAACCAGTAGCCAACATCAAACTAAATGGAGAGAAACTTGAAGCAATCCCACTAAAATCAGGGACTAGACAAGGCTTCCCCCTCTCTCCATATCTTTTCTATATAGTACTTGAGGTACTAGCTAGGGCAATTAGACAACATAAGGAGGTCAAAGGGATGCAAATTGGAAAGGAAGAAGTCAAACTATCACAATTTGAAGATGACATGATAGTATACTTAAGGGACCCAAAAAACTCCAGAAGAGAACTCCTACAGCTGATAAATAAATTCAGCAAAGTGTCAGGTTATAACATCAACTCAAGAAAATCAGTAGCTTTCTTATACTCAAAGGATAAGCAGGGTGAGAAAGAAATTAGGGAAATTACACCCTTCACAATAGCCAAAAACTATATAAAGTACCTTCGTGTGACTCTGACCAAACAAGTGAAAGATCTGTATGATACGAACTTCAGGTCTCTGAAAAAGGAAATCAAAGAAGACCTCAGAAAACAGAAAAATCTTCCATGCTCATGGATTGGCAGGATTAGCATAGTAAAATGGCCATCTTGCCAAAAGCAATATACAGATTCAATGCAATATCCATCAAAATCCCAACTCAGCTCTTCATAGAGTTAGAAAGAACAATTCTTAAGTTGATCTGGAATAACAAAAAACCCAGGATAGCTAAAACTATTCTCAACAACAAAATAAATTCTGGGGGAATCAGTATCCCGGTCCTCAAGCAATACTACAGAATATTAGTATTAAAAACTGCATTGTAGTGGTACAGTGACAGGCAGGCGGATCAATGGAATAGGATTGAAGACCCAGAAATTAACCCACACACCTATGGCCACTTGATCATCGACAAAGGAGCTGAAAACATCCAGTGGAAAAAATATAGGCTTTTCAATAAATGGTCAGCATGCAAAAGAATGCAAATTGATCCATCCTTGTCTCCTTGTACTAAGCTCAACTCCAAGTGGATCAAGGACCTCCACATAAAACCAGACACACTGAAACTAATAGAAAAGAAACTGGGGAAGACCTTTGAGGACATGGGCACAGAACAACAATAGCTTATGCTCTAAGATCAAGAATTGACAAAAGGGACCTCATAAAATTACAAAGTTTCTGTAAGGCAAAGGAAACCATCAAAAGGACAAATTGGCAACCAACAAATTGAGAAAAGATCTTCACCAATCCTACATCTGACAGAGGGCTCATATACAAAGAACTCAAGAAGTTAGGCCCCAGAAAACCAAATAACCCTATTGAAAAGTGGGGTACAGAGCTAAACAAGGAATTTTCACCTGAAGAACTTAGGATGGCTGAGAAACATCTTAAAAATTTTTCAACATCATTAGTCATTAGGGAAATGCAAATCAAAACAACCCTGAGATTTCACCTCACATCAGTCAGAATAGCTAAGATTAAAATCTCAGGAGACCACAGGTGTTGGTGAGGATGTGGAGAAAGAGGAGTACTCCTACACTTCTGGTGGGGTTGCAAGTTGGTACAACCACTCTGGAAATCAGTCTGGCGGTTCCTCAGAAAACTGGACACCTCACTTCCAGAAGATCCTGCTATACCACTCCTGGGCATATACCCAGAGGATTCTCCAGCTTGTAGTAAAGATATATGCTCCACTATGTTCATAGCAGTCCTATTTATAATAGCCAGAAGCTGGAAAGAACCCAGGTGTCCCTCAATGGAGGAATGGATACAAAAAAATTGGCATATATACACAATGGAGTACAATTCAGCCATTAGAAACAATGAATTCATGAAATTCTTAGACAAATTGATGGAGCTGAAGAGCATCATACTAAGTGAGGTAACCCAGTCTCAAAAGATCAATCATGGTATGCACTCACTGATAAGCGGATATTAGCCTAGAAACTTGGAATACCCAAGTCATAATCCACATATCAAATGATGTCCAAGAAGAACGGAGGAGTGGCCCCTAGTTCTGGAAAGTTTCAGTGCAGCAGTATAGGGCAATACCAGAACAGGGAAGTGGGAAGGGGTGGATGGGGGAACAGGGGGAGGGAAATGGGCTTATGGGACTTTTGGGGAGTGGGGAGCCAGAAAAGGGGAAATCATTTGAAATGTAAATAAAGCATATATTGACTAAAAAATATATAAATTTACAAAAAAGAAGAATCCTTTTGCACTTTACTCTGCAATGATTCCCCAGGCTTTGGAGGACAGAATGTGATGCAGATATCCATTTAGGACTGAGAACTTCACAGTTTTTCATTCTCTTTATGTTGATCAATTATTGGCCTGTATGTTAATTGTATTTATTGCAAAAATAAACTGTTTGATAAGGACTGAGAGATATATAGACTTTATACGAGTGTAAAGATAGTTAGGGGAAAGGTCCAATATCATGACAATTTAGCAGAAAAATGGGTGCTACCCTGCCCCCCAGGCTTATAAGTCTCCAACCTGGTGTTTGGGCCCATTTCACAGCAATAGGCATGAGTTTTCACTTGTGCAATAGCTCTTAAATCCATTAAGAAAGTGAGAACCAATTCCTATAACATATCATCTACTACAGCAACAGTAGGCATAGCTTGCTAGTGTTGTGGTTATCATAGCTCACATAGGTCACAGCTTGTTAAGACTATTATGTTCCAACCCCAGTAGTGTGCACAGCAATTTGAAAGCTTGAAAAGAAACAATATCTAGTCAGTTGTTGACTTTACTTTTAATTATACTGGAAAATAAAAACTTTATGCATCTAGTCTTAAAGTGTACTAAGTGTTAGTTACAATATTGGTTATAATAGAAAAGGTCTCATAGAATAACTAACCTCTGTCCCTATGAACAGTGATGAATTGTAGTTTAAAATCTATAGTACTATGTAGCTATTATCAAATTCATCTGGAACAACAAAAAACCCAGGATAGCTAAAACTATTCTCAGCAACAAAAGAAAATCAGGGGGAATCAGTATCCCTGACCTCAAGCAATACTACAGAGCAATAGTGTTAAAAACTGCATGGTATTGGTACAGTGACAGGCAGGAGGATCAATGGAACAGGATTGAAGATCCAGAAATGAACCCACACACCTATGGCCACTTGATCCTCGACAAAGAGGCTGAAAACATCCAATGGAAAAAAGATAGCCTTTTCAACAAATGGTGCTGGTTCAACTGGAGGTCAGCATGCAGAAGAATGCGAATTGATCCATCCTTGTCTCCTTGTACTAAGATCAAATCCAAATGGATCAAGGACCTCCACATAAAGCCAGACACTCTGAAGCTAGTAGAAAAGAAACTGGGGAAGACCCTTGAGGACATCGGTACAGGGAGAAAGTTTCTGAACAGAACACCAATAGCGTATTACTTATGTAATCAAAGTAAGCACCCATGGTATGAATATTAGGAAATTAGCATTGATACAATGTTATATAACCTTGGAAACCCACTAATATCTTGCTAATTTGACTACATTGATATCTGGCACACAGTCAAATTTGACTCTTGTATTTGATTGATTTGTCAAATTACTGTAGTCTCTTTTATCTTGGACTATTTCCAAATTTGTTTATGCTTATTACCTTAATATCATCATAAAATTTGATAAGAAAACTGACAAATTATTTGGTAAAATGTTGAATGTGTGTTCTGTTTCCTTGTGGTACATAGCCACTATGTATCTCAGGTAGGTAGGAATCTCTGTGTCTCACCCTGAGCTTAATGTTGATTCTTTTGTTAGGTTTTGCTGTTCCTCCTCTTTCAGTATTTAGGGTAATTTTGATTTCGATCTATTTTATAAAGTATATACTTATATCTTGTTCTCTTTTCAAACACATTTTTTCTTGTAATAAATTGTAATCAAATGTACTAACGCTACTGTGGTAGGGTATTGGCCTCCACTCTATGGCGTGCATGTGCCCTACCATATTGTTTTGACTCTCTGTCAGTATTTGCTCAGCCTTCCTCATGTTGACACCCAGTCTAAGATGTGTCCTGTTTTATTTTTTCTTTTAGTCTTGGTATTTCAAGGATATCTTGGCTATATATAAAGTTCATAAATTTTTACATTCTTCCTTTGAGTTCTGGAACTGCTGCCTCGCTATTGCTTTTTGGAACTCACTATTCTGTTGGTGGACACCTGGAAGTTTTCTGGTTTTAAATGAAAAGTTTTAACTGAGACAAACCTCAGACTTGCTCATTCTGTGTCAACTTTCCAAGTCCCTTGTGGTCTTCTATTATGCAGAGACAGGTTATCTCTCACTGATGTAGGACTGTCGTGGACCATTTCAAATGTTTGTTCTCACTCATTGTTTTGCATTTTCTCTTTGGAAATCAGCTATTCAGTTGTTGGCTATTAGCCTCTGTTCTGTTCCAAGCACGTTCTTCTGGTGCTTTTTTGCAATTTCTTTCTCTACTGCATTTTTTTTTTTTGGCTGTTGCTTTGCTTTTCTTCCAAGCATTTAAGCTTTTAGTCATTTAAGCACTGAATCATTTATAGTTTTGTCTCCTATTTCTTTCCTTAATGGAATAAACAATATCTATTTCATTTATTTTCCTTATTTTTTAATTGAAAATAGATTCATTTCTCATACAGTATATCCTGATTATAGTTTACCATCCCTCTACTCTTCTCCGCTCCTCCTTACCTTACCTTCCCTCCAGATCTACCCCCTTTCTGTCTCACATAGAAAAGGACATGGTTCGAAGAGATAAAAACTAAACATTATGAAATGAAATATAGTAAGGTAAAGCAAAAACAGGCACATCAAACAACAAGAGAAAAAAGTCAAAGAGCAGGCAATAGAGACCAAGACCCACTCCTTCTCATAATTCCCATAAAAACACTAACCTAATAGCTATAGTATATACTCAGAGGACCTGGGGCAGACCCATGCAGACCCTGCTCTTTCTGCTTCAGTCTCTGTGAGCTCGAGCTCTCTCTCTCTCTCTCTCTCTCTCTCTCTCTCTCTGTCTCTCTCTGTCTTTCTATCTCTGTCTCTCTCTGTCTCTGTCTCTCTGTCTCTCTGTCTCTCTGTCTCTCTGTCTCTCTCTCTCTCTCTCTCTCTCTCTCTCTCTCACACACACACACACACACACACACACACACATCTTGCTCAGTTGGTTCAGTGAGCCTTGTTTTCTGGTATCCCCCATGCTCTTTGGCTCTTATACTCTTTGGCCCTCCTCTTCTGTAGGATTTCCTGAGTGCCAAGAGGAGGAATTTGATGGAGTGTCTCTAATTTACTATGTAGTTTTATATGTTTTAGATATATTGGAAATAATTTTCCTCAGGTATTATGAGAATTTTTTGTTTTTCTGTGTAGACTTGGCTGTCCTGGACCTTGTTTCATAGAACAGGCTGGCCTCAAACTCAGGGATTCTCCTGCCTCTGCCTCCTGAGGACTGGAATTAAATGTGTAAGCCACCATACCCAACAGGAACCATTCTTGTTTTTTTCTTTATTACTACTTTTTCATACCTTAACTTGCTCAAATACTTCTTTTCATCTACCTCTTGCCTCTCCATAGATGTGTCCCTAAAGTTCTTCCTATCCTTTTTTCTGCAAATTTTATATTTTGTTCCCTAGAAATTCTTGGACAATAAGTTCAAAAATAATTCAACTGAAAATTCCTATTTATTTTTCTGCTTTTAGAAAATTGAACTATATGCTTGGAATACCCCAGATACAATTCACAGATTACATGAAGCTCAAGAAGAAGGAAGACCAAGGTATAGATGCTTCAGTATTCCTTAGAAGAGTGAACAAAATACTCACAGGAGGAAATACAGAGACAACGTGTAGAGCAAAGACTGAAGAAAAGGCCATCCAGAGATTGCCCTACCTAGGGATCTATCCCATATACAGTCACCAAACCCAGACACTTATTATGAATGCCAAGTAGTGCATGCTGACCGGAGCCTGATATAGCTGTCTCCTGAGAGGCTCTGCCAGAGCCTGGCAAATAGAGAGGCAGATACTTACAGACAACCATTGGACTGAGCAGGGGTCCCCAATGGAGGAGTTAGTGAAAGGACTGAAGGAGCTGAAAGGGTTTGTGTCTCCATAGGAAGAACAACAATATCAACCAACCAGACCGCCCAGAGATCCCAGGGACTAAACGCCCAACCAAAGAGTTCACATGGAGGGACTCATGGTTCCAGCCACATATGTAGCAGAAGATGGCCTTCTCAGGGATCAATGGGAGAAGAGGCCCTTGGTCCTGTGAAGGATGGATGCCCCAGTGTAGGGGAATGCCAGGGCAGGGAGGCAGAAGTGTATGGGTAAGGAGAACACCCTCATAGAAGCAGGGGAAGGGGCGATGGGATAGGGGGATTCCAGGGTGGGGGAAACCAGGAAAGGGGATAACGTTTGAAATGTAAATAAAGAAACTATTCAATAAAAAAAGAAAAATTACAATAAACCTCCCCAAAAGACTTAAATGGATCCTATTCATTGAGCAACTCTTTACATTCACGATTGCTTTAAATCACCACACTGCAGAAAAAAAAATAAGGTTTTAAAATATAACCTTGACAAATGTCTCTTGAAATATTTATTTCTACGATATTTTGTAAGATTTTAATATTTTATTATTAACTCCAACTCATGTCCACAAAACCCAAGCTGGTAATAAATACCCCAGCATTTTTTTAAGTAGGACAGCTGTTCAGTTTCTCCAAGCAATAAAATGAGAAGTTGCAATAGATGCTCTCTGAGCAGCTCTCCACCTATAAGGCTGCTTTGGTCTATGGTGCTAAAGTCGGTCTATGGGATCTGTAATGCAGCACATAATTTTCTCCATAGGTCTTTCTTGGGCGTTAAACTCAACAGCAGTGATAAGTTTATGTCAGTTTATAAATTCAGAATTAGTTCTGATGCATTTAGGCCTTCCTGGCTCTTTACTGGAAGATTTCACTTTCTTTATCACTAAGCAGCCAGTGGTCTTTTCACTTAGCCGCCCAGAAACCCTGTGCAATTCTTAGGTTACAACAATCAGACACTTGGATCAATATAAGTGCATACACTGAAACCCCTTACATTACATGTAAGTTACCACATGAGAGAGTTTTTTAGTGACAAACCTCTTCTCTGATACAAGAGAAACTTTGTTTTGAAACAAATTCCTCTTGAGTAGAACATATTGATCCAAGGGAGATGCTGACACAGAATAAATCAAAGCAAGCTAGAATAAAGAAAATAAACTAAATTTATTTAAAATTTAGCAGACTGTAAGCACATTAGATTTAGAGGAGGAAAAGAAGCAAATAGGAGTAGAATTGGGGAGAGTGGAATGGTTAGCAGTCTTTAATTATTCAAGCAAGAAGGTGCAAGAACATGATCAACATTAGATAAAGGGAGGTTGAGATCTGCTATTAAACACAACCATACCCATTCCACTCATAATTTCCCATTAATGGAAGCTATTGTCAGAGATTAAAAACCAGAAAAGTCACATGAAAATTAAGTTAGACAGTCCTATTACCTACTTCTAAAGGGAGACTTGAGGAAGGGCTTAGGGAGGCCTTCATAATGTAAATGAAGAACAAGAAAACACAAGAAAATATGCATAAGAGTTAATTTGAGTCTACAATTCAGAAAGGGAGACATTAGAACCTTCTATTCCTTCTTTTGCCAATCAGGATAATTTTAAATTAAAATCAGAATATTTACTTCATTACTGTCTTACTTGATCTTTTAATTTATTTACTTTTTTTTTTTTTGCAAAGATAACCCCTAAAACATCTTACTATAAAGAAAATGTCCTGCTCACTTCTGTGCAGCTGACTTTAGATGAGAGAAGCTAGCAGTTATAAATCAGCCCAGGGAGGTCACACGACAAACTGCTCTGTTGTGGAGAATGATAAAACACTGCTGGTGTATAACAGCAACTAAGACTCAAACCAGAATGCTTTATACATACAAAAGATAAAATTGCTATAGCTGAAGGTACTCTGTGCAACCTGTGCTAACATGAGCTTCCTAGAGAAGAATATCCACGTGGAAACCAACAAGGAAGTTGCAGGTGAGCTGTAGAAATACTTACTACACCAACAAGCAAGTTTGGACCACAACTGTGAGATATATGAAATTTCATTGAATATGAAATTGGAAAAAAAATGTGCCTTTATGATTGGAAAGGGCAGAGGAAATGATGAAGATCACTGGGTGGTCTTAGCCAAAATTTCAAAATAGTATGGACTGAAATTCCTGCCTGTGATTGTATTCTGCATGAGAATACTTCTTGGCAATGATCCATCTCCAGGATATGATGGACCTTATGATTTCAGCTTCTCAGGAACCCGAGAACCAAGTCTACCCTGGTTAGCTCCTACCTTCCTTCCTTTTCACACCTGCCTATTTCCTAGTTCTTCCTGTCCTTCAACATTCCTGGATTTTCTCAGTCTAATACAGTAGGTGGAAGAGAAAATGATGGTGAGGAAAGAAGGAAGGAAGGAAGGAAGGAAGGAAGGAAGGAAGGAAGGAAGGAATAGAGAGAGGGAGGGAGGGAGGGAGAAAGGAAGGGAGAGAGGCAGAGAGGGAGGGAGGAAGGAAGGAAGGAACCAAGGAAGGAAGAACTCCACACACATCCAGAATTTAGGAACTATAGATAAGAAAATATGAATACCAAATGCTCTTTTAGAAGCCTTCACTTCCTCTTGAATGTATACATAAACTCCCTTTTGTTTCTTTATTATTATTATTATTATTAATTATTTTATTTACTTTCATTTCAAATGGTGTCACCTTTCCTGATTTCCCCTCCCCAAACCCATCTCCCCTCCCCTTTGCCTCTAAAAGGGTGTTCTCTCACCCACCCACTCCCACCTCACCCCTCTAGCATCCCACTTTGCTGGGGCAATGCCTCCACAGGGCCAAGTGCCTCCCCTCCCACTGATGCCAGACAAGACAGTACTCTGCTACATATGTAGCAGGAGCCATGGACTAATGCATGTGTACTCTTTGGTTGGTGGTTTAGTCTCTAGGAGTTCTGGGAGCTCCAGTTAGTTGATACTGTTGTTCTGCTTATGCAGTTGCAATCCCCTTCAGCTGCTTCAGTCCTTCCCCTAACTCCTCCATTGTGGTCCCCAGGATTAGTCCAATGGTTGGCTGTAAGTATCTGCATCTGTCTTAGGTGCTTGGTAGAGACTCTCAGAGCACAGCTATGCCAGGCTCCTGCTTGCAAGCACTTCTTGTCATCAGCAATAGTGTCAGGGTTGGGATTAAAGATTTTGAGATGAATTGATGGCCTCATCCCTCAACTGGGGTCCATCTCTATCGACTAGAGGTGGTTTCTTTAGCTTCAATCTGCCTGCTGTTGGACATTTTGGCTAATATCATCCCCACTGGATCCTGGGATCCTCTCATATCCCTGGTGTCTGGTAATTTCTAGTGGTCCCCCTCCCACCACATATTTCTATTCTCCTGGCCCTCTGGACTTCTCTTCTGTCTCTTCCCATACTTTATCCTGCCCACCTTTTTTCTCCTCCCCCCTCCTCCGCCCAGGTCCCTTCCTTCCTCTGCCTTCCATGATTGTTTAGTTCCCTCTTAGTGGGTTTGAAGCATCCACACTTTGGCCTTCCTTCTTGTTAAGATTCATATGGTCTGTGAGTTGTATCATGGATATTGTGAGTTTTCAGGTTAATATCCACTTACAGTGGGTACATACCATGTATGTACTTTTGGATCTGGGTTACCTCAATCAGGATGATATTTTCTAGCTCCATCCATTTGCCTGCAAAATTCGTGAAATCCTCATTTTTAGTAGCTGAGTAGTACTCCATTGTGTAAATGTACCACATTTTCTGTATCCATTCCTCTGTTGAAGGCCATCTTGATTCTTTCTAGCTTCTGGCTATTATAAGTAAGGCTGCTATGAGCATAGTGGAGCATGGGTCCTTGACATATTTTGGAGCATCTTTTAGATAATTTGTCCAGGAGTGGTATTGGTGAGTCCTCAAGTATAACTATTTCCAATTTTCTGGGGAACCACCAGACTGATTTCCAGAGTGGTTTTATCAGCTTGCAATCCTACCAGCAATGGTGGAGTGTTCATCTTTCTCCACATCCTTGCCAGCATCTTCTGTCACCTGAGTTTTTTTATCTTAGCCATTATGACTGGTGTTAAGTGGAATCTCAAGGTTGTGTTGATTGGCATTTCCCTAATGCCTAAGGATGTTGAACATTTCTTTAGTGCCTCTTGGCTATTCAAGATTCCTTAGTTAAGAATTCTTTGTTTAGCTTTGTACCCAATTTTTAATAGGGTTATTTGGTTCTCTGGACTCTAACTTCTTGAGTTCTTTGTATATTTTGGATATTCTGTCTCTTCCTTCTGTCAGATGTAGGGTTGTTAAAGGTCTTTTCCTAATCTGTAGGCTTCTACTTTGTCCCATTGTATCTTTAACCTTTTCTCTTACATCAGTACCTTTCCTTGGGGCCAGAGAGATGAGTCAGTGATTCACAAACAACTGTAAGTCTACTTTTAGGGGGATCTGGTACCTTCCTTTTTCCTTCATGAGAACCTGCTATGCATGACATTCATCTAGACAAAATATTTGTACAAATGAAAATAAACAATCCTTAAAATTATACCTTTTAATAATAAAGCCAACTTTGTTTTTAAAAAAACAGAAAGAGAATGAAAGTATAAAAGCAAGGAAAAGAAAAGAAAGTTAAAAGGAAACAAAGTGATATTAATTTTTCATGTAGAAAATACCAGGATGTTAGCCTCCTACCCAGGTTGTTATTAGCATCCTTGTTTCCTCTTAGAGCTGGATCAAGCAAGTCAACACAATGAGTTAACAATTGCCGCTACAGTTTGAAAAGCATAAATTAAGTATAACCATTCTTTACATTTAGAATTTGACATTAAAAGTTACACTAAGACCTGAGGTTAGTCTAACAATGAAGGTGAACAGATCTCTAAACTTGCAGCCGCTGTCTATCAAGACTGTTCATGACCCTCAGCGCTGATGGGCTACAGAGGACCAATGCAGCAGACACAGATGCCTAAATAATGCATTGGTCAATTTTACCAGCTATGTGCAAACACCCAACTAACATCTGCACAAGTTGAAAAAAAAAACATTAGTAAGAGAAAACAGGGAAAAAATCTTCCAATTTGCCAGAAAATATGCTCTATTTCATTTTATCTGTATGTATAAAACCTAGTGGATGCAGTCCAAACAAATTTGTGGGTAAGAAGAGTTCTCCTGTTATAGTACATAAATCAGATTTTAAAATAAATAAAATAAATGTAGCTTCTAATTTTGCCTCAGTCGCTTAGCTGTGTGATCTTAGATAAAGATGATTTAACCTACCTGAACCTTGGTTTCCTTTCTATGTGAAGAGAAGTATTGGTATCATATTTACAAATTTAAATAGAGCGAAAACCTTGGGGTAGGGAAATAGCTCTGTGTGCCAAATCTTGTCTGGGTAAGTATGAGGACCTGAGTTTAGTCTCTAGCACTCACATATAAAGCTTCACCTGGTGAACACCTTTAATCCCAGCATGTGGGAGGCAGAGTCAAGCAGATATCTGTGAGTTAGCCTGGACAACACAGCAAGTGCCAGCACAACCATGACTACACAGATCCAAAAAAGTCAAATAAACAAACAACCAAAAACCCAACAGCAGAAACAAACAAGCAAACAAAAAGTCCACAAAGCTATACCTGATGGCACTATGCTATAGTAATACCAGCTAGGGAGTCACAGACCAGAGGAAACCTGAGGCTCACTGGCCAGACAGCCTTGCTGAATTAGAAGCTCTTAAATCCCAGTGAGCAATATGATGGACAGTCACTCTGGAAAAACACTGCTGGCTGACCTTTGCCCTCCATACACATTGTACACACAAGCAAATGTGGTCATGTGCCCACATTTGATATATTCATACACACACATATCTGTGTGTACACAAGTGTACTTAAATAGATAGATAAATGATAGGAAGGAAGGAAGGAAGGAAGGAAGGAAGGAAGGAAGGAAGGAAGGAAGGAAGGAAGGAAGAAAATGATATAATATATAGTAGCATACATTAATAAATGTGTTAATGTTGATAATCACTTTGAATTCTCTCATTATGAGGATGCCATTAGCTCTTTCACAGACTGGAAGGCTGTTCTGTATCTTTCATGGCTCTACTTTAGCATGCAGAGAAAGAAATTGAAAATACCTCAGATTCAGCATTACATGAATTCTCTAGAATCATTATCTGGCTAACTTACTTTCAGATTTCAAGTTCTTATTTAACTATCCAAGACCTAATACATATTCAGTCTTCACTGATAGGAAGAAAGACAGTGACATGGTGCTTTGATCATTTCACTAAGTATCTCAGTGTAAAGCATGACCCAAAGTCAGAAACACAACCCTGTTTGAATATCCCGTACTCCGGACCCTAACTACTGTTAAGTGACGTTAGGGAACAACTTCCGTTTCCACTTAATGGCAGCGCTGGCTTCCACAGTGAATTAAACACAGTATCAAATAGCTGGTGTTTTTAGCAACTTCAACATGAAAGGGAGGCTAGACAAAGCGTGTGGATTTGAGAACAGAAAAGAGCAGAATATGTACCTCAATACTGATTGACAAATAGGGAGAAATTAAAAGGGGGATTATGTCAGATCCTCTCCCTTTCTGGGGAAACAGAAAATGAAATAGTCTAAAATGGGAATTGTGAGAAGTCATGGGGACTTCTCTTTGGCAATGGGAACCGAGGGAGTATCCTGTGAGGGTCGGATGTCCAGGGGAATTTGTGTGATAGGAAAAAGGGAGCAGGCACTAGCCCAGCACTTAGGCCTTGAGACAAATGCAGCGAACCTGGCACACAAGCTGCTGGAAGGAGCTCAGTGCCGAACTGGAAGACCAGAGTCGGCTCTGCGATGTGTGGCTGGACCAGCGTCAATTCAAGGACATATGGGAGTGTTGCCCAGAGAGCTGTGAAAGGCGTGTGGGAGCGGAAAAAAGTACACAAAAGGTAGCTTGTTCCTCACTCCAAAAAAGGGAGAGTGGGATGTACGGCTAACTCAATGCTCTCAACACAGGCCAATGAGATGAGGCTAGGCCAGGACATTCTCACGATTAGCTAAACCTGGCCTACTTGTGCATCCAGGAGCCTCTTAGACGGTTATGTTCCATTGTTCCGCAGTGGTAAGGAACACTTCATTCTATAATCACATATTGAAATTTAAAACATTAGGCAGCATACTTTCTGTTAACTTTTGAGTCTCTTTGGACTCTATTCGGCTATTTAGGATAGAAAAGAACATTTCAAACCCACAGTGCATAATGAAGCATAACTTGAAGCCTTCCAAACACTGAACAAGAAAACCATTATAACATAATGGAAGTGTGCCCTTACCAGAGTTGAGCCAGTAGGATACCACTTGGAAGTTCAAATTGGAAAGAAATTTCTTCTTGCCTTAAAAAAAAAAAAAATACAATACTTCAGCTCCATGTTCTTTGTAGAGTAAAGTGAACTTAAATTTGCAAAGTTGCATTTTTAAAAATTCATATAAGAATTTTTTATTTAAATGATTTTTTTAATCTTCTCCAAAGCAGGAACTTTGAGACATGCTCTGCTAACCCACAATTCTCCTCAGACTGTCAACCATTTCTTCTCCATTCACCAGCCTCTTCTGAGTGCTTCATATTACAATCTGCTTTCAGAGGAACACAGACTGTGGCATGGAAAGTGAGAAGTCTTATTTTTACCTAATTGTAATTGATAAGCTATATTTAATCAAAACAAGAAAATGAATCAAAAACAAAAACAAAACAACCCAGAAAAATAAGAATAAAAATTTGGCACTTAAAAGTTGGATTTTATGTATATTTAAACCAATACGTCTATAACTGTACTATTTATCCCTATGATTGAACTAATAAATAGCATAGAATAGTTTAATTTTAAAGAAAACATGTTTACTAAAACTTATCTTTGAAAACCATGTAAAATTTGCATTCTATTAATGTATTCTTATTTAATATAAGATTATATAATATTTTAACATTTCTAATTTAAACTTACCAACTTCAATCCAAGATCTTCAAGTAAATCTCCATAGGCAAATTTATCCTGTGCTTTTTTGTATTACATCTTACCACAGATACCAAGCAGAAAAATTACTTAAAACATCAGGTAAATGTTGGTGAGAGAGAGTTTGGAAGAAAGTAGCAAGTGTAATGAGGATTGGGAACCAGGCTACACAATAAAATTAGAGCGCCATCTTAGAAGATTGGCCACATGACCACTATGGCCTGCTGTGTTCTATTAACCCAAAGTCCAAGGAAAAGAATGTCACCTTGTGCTTCATTTGTTATAGTCTCCGTTAGCCAGAGGCAGAAGAACAAGGTACCATTGATTTTGATGAAATCTAACATTAACAATCACAAAGCTCAAAGCCTCTATCAAGCCAAATCAGAGTGGCTTCATCTTTCTATTCATTCTGAGGAGACTCTGGGGTTAAAAGGAACTGAGATAAGACCTGCAGTGTATGGAAGGGGAAGGTCATGTCAAGATAAATGAAAAGCAAAAAGCAGTAATACTTCCCTTTCCTATATTTTATATCAGGGAGTGCTGCAGAGAAACCAACAATTCCTAGAACTGCTCTCAGAACTACCTCACTTTAGAAATTATCTGCCAACCAACAAAATCTCTTTTGACAAGGTAATTGAATAATAGCTTAAGAAGCATTTCTACTGTCTAGGGCTGATCTCATCTGTGATGCTTTTGAGTACATTGTGAAGCCCAGTATTTCCCTCGGAGTCCTTCATCCAGATATGGGAGAATATCTCTTTACAACATACAGTGGTAAAACAGTAGAAATAATAGTATCACACTTTGAAACCTCAAAGAGTAAAGACTCAACACTCCTAAGAACACCATAAACCATAATTAATTGACTTTTTTCATAGTATAAATTATCATGCCTAACTTATTCTTTGGGTGAACACTAATACATTTAGGTCATTTTCGTTCATCACATTATCATGATTGACAGAAAAAATTAGTTCCTTGTAGAGATCCTTGTACTGGACAGTTGTATGACATTTGGCTGAATTTACCACAAATGATTATGTCACCCAGAGAAAGAAAAGACTCTTGAGAGAAGATGAGACCCTCTGAAGCCAGAGCCCTTCTTGTCATTTTCCCAGCCTAGTCGGAATGTCTCTAAATGATCTAAAAGCCTTCACCCCCAAAGGAATCTTTGTCTTACAGTCTCAAGTTCCTTCCAGACTCCCCTGAATAAAACAGTAATTGGATGCTATTTCTTACTGCATATATACTTCCTGCAGGCTTTAAAACTACAGCTCGAAAGGTCACACTTGTGTGTGAGGAGAGGAGAGCCATCTTCTTACCTCACTGGTTTTCAATGGAAAAGCAGGAGAAGGAAGTCTCATCTAATCATTGAAAGGGTTTTAAAAGTATCCTTGTAGATATAAAAATAAAATGCTTCTGCCAGGTACACATCTAATAGAGGATCAATATCCAGAATATATAAAGATCTAAAAGAGAGGAATCTAGAGAAAAATAAAATAATTAAAAAGGGAGAAACTATGTACCTGGAGAGCTCTCAAAAGAAGAAATAAATTGGCCAAGAAATATCTTAAAAAGTGCTCAACATCCTTAGTAACTAAGGAAGTACAAAGTAAATCTACTTTGAGATTTGATCTTACCTCAATGAGAAGGGCTACGATGAAGAAAACTACTGGTGACAAATTCTGGACACCCGTGTGTGGAAGAAGACCCCTCATTTATTCTTCATTTACAAGCTGACTACTCTGGAGTTAAAGAATTCTTTAAAACCTAAAAAACAAACAAAACATTTACTACACACACAACCCAGCTGTGCCACCCCACGTCACACACTCCCAGGACTCAGCATCCTTTCCTCAGATGCTTGGCCAGCATGATTCTTGCTGCTCTACTCACAATAGCTAGGAAATTGGAACAGGCTAAATGTCCCTCTGCTGACAAATGGATCATGAGAATAGGGCATGTATATACAATGGAATTCTATTCATTTGTAAGGAAAAACAAAATCATGAAATTGTCAGGTCAATGGTTGGAACCAGAAATGATGACAGTGAGAGAGATAACCAAGACCCAGAAAGACAAATGGCACATGCTCTCTCTTAGTTGTGTTTCTTAGTTATTAATTTTTAAATGTGAGTATATAACTTGTTGTAATCACAGAAATCAAGAAAGTTGAAAGATACTGAAGCAGGAGGGGTGAGGAAGAAGCTCTGGAGAGTTGGTGACAGAAGATACAGGTGTTATCAAGGGAGAAGTAAGAAAAACAGGAGGAGGATTTGACCCAGACAGATGGAGGGAGTCCAGTATAGGTGGAGCAAGAGGAAAGAGGAATAAATAAAAGACTAAAATAAAACATTATTAACAAATAAAATGTCATATCAACCCAATGCAATCAGTGACTCTAAATTGAGTATGGCATATTTAATATACAATAGAGAATATTTTATGGGTGTATGTAGACTGCATGTTAAAAATGACTGTATACATATGAAACTACTGGAGTATGAAAATGTTATGGTAGAAATACAGGAAAATATTATCACATAATATGTCATTAGTTGTTGAGAGTTCATTAAATGGTAATGTCATTTACAGTTTGCAGTCAAACAGTTTTGCTTATGATTTCTTTTGCATTATAGATATTCCTCAAGACTCATCAGGGTCCTTTAAAAGAAATTGGAATCTGAGGCCAATAGTTAAAGAACATAGGCAAAGGAAATTGAATGAAGTATTTTAACTAAACTTTAAAGGGGAGCCTCTGAGTAATATTTTGGGCTTTCAGACAAAGGTAAAAATGTGGAGGGGACGAGATCTGGAGAGAGTCGGAATAGTCTGTGAGATGTTTAAACCCTGCACTGAGCTTTGATCATGGATAATCTAAGTAACACAGCAAGGGAAGAAGTTTGTTGACCCTTATGTTGATGACAAAATGAGGACACCTTGGAGGGTCTCTAAGGACTTTTAGACACTGACAATAAAGTGTGTCTGAAGTAAAGACTTGGACAGTACAGCAATATTTGCCAGCTGCAGAGACAGAGGAAGAAGGAGTGAGAGAGAGAGAAGGGGGAAGGGGTGAAGGGAAAGGGGGAAGAAGTGTTAAGGAGAAGGGAAGAGAGGGAGAGGAGAGAGAGAGGGGAGGGAGGGGGAGAAAGGAGGAGGTGGAAGGGAAGAGGAGAAGGGGAGGGGGGACACACAGAGAGAAAGAAATCCTGGCTTTCTTCTTATTACAGTAGACTCTGGCTCCAAACACTCGTTCTTTGATTCATAAAACTACCCACAGCTTTTACCAGCATATAAGAGAAATATAACTACTTTCAGTAGTTTTGAACTTTGAACTATTTTGCACAACCAAAATGTGTTGTGTGGTGTAGGAACACCCCAGATCCTACTTCCTGCTGTCTCACGTCTCACAGCTGAGGAAATCGAGGAATAAAATCTGAGACAGTATGCCTAAGTCCACCCTAGAAATCATCAGGGTACAAAGCAAGCATGAAACCTTAGCCTCCAGCTGAACACCTTTTACTGTGCCACATAAGTCTTGGCATCCTCACCAAGTCCTTAGCTTCTCCCAGACAAGCCTTCAGGAAAGAGAAGAGTCTCCTCACTGCACCCCTGATGGTTGAGATATTGTCCTTGGAGGATACACAGAGCTAGAAGAAATGATGTCTTAGTAAGGTTGCCCTTTTACAGGTTTGTTTGCTCTCATCTGCTTCTATTAATCATCTCCACAGAATCATATCTGCTATGCTCTTCTGCTCTTCCGACAAAGGCGAGTTAATCGATGCTAATTATAATTCTCTAATTAGTTTCTTAATGATATTTTAATAGAACTGCATAACACCCTGGGCATACTTTCCAATACTTAGAAGTGTTTTTTCCAAATAGATTCAAACTCTTCGGCTCAGCCTCATCTGTCCCTGCAGGAGATTTTTAGTATTAATTGAGTCATCAAATCAAATTTACCATATTTTCCAGTCTTTTTAAATTTCATTAATGTGTTAATTCTTTTTAGCATACATTTCTTAGCCAAACCCACACACCTGACAAAGTTTAAACACTAATCTTTGAATATTTAACATAACCTCTGTCACATTGCTGTCATTAGCTTCTATTAGTATTATTGACCTATCCAGGCAGGACCATTAGGTTGATTAAATTTTAGTCAGATTCGTGGAGTTAATTTTATTAGACATGTCGGGGGAATGCTCATCCCCTACAGTTTCGTTTGGACATTATCCTCACTAATAACACCTGCTGAAGCAAGGGGTGAGGGTAATTTGTTTAGTACAAGAACCCTTTCCTTGTGTATGTCTGCATGGAACACAGGTGGATACTTCACCCACTAGGAAGCAACTATAGGCTGCTATATGGCAGATCAAAGTGATGAAGGGAAAAATAGGCTCCGAAAGGAAGACAGTGTAAAAATTGTGAACACAGGTAAAAACTGAGAAACCATGTTGCCTACAATAAGAGAGAGGTGGTGGTTCATTCTTTTCCTACCTTCAAGTTTGAAGGCCTGAGTCCTTGTTCAGTCACTGAATGTTTCATGAGTTTCCACTGTCCTTGCAGAACACAGAGTAGCTCTCATCTGTTCTGAGGCTAGCATGCCAATGTGCCCGGGCAGTGACAGAATCAAACTGGTTTCAAGAATCTGGACCAGGCCACAACCACTTCAACCAGTAGAAGAAAAGAGACATTTGAATGTAGAAATACAAATTGAAGCCAACCCTGGCATTCACAGAATCAGCATGAATGCAGATGACTAAGTCTGTAAGGGAGAAGCATGGCTACCATGGGAAGTTATATTTGTTACTAAGGGTTGGCCCCACAGGCTGGGAAGTTCAAAATACACAAAGGTACTAAGCAATATTAACCATTCAGCAAGGAAGAGAGTGTTACTAAAAGCATAAGGGAGATAGGGTAGGAAGCTAAATAGTTGTCACTCTCTTTGGTATAAGGGAACAACTACCAAGACAGGGAGAAGACAACTAGATTATACAATCAGCACTAAATCACAGGAGAGGATAAGTAGTGGCATTTGAGACAAGAAGTCACACAAACCTTAAAACCTAAGGACACCTGACCCTTCTTAAGAAGAAATTCCTGGGTTGATTTGCACTCTATACACAATAGGCTATTTGGTCTTTGACAAAGAAGTTGAGACAGGAGTAAGTCTCAAGACAAAGATCGAAATTCGGCCTCCATTCTATAACAGGTGGGCATTGACTGCATAAGCTACTTTGGGCAGAGAAGGGCAATGGAAGGTCTGGCAGGGACTGTGGTCAGGAGAACAGTGTGTGGTGGCACATTTCTAAGAGTCTGCAGGTCGTAAATGCTGTTCATCAACCAGAGGGAGACAACTGGCTAATGCAAGGGAAGCTTCCATGGTATCAGCTGTTTCCCAGGGGAAACAGTAGCACTCCATGGAAAGAAGGAAAAAAATGAGTATGTTTCAAAGCATGGATGAGAATGAATTTTCCTCTTTCTCTTTGATTAGATACTGCCTGCTGTGTTTCTAGGCAAATTTATCCATCTTCAGAATAAGATTCATTCTCTTGTCACCTCCAAAATCTACCGCCCTGTCTTTTTCCTAATCTTCTTATAGCATGATGAACATGCTACTTGCTAAAATGTTCCATCAATAGCAACACTGGTACTATGTTCCATTTCTAATTCCTAGGATGAAGCTCCACCCTGTTTGGGAACTTTTCAGCAGGCAAAAGAAAGGATATAGTAAGTAACTAAGGTAATGCCTCTGTATCTGGCTCCTTTCCTTGTTGCTGTGACAAACGTCCTTGACCAAAGCTTCTTATAGAAGACGGTTTATTTTGGCTCTCAGTCTGCGGGCACTATCCACCATGGCAGGGAAGATATAGTGCTAGGACTATAAAGCCTCTGGTTCTTTGCACACCCCCTAGGGAAGCAAAACAAGCAGTGGTTCTTCACCCACTTTCACGCGGGTTTTCAGGTCAAGCTCTTAGAATGGTGCCATCCACATCCAGTTTGGTTCTCCATCTTTAATCTCACTGGAAAAGCCATCATAGTCATGTCCACAGCCTGCCCCCTAGGGGATACTGAATGCCATCAAATAATATGATTATCATGGACCTGTAAGTTAACCTTCAGAGAGTTCAACTTTGGTGAGGTACAAACGTGTGTGTGTGTGTGTGTGTGTGTGTGTGTGTGTGTGTGTGTGTGTGTGTAATGCAAGAAGGAAGAAAGAGACAGCAACTTACATACTATATCATTTCCAATTATATATCAGAATAGAAAGTAAGAGGAGCTGAAGTTTCAGAAGAAACAGTAGGAGCTAGAAAGCTCTTGGTGCATAGACAGATTTAATAGGCAGAATTTAGAAGCATAAGTTCACTGCCCTGCCTTGCTCTGTGAGGGATCAAGTGGGCAGACCTGTTTCTGTCAATGTTCTTCATGCCGAAGTGTATCCTGTTTCTCAACAACAGAACTCTGCAGGATTCAGCAGCAAAGCTCAGTTTCCCAGAGGTGATTTTGACTGTGTCTCAGAGTTTTAATGCAAATTCATTCGGCTGGCTTGCAGACAGGCAGTTATTTATGGTACATTCACTTCTATGTAAATTGTCCTAGTCTTTGAGACAGTCAAAGCAATTGGTACCTCAGGCTTTTCATGTTTTGTCATTTTTGATTAACATCAAGTTTTCCCATGAAAAGTGTACCTCAGTCACCAGTTTCTCTGACTGTATTGTATTCAGTCTTTCAGACTAGATTGTGTAAGTCCACAAAAAGAAACCTTGCATTGCTTGGCAAAAAGAAAAAGTGTGTCTTGATGATCTGTCTCCTTGCTTCCAATCACCTCCCCGCTTCTCAAGCATACATACATACACACACAAACACACACTCACACACTCACACACACACACACACACACACACACCATCTCTACCACCACAACTACTTCAGAAATATCCAATGTCTTTACTGTGCTTCCTCACTGTGCTGGTAACTGTCTTAGTGTCTCCATTATTGTGAAGAGACACCATGACCAACTCTTATAAAGGACAACATTTAATTAGGGCTGGATACAGGTTCTGAGGTTCAGTCCATTATCATCATGTTGGGAAGCATGGCAGCATCCAGGCAGGCATGGAGCTGGAGAAAAAGCTGAGAGTTCTGCATTTTGTTCCAAAAGCAAACATAAGACTGACTTACAGGCAGCTAGGAAGAGGGACTCAAAGCCCACCTCCACAGTGACACACTTCACCAACAAGGCAGCACCTCCTAATTATGCCATGTCCAGGGTCAAGCATATTCAAACCACCACAAATCCCACCTTTGACCTGTGTTGGTAAAGACTGGTTTCAAAGAAAATGTTTCTGAGTAGCATCTTCAGTGTTGTTCTCTGGCAATCATCAAATTCACTGCAAGGAAGTGGAGGAGATAGACAATGGATTGAACACATGTCCACTGTGAACAACTTCTTCTTTTTTTTTTTTTTTTTTTGGTTTTTTGAGACAGGGTTTCTCTGTGTATTCCTGGCTGTCCTGGAACTCTCTCTGTAGACCAGGCTGGCCTCGAACTCAGAAATCCACCTGCCTCTGCCTCCCACCTGTCCAATCCATCTTTTCTCTTTTGATTTATTTTTTCTTATTAATTAAATGTATTTGACTAGCACACAATAAAAATTATACACAAATGGGGTACCAAATAATGTTGGTCTATAAATACATTATATAATATTTAAATTAGGTTAAGCATGTCTGTCTCCTTTAACACTTATGGTAAAAATGATGAGAACTTTCAAAACCCTTTTTTCCAGCTTTTTGAAATTCACAGTATAATATCATCAGCCCTGATCTCACTATAGGGCAACCACACACTAGAACCTCTTGCTCCTGCCTGGCTGTAACTGTATACTGAGAAATTTTTCCTCCATCATTCTGTTCCCTCTATTGCTCCAGCCTCTGGTAAATGCTATGCTAGCCTCAACTTCCATGAAATAACACTTGTAGATTCCACAGATATGTGAAATATTGCAGTACTGTGTGTGTGTGTGTTTGTGTGTGTGTGTGTGTGTGTGTCTGTGTGTGTGTGTGTGTGTGTGTGTGTGTGTGTTCTAACTGAATCTCAGTTGTTCAACTTTGCCAATGAAGACCCAGGAGCCAGATTCTGGAGTGAAAGCATGCTAGCTCAGAGAGGCAGTGAAAACACCAAGCTGAACTTCCTCCATACCTGATGACCCAAACAGAAGTTTTCCTTCTTCATGCTGTCTCAAAAAACTGTCAAACTAAATGTCCCTCCTTTCTACTTCCTGTGCATCTCTCTATCCATCCTCCTGACTTTCTCTCACTCTCACTAGTTTTTCCTGTGTTCACTCCCTGGCAAGTAGTTGATTGCTCTGATTCTTGATCTATAACAGTTCACTTTACTTAATCCTCTTTACACCAATAGAAAGCTCTGCAATTAAAATTGTGTGCTAGGGCTGAGCCACACCACAACAAGAAACCAATTTTTCCAGTAAATAATATAATGTCAGGGTTTATAGTGTGATCAAATATTCTGCAACTACTTTGCTTCCTTGTACCTTTCTTACTTTATTTAGAATGAAGCTCTCTGGTGTCCTCAATGACACATATTGTCATTTAATTATTACATACTGTTATTTAATTTTGTATGATTGAGGAATATCCCATGTATTACCAAAATGTGGTAGAATTATAATTACTACATTTTCTTTATTCATTCATCAGGTTCTCATTTCCTGATTACTATAAATAGTGCTGCATTGAACACGTGAATGTAGTTGTAGATTTTATTTGTTTAAGCCCTTCAAGCTAATATAGGGCAGTCTGACTCAGCTGTCCCATTTTAAGAGAGGAGTTTTACAGCTACAAAACTCCATAGGCAGTTTCAGTCCCGTTTGATAACACATCCTCAAACATTCTCACTTTATGAGATGGAAGAATTAAGTTTCCATATCACAAGCTTATTATAACTGAATGAACAAATTAATTCCAATTAGTTCAGATGTGAGCAGGAACTTGAATATAAAAAACTGCCTCAAGCACTAGGGGAAAGGGTTATAAAAGGAAAATACACTGAGTTACAAACAGGGTTTTAATGTGCTACCACTGCAATCTTATTTAACAACTTCATTAGAGAGTGATCAGCAAGAATAAAATCTAAATTATGAAGCTCATAGACAATAAGGTAAATGTTAAAATGCTACTTTTTTAACTATATAGAGAAATTCTAGGAAAGAAAGACCCAAAAGCTAGAAATAAAACCAGATTGAACAGGATGTTATATAAACATCTGACCTGGAAAGAAAGCAAAATTTTGATGTAATCATGGTCAGAATCAAAGATAAATTTGCAAAAAAAAAAAAAATGCAGTGGGTCCCTCATCTTCTAAGCACTGGTATTCTGTAGTAGAAGAGTCCATTCTTTACGACTTGAGTAAAGGAGCTATTTCATTTATAAGAACATGAGATTCCACTCTTTCTGGATGCACCTAGCCTCCTTGTCTTCTTATGTGCTGGGAGCCAGCTTGTTCTAGTCACCATTCTCAGATCTAGAAACAAAGTCCCTAAGGATTAGCTTACCCAACCTAGGGACAAGTCAGGAGAAGTCTGACTCTGAATTAGAATGTATCTTAAAAACTGAAATGGGTTTAGACTCTTGTGATTTGGGGGGACTTGGCCCTATGGTATGTTTTACTTATCCTGTTATTATGACCAAATTTTTGAAAAAAAAATAGAGGAAAGTTTTGGCAGTGTTTCTCAGTGCTAAAATGAATGTTTGACATGTAAGAGGCCTTGGGCCAAAATCTCAACAATGAAGATGGAGGTAGAAATGAGAGGAAGGAGAGGAAGAGGAGAATATGATAATTGAGACTGAAATGTTTCATTCCAAAGGACAAACAAGAATAATTTTTCCTCCTAGAAATTACCTAGAAGCATTTACTTGCTTTACCTGCATATGAGCAACTTATATAACACACAATGGAAAGGTACAGTTTTGCTCCACTGCTCTCCTTTGGCCTCTTAGTAATTGTACATCAGTAGTAATGACTGCTCACACTCCATGCAGAACTTGGTGTCTAAAATTATTGTCTAAGACTGATACTTGATTTTCAATGAAAACAATAGAGGGTCTGCAGGAAAAAAAAAAGGATGAGAAGTAAGATGTTTGATCCTGGAGTCCTGTCCTTCAGAGGGACTTCACTGGGAAGCTTGGTAACTTGGGAGGCATCACAAAACCCTTTTCCAGAGGATACACCACCCAGGAGGACTACAGTTAAAGGAGTTAAGACAGTGCTATTGATAAGCCTTCCCTATGGCTCTGTGTTTAGGATCTACTACCCTGGAATAACAATGTTCTCCTAAATTAACATAGGCCGACCTTATCTCCTATTCATTCTCAATTATAGAAGACACACTTATCAATAGGTAATGACATTTATTTCATATGGTCCATGTTCCCAAGCTAACTACTTAAGTTGCCCACATTATCTGAAAAAATACCTTTCTTGGTCACTATTCTATTCTCTCATACCAAACACTGTAACTGTAATTTCTAACTATCTTCCCCTCCTCAAGTATACATACAGACAGGTACTTCCATTTCTTTACTGGCTATAGCTAAGCTTATTTTCAATTCATTCCTCTTTATCTCAAAGGAAAATCAATTCTGAGATTGTGTAGATTTAGCACATTAATGGATGGCAAACTCCAAGTCACCAATAAATCATTTGTGTTACATTAAAGAAGGAAATCAAAAATCTTCTCCTTGGTGTCATTTACCCAAGAGCAAATCCAGATTTGACTTCTCTGCTCCACTCTCCCTCCCTGCATCCTCTGTCCTCTGTCTGTCATTTGTGAATCTGCATCTGTACCTGCCTAGAGGCTGAACTATGAATATATCCCCGAGTCTGTGAATGTTTCTCTGTGTATATGTCTCTAACAAAGAGCTTGTCCTTTCTTTTATTGAACAGCATAGATATCATCACATTGGAATGGAACAGGCAATACTTTCTAAAAACCATTAACAGTGTTTTAAGTCACTGACTCAAGATGACCTCAACTGACTCCCATAACAATACTACAACCTCTTTGTTTATCAAGCAATATTCAAATCTTGTGTTCGGCATTTATGGTGGCTACTCATCTTGTAAGATGGCTTTCAGCTGCTCTTTTTGTTGTTTCCAGCATATGAATATCAGAATACCCATTCATTATTCTGGAGAAGGCAATGGAATAGCTCATGACTTAGCAGTATAGTTATTCCTTAGTTTAAGTTATGAAAGCTGATTCCATGAGTCATGCAAGTAAGATGACAGACTTGAGTGTTTAGTGATTAAAAGGTGTATTATTAACTCAGCTGTGAGGTCCAGAAAAAGTTCCAGTCTTTTAGTAATTAAAAATTATAATGCATTGCTACACATGACCACTTAGGTGAACTAAATATCACCCTGCAATTATTCACCTATGTCATTTTTATGGCAAGGGCCAGTCTATGAGGTCTATCTCAACTGAAGATACTCAGAACCCATGCCTTATACCTAGGATTTATATGTTACTTTCACATTCATTATTCTGTTTTTCTAGTAATCCAGCTCTTACACTTCTCTAGTTCCACTCTGTCAATTGGCCAACTCTTAGCCATCAATAAGAAGCGCATCCTAATAATTACTAACACTTTTCTAATCTCCTCATTGAGTCCTGGAACAGAGACTGGGATGTAGAGTGTTGTTGGAATGCATCCCTGGCATGAATTTTCCTAGAAATGGGTGAACAATATCTATTCACCCCAGAAAGTACACTAGTGACAGACCAAAGAAACAATTCCATCTAATTCCAGTTTGATGGATCAATGAGCTTATTAGGGTTACTTACAGAAAGATGAATGAATGAGACATATGGATGTATAAGTAATTCAAAATTACCTACAGCCACAAAACAAAAGTACCACTCTAGTAACCATAGGTAATAACTCTCCAAAGTTGCATCAGTTAATTTCCACCCCAATATACCATAGCACCACTCAAGGTCACTTACAGCTGAGACAAAGGAGTTAGCAGAGAAGAAAGAATGGTTGGAACTTTCGGTAAGATTGATTACCTTCTCCACTCTTATTTATAGGAAATGCTAAGAGTATGGTACAATTACCATAGACCCAACTACTGCTGTCTTTTCTGGTACTCAACTATTTTATTTTTACTTTTTTTCATAAAATATTTTTATTATTGCTTGACACTTTCATAATTTAAATAGTGAATTTGAACCATTTTTAACCCATGGCCCCTTTCTCCCATCTTCCAGATTTCACATCACACCCTTTCACCCACCCAAAAGTACACATCCTACTTTTACCTGTTTCATTGCCATGACAACAGGACCAAGGCATTCTGTAGGTCACAAGAGGAATGTGTCCCATGATACTGTTGGTCATTGTATCAGTTATTTTCTGTCCCTTTGATAAAACAGTGACCAACACTGGCTTGGGGAAGGAGGAGCTTATTTTGGATGGTTATTTATTATGGAATAGAAGCACGTGGGTGGAGCAGGATACCGAAACATCATTTCTTTATTCAATGCAGGAAGCAGAGAAAGCAGACCACAGGAGTGGCAATGTTATAAATTCCCAAAACCTGTCACAGTAACAGAGTTTCTTCAGCAAGGCTGTTACCTGCGACAAGTTCTGTAATCCTCCAAACAGCACCTCCAACTTCGGACCCAGTGTTCAAATATGTGATCTTATACAGAAAACTCCATGTTCAAAACACCACAGTCATGTTAGGCCTAAAGTAAATAATTCTGCTACAACACTTTACCCCCTCTCTAGATCTTAAATTTTGCCTGCCTTCTCTTCTGCATAATGTTTCAGAGGAATTATATATGTGCGATTCTTTTCTGAGGATTTGACCACAACAATAGTCCTTTATTTTTAGTGGTTTTACCAGTGATGCACGTCCATCCACTAGAAAGGAAAGTTTCTTTGAACAAAGGAAGACATCAGTAGTAATATATAGACATAAACACAATTTTTAGAAAGCATTGGCAGGCATATTACATTTCCTTAATGAAACAGTGGAAGTAGATCCTCTCTAGGATCTATCACTTTCTAGCCAAGTTTTCTGCCATGGATTGCAGCATAAATATGAGTTCCCTGCTACATATTGAGACGTTAGTACAGTTGGAAAGTAGTTAGCTGCACCAATATCATTTATTGGCAACTATTACACCAACAAGGTATATCTTGCCTGGTTTACTGATAGGTAACCATTGGGAACAAATCTTCAACACTGTACATAGCATCTTCCCATACTATGAACGCTAGCCAACCTGAGGGGAGAATGGGTGGCAGAGTCTCAGGTGCTGGTCTTGTGACCCTCCCTCATTTGCTTCTGCGAGAGGACATTAATAGTGCTGTTAGCATTACCATTAACCTATGTATTGCTGTGTGGTTTCACTGCCTGATTACTAAGTCACTAGATCAAAGTATTTTGTAGGTTACCATGGCAATCTTTGCCATGTGATAATAGCAGTTGTTAGCCCACTAGGAAGTCATTTCACTGTTACACCTGTTCTAAATGTCAGACACCACACAGTATATTGGAAGCCCCAGAAATGTATAAGCATGGCATCTGACATAAAGTTAGCTGTTCTCTCTTAGAAAAAAATAATGGAAAAAAAAAAAACCTTCAGTCTTCTTCCAAGGTAGGGGAAGAGTGCATTTACAGTAATCACACTTTAAGTTCACATGTCAGTGAAAGGGTAAGTGTATAAAGACAAATGTAAAACGACTTGCAACTCAAAATCTATTGAGGGAAGTCAACAGAAGTGAAGGGGGCCAAAATGTACTGCTTCAAAGTATAAGAAATAATGCAGTTATGTCGCATAGGTGGGACCTTGCTTTAAGGCACCTAGAAAAAAAAAACAGATACTTTTAAATGGCTTTGCATCTACTTTCCTTTCCAAACACAAACAGCAAATTTCTAGTCAGGGAGAAGAAAGCCAGGCAATGAAATAATAACAGGGAATTCAGAGCGGTGCATTTGTCTGAGGCAGACAAACAACGTTTAAATGTCCTTGTGTTTAGCTGGGGCAGTATGAACTCGAGCATGAAAAGAAAAGACGAATAAACACCCATCTCTGCTGTGACACTGTGACACCTTATTGTGTTCTTGTACACACAATTTCTCACCCACCATCCTAACTTGAGCTACTTAGAGCTGAGATAGCCACAGATCTCTCATTTCTATCATTTTTACCTTCCCTACAAATATTCGCCACAGCTTTTGCTTAGAGTAGCTCTTTGGTCAATAACGCTATCTCAAATTTATGATAGAGTTTTGCTAAGCCTTCTGCTCATATGGCCATCTCCAGACCCATTGCCAAGGACACAGTAGATTCTATAACTGGTCCAATGGGCTGATATCACTGAGGAGAATATCAAAACACCCTTACATACAGAACAATCAGATGACTATGTCCTCGTACCCTCAGCCACACAGCCTAAGCCAGAAACTCAACTCTGTGTTGCTGACTCTAACAATCTCAGTAGTTCTTGCAGAGACCTTCTGCCCAGGTGAAGCCAAGATTCTTGCCTACAGTATAAGAAATAATTTCAGGGTGAGTCATTATGAAGCAAAGTTTGAGTTTATTTAAAAAAAAAAAACTCTTTTAATGTAGAATGAAGAACAACATTAATAGAAAGATACTCAGAAGAAAACAATTGGATTCTACATAGCCATCATATGATTCTGAGCTTCTCAAGAGAGCCACACAAAGTGTGTTGACAATGCATTGTATAATGTTTGGTGGCTTCTGAAGTCACATCCTAGGAGATCTCTAGGGTGATTTGTTTTCTTTAATTTCTTCCTTTTTCAGTAAGTGTGATATATTTCCATAGCTTACAGAAGTCAAAGGGATCTTATGCCAAGGGAGATTAAACTTATATTTTTATTGTAAACAAAGTTTGTAGTTTTTGAGATTCCCAGAAACCTAGCAGGTTCACAAGTGGGAAAGGAGAAAGGCCGTATGTATTTAGGCCTTAGGGATGATTAATGGCTATTTCAGTATCCTTATTTCATCCGTATAGAGATCTCTATAGGAATTTTGTTTCTATATAGTCAATCTTTACAGAAAAAAAAGACATCCTAATGGGGGGGGGCATTCTTCTCATCCCCAGATTCCCTGAATTTCCTGTTCCACTCTGCCTGCCAAGACCCTTACTTAACATTTTCACACACAAGGATCCACACTATCTCTGCTCCACCATTAAAGTGACCTGTTTCACTTACTCTGTGTTTTCCCCAAGCACATTGCCTAGGGGAGGTAACACATTTTCTATTTCAAAGTAGTCTCTGAGTTTACAACTATAAACACCTTAGCTATCCCAGGCTGATACAGTTTTTGTGAAAACTATATTCTCATCTGTAACTTGGTTTCTCCACCTAGAAAGACTTCTTTTTGAATAAGAGATTTCAAAATCTACTATTAAAACCCATAAGAAAAATTAATATGTTTCAATACACATCCTTTTGATCCTCCCTCTCAGCCTCCAGCTCCTCTCAAACTCATGATCGCTTCTTTTCTGACTATGTGGTTTTCTCTTCTTAATCAATATATCCCTACCCCAAATAACACAGCTTGTTTCCAGGTTGATTAGATAGATGTGATAAGATGGATTTCAGGAACTTTCTCCCTGTACCGAATGTCCTCAAGAGTCTTCCCCAGTTTCTTTTCTATTAGCTTCAGAGTATCTGGCTTTATGTGGAGGTCCTTGATCCATTTGGATTTGAGCTTAGTACAAGGAGACAAGGATGGATCAATAGCATATGCTCTAAGATCAAGAATTGACAAATGGGACCTCATAAAATTACAAAGTTTCTGTAAGGCAAAGGACACCATCAAGAGGACAAATCGGCAACCAACAAATTGGGAAAAGATCTTCACCAATCCTACATCAGATAGAGGGCTAATATCCAATATATATAAAGAACTCAAGAAGTTAGACTCCAGAAAACCAAACAACCCTATTAAAAAATGGGGTACAGAGTTAAACAAAGAATTCTCACCTGAAGAACTTCGAATGGTGGAGAAACATCTTAAAAAATGCTCAACTTCATTAGTCATTAGGGAAATGCAAATCAAAACCCTGAGATTTCACCTTACACCAGTCAGAATGGCTAAGATTAAAAATTCAGGAGATAGCAGGTGTTGGTGAGGATGTGGAGAAAGAAGAACACTTCTCCACTGCTGTTGGGGTTGCAAATTGGTACAACCACTCTGGAAATCAGTCTGGCGGTTCCTCCGAAAACTGGGCACCACACTTCCAGAAGATCCTGCTATACCACTCCTGGGCATATACCCAAAAGATTCCCCAGCATGTAATAAGGATACATGTTCCACTATGTTCATAGCAGCCCTATTTATAATTGCCAGAAGTTGGAAAGAACCTAGGTATCCCTCAACAGAAGAGTGGATGCAAAAAATGTGGTATATATACACAATGGAGGACCCACTCTGTCAGAACCATGAGCTGAGGAATCTGTGTTTTGATAAACACTCAAGCTGATTCTCAGCTATATCAAAATTTGAGAACTCAACTTATAATAGATCACAGATGCTGCCCCAGCAGAGAAGATTGGATATGTCTTATGATCTTACTAGTACTCTCCCTAATCTGCTAAACGGAGATGACACCCCTCCCCCTGATGACCATATGATCACATTTTCTTCTCCTGTAAGATCACTCTCCCCTATATGACCAGACTCCCCTTACCTTTAAACGTAGGTAAACGTATACAATGTATACAATGTGTATAAACGTATACAATGGAGTACTATTCAGCCATTAGAAACAATGAACTCATGAAATTCTTAGGCAAATGGATGGAGCTGGAGAACATCATACTAAGTGAGGTAACCCAGACTCAAAAGGTGAATCATGGTATGCACTCACTAATAAGTGGATATTAGCCTAGAAAATTGGAATATCCAAAACATAATCCACACATCAAATGAGGTACAAGAAGATCGGAGGAGTGGCCCCTTGTTCGGGAAAGACTCAGAGAAGCAGTATAGAACAAAATCAGAACAGGGAAGTGGGAAGGGTTGGGTGGGAAAACGGGGAGGGAAGGGGACTGATGGGACTTTCGGGGAGTGGGGGTCCAGAAAAGGGGAAATCATTTGAAATGTAAATAAATATATCAATAAAAAAAAGATGGATTTCAGGATAGATATCCTTTTTTAAGGATGGCTATGTGCAGAGGGGAAGGCTGAGATAAGAGATTCAACAGCAAACCACAGAACAAAGAAAATCCCTCAACATTTATAGGCATGAGGCAAAGGTGTCTACGTTTAAAGGTAAGGGGAGTCTGGTTATATAGGGGAGAGTGATCTTACAGGAGAAGAAAATATGATCACATGGTCATCAGGGGGAGGGGTGTCTGAGTTTACAGGAGAGAGGCATCTCAGTTTAGCAGATTAGGGAGAGTACTAGTAAGATCATAAGACATATCCAATCTTCTCTGCTGGGGCAGCATCTGTGATCTCTTATAAGTTGAGTTCTCAAATTTTGATATAGCTGAGAATCAGCTTGAGTGTTTATCAAAACACAGATTCCTCAGCTCATGGTTCTGACAGAGTGGGTCTCAAGTGGAATCCAAGCACCTGCAATTCTTGATGAGTTTGCAAAAGCTCATGTTGTGATTCCAGTGGCAACACAATACCTAAAGATAAAGATAGACACCCTAGATCCTGCCTCATGTTAACTCTTAAGACAAAGTGAGCAGTGAGTCTAGACATTCCCACCCACTCCTTAATTCTTAGAAAATTACTGCTGACTTGACCTTTGAATCTTCACTTAAAAATTTGAAAAACCCAAGATAATCTATAAGCAACTATGGTACCCAGTCCTGGAATCTGGTCCAAGAAACTAGGAGTATCAGATTAATCATATAATACTAATAAAAATCTTCTCAAACATCTTTACCAACGAGCCCCAAGTTTAATTTAGAATCTTCTGAATTCTCCTATTGTTACATAGATAAATAGGGAGAAAGCCTTTAAGTTATGTTTGGTTTTCGAAAAAAAAGTGTTTCTTTTGTTAGCTTTGGCTGTCTTGGACCTCACTCTTTAAATATCTACTTTGGTTCAAGTACTATGACACTGACACATGATCTTAGCCATAAAACTGACTATGCCAAGAGTCAGAATAAACCCTAGGGAAAATTCAGAACCTCTTTCTAAAGAACACTTTACACTAATATCAAAAAAGCAACTAGAAAAAGTAGATATAACAGCTAACACCACTTTAAATATTAAGCTATATAAATTGCTTTAGTTTTAAGTCCATTGACGTTCCCTAGATACACTAGCAGCTTATTTTTGCTTTTGCTAAAGTTAGGAATCTACAACTCTGAGACAGACAATAATTGTCTTGGTCATTGTCACTTGTCTGGCAAATACTTGAATCAAGACTCAACCCAGGCCTTAAGATGCCAAAGTACATGTTGTTGGTCCAGCTCTGCACTCGGTTTTCACAGTGTTTGTAGTGAACAAAGGCACAACAAACCTAAAAATGAAAGAAAGAAACTGAAGCATCAGATTTTCCAAAATGAAAGCCAAAACCCCATCATCGCCATAACCGCCAACTGACAGCAACTGGCTTCACAGGCTGCGCCTAGCACAGGAACTAGGAGCCAGAAGGTACTGGGGAAGGATGGCCCTGGATTCCACAGAATGGCAGAAGCGGAAGCAGCACCGGATTGGCTGTCCTGCTGGGGCCTTTATCTGGAGGACCGGATTTGCAGTCTCAAGTGTCCCTTTCTAGTCTTCTTTCTCTTTTCTTTTACTGGAACTGCTTGGAAGTGGCTGTCCTCTTTGTGAAGCTACATGCAGGGTGATGACCCAGCGTTTCTGTCTCTTGGCTGTAGCTTTCTTCTTCCTTACAGCACTGCAGTGCAACCGTGCACTGTATTTCATAACCTTGGGGTTATACCTGTGTCTCGACCTGTGTGTGGTGACCCCTTTGGGGGGGAAGTCAAAATATCCTTTCACAGTGGTCATCCAAGACCATCGAAACACACATATATTTACTTTCACAATTCATAGTAGTAGCAAAATTACAGTTATGAAGTAACAACAAACTATGGTTGGGAGTCACCACAAGAGCAGCAGAGTTAGGAAGACTGAGGGCCTCTGGTTTAGGCAAATACCTGTGACTTTTTAACTTGGGGGAGGGGTTACAAATGAAGGACTTGCTTTTTTTTTTTTTTAATGAATCTTTGTAATCTCAGTTGACTAGAGGGAGAGAGGTATTTGGGCTTAGGGTCATATAAGCTCTAACCTAAAACAAAATCCAAATGTTAATAGTACTAGCCTGACTACAGACAACAAAGGCAATTTCTTTCCTGCAGATCATGAGAGTGTGTATTAAGCATGATTTCCCAGCACTTACATTAGTCTAACCCCAGTAATTGCAATGCTTAGGTCTGTAATTTGGAATGTTTACAGGATAGTAAAAGAAAAAAAATGCCCCTTAACTTCCTGTTTGTTTCAGTGTAACGCTCTTTAAGTCCTAGCCTGAAAATAGTTTCATGGGCCTGCTCTTGGCAGTTTGCAACAAGGGTGCTTTTTATGTTCCGGGTGTTCCTGTGCCTGTTAACAGGATAGTTTTCACTGCCTAGCTGTTCATCATAAAAATGAAAAGGGGGAGGGGAGACCCTTGGTCCTGAGAAGGCTCAATGCCTCAGTGTAGGGGAATGCCAGGGCGGGGAGGCAGAAGTGGGTGGGTGGGTGTAGCACTTTCATAGGGGCAGGGGGCAAGGAGAATGGGATGGGGGTTTCCGGAAGGGAGACCTGGAATGGGGATAACATTTGAAATTTAATAAAGAAAATATTCAATAAAAAAAAAAGATCTGAGAGTATGTACGATTCAGTCTGTTCTCCAGCATTGGGGTGTGGGGTCGCTGATGATATCCCAGCTGGGGTCCTCTTTTAAAGAGACATTGGTCATGATCATGATTTTCTACAGGGGTTTGTTTCATCAGTCGTTAAATATCTTAAGGCTCCATTTTTCTTCTTTCTCTTTTTAAAATTAATTTATTTTAAAACTAACTTAATTTTTGAATTAATTTTGAAATTAAATTTTAAAATTAAATTAATGTTTTAATTGTAATTGATCCCAGAGTGTTTTCCTTTTTCCTTCTGTTGTCAAGGGATGAACACAAGAAGAATTGGGCCCTTGACTTCCCAAAGTATTTATTTTAGGTACTTCATAATGTGGGTTTGGGTTCTTTGTAGAAATTTAAGATATGGTATAAACATTTCTTTTCAGAATTGTCCGGCAGCTCTCCTGAGGCAGACATAATTTCAGAGTAGTTTATCATCTGCCCTTTTATGTTTCTAACCAAGGAGAGTCCTCAGCCCTCTAACTTGGGAATTAGCCCTGGAGTCATTTACTCTACCTATCTCTTATTCATTGGTGACAACTCTCCCTGACAACTCATCAGGACACATATGCCAGTCAAGCAGCATATAGCTCTGAATTTCAAAGTGCTCTGCTAAGTGGGTCTAGCCTGGCATCTCTCACAAGCATGCAGTCAAATGGCAGCTGGAACTAGAATCCTCCAAGAGTCATTTAGTCACATGATTGGGGTAAAGTGGGAAGGGTTGGACATGGACTGAAAGAAATGGGTATCTAGGGTTTCCGCTGGGCTCTCCAAAGGAGCAGTTGTGGCTGTAGGATAGTCAGAGTTCCCACAGGGTAGCTCAAGGATTTAGAGATTTGTGTCCTGAGGGAGAATCAAGCAAAACTCAGAAGCCAAAAAGTGAATTTTCTACATTTTGTTAAACAAGGATTTGTGTGTGTGTGTGTGTGTGTGTGTGTGTGTGTGTGTGTGTGTGTGTGATCTGGGAAGAAACATAAAACCCCACTTCTCAGTTAGGGAGTGTTAGAAAGAAGAGTGAGATTTTCCATCATCAGAAAACACAAACAATGATTCGTTTGAAGTTTGCAATCACATCTTGTTTGTAGCACAATGAATTGAGTGGGCCTTCGTACATAACTGTTGTGCCCTCTCTGTCTGATAAAAGTCTTAATCAGAATATTTGCTTGACAAGTATTTATGGTTCTGGTTCTAAAAGGAACTGGGTCACAGTTGGGCTCTTACCTAATGCACCATGTACCTGAGTAACATTAACCATAAGTAAACATAATGCTTTTCTCAACCTATAAAGTGAAGGCCACATAGCTCTCCTCACTGTATCACCCATTAGATTACCTCAGGCATTTATGGGCCACAGGGTTAAAAGATGAGCTCTACAGTGACAGTAGAACTGTATGCCTTCCCTCTGCTGCTGCTGCACTTGTGGAGCTTCTAGAATTCCCTCTCTGCCCCGATGATGCTTGCCAAAGTTTGGAGCTCTGTGGTAGGGAGTTCTTTTCCCTCTCTGCAGCTCCTGAATGTGATAGCAGGAGATTGCTACTTTGGTCAAGTGGTAGATCCACTAGCATCATCATCCATCAGTACAATTTAAATAGGACGCAATGCTGCGGCCTTGGGTTTTCTACAGTTCCTGGGATTGGAATAAAGAGAAACTTAGGCCAGTAAATGCAATCCTTCCTTCAAAGTCACTTATTTACAGATATCAGCCAAGTTTCCCTTACTTTAGGAAGAATTTCCTTCCAATAATATCTTTGCTTTCCCATGTCAGTAGAAAGTGCAATACTGCCTTATAACTTCTCCAGGTATGGCCAGACTCTCTCAATCTCTAGATAAGCTTCATTGTCAAGCCAATGTTACATGATCTGGCATGGCTAGCTAGCATGACTCAATTGTCAGGATAAGAGTGTGCCTTGAGCAGTTAACAATGTTATCTTCCAACACTGCAAAGGGACAGAGATAACCAGAAATCTCAGTGTTAGGAGAAAGTATTAGACAAGGATGGAATTTTAATTTAATAATACAGTGCAAATAGTGTTAATAAAGTCTGTGAGTTACGCTAAATGCCAACAAAAACTGTAGCAGCACTAATTCTTGTCTTGGGCTCTAGAGGACTTGGAAAGTCATTCCTGTATCATGAGAGTCATTTTCTGTATCTTTCAAACACCTTAGGAGAAACATTTGGAACAACAACTCACCAGTTAATGACATTCATTCATTCATTCATTCATTCATTTTAGTGTGTGTGTGTGTATATGTGTGTGTGTGTGTGTGTGTGTGTGTTGGGTATGTGGATGTACATGTATGCATGTAAAGTATATAAATGGACATATGTATGTGGCATATGTACAAGTCTGAATGCCTTATTGTGTCCATGTGTGCACACGTGGAGGCCAGAGTAAGGCATGGAGTGTCTTGCCCTATCACTCACTCTCTCTGCTTTATTCCCTTTACAGGGTCTCTCACTGAAACGGATATTTCGTGTTTCTAAGGATATCACTACAAATGTTCAGAAGGAAACTGGAAAGGCACATCACAACTGTTCAGCAAAACAATAGACATATCTCCCCTCTGGGGTCTTTGGCATCCTCAGCCTTTGCTCAGTGTTTTCCCTTTTACAGTATGGAGTGGGTCTTAAATCTAATTTGGTAGCAGTGGATAGTACACATCAGAGGCAAGCCATCCTTTCAGTGCTGAGCACATCTTACCTGGCGTGTTGGCATGTAGTACACAGGTCCATAGACAGAAAGAACTGCTGTGACAGTTCTCCCTAAGGCCTGCATCGTGCCTGCTGGCACTCTCAGAACCAGCTGGCCGAGAAGCACTGCTCATCCCCATCCAGACCTGCTTTCCTCTTGTCCTACAGCCAAAGCATGTGCTGTTTCTACCAATATAGGCTAATCATGTAGTTCTCACAGTTTACACAGTAGCTCTTGTGCTTTGTGCTGCCTCTGGGTTACCTATCTCTGGAACTAGAGTTTTCATTTGATAATCAATGGCTTCTAGGAGTGTCTTTTCCCACACATTCAAAATCCTTAACTGCTATTTTTATTGTTGTTTGAGATGCTTTATCAAGATCTTAAAGACACGGATTAACATTATATAATTAAACCTTTTTTATTTATTTATTTATTTTACAGGGGTTAAGCAAGATCACTGAAGGCTTATTTCTGTATGCTACAGACAAGTACCAATGGTCTTAGGATACTAAAACATAAACATTAGTAGTGCTAGCCCAGAGGGAAAAATGTCTCATCAGTTGTATCAATGTTGGTTACATTGCCATGGTAAGGAGAGATATTGCCCCATCTAGTCCTCCACAATGCATAACCGTTTTCCAAGAACCTCCAAGTCAGCTCATCTTAGCCTGATGCTACTGGCTTGGACCATAGTATATGTCCTCACTCCTGATGTCATTTGTAGTGTCTGGCTTATCTAAGGTTCAGGGGAAATAGTGCCAGGTGTCTAGCTTATTGTGTCAGCCACTGGAGTCAACATTCCAGTTCTGACAGCCAATGGTCTAGCACAGTGGCTCTTGACTTCTTTCAGATAACACTGGCTACTGAAAAGGCCTCAGGCTGGGCAAACAATATCAATCCACAGTATATTTTCAAGGAATAAATGCACAGCTTACTCTAGGAGGGGATAACTGCCCACCCCGACAACAAACATGGTTGTTTTTATGTACACTAATTTATCATTCATATTTTCTGAACACTCGCTAGTACAGTATTAAACTTTCTAACAAGAATCTTCCCTAGGAATCCCAGCTCAACACAAATCTGGCCACACTTGCCTTTGAGTGGCCTACACAGACCCTTTGTCTACTTAACCCTTCAGTTGCCTCATGGTTGCTCTAGTCCTTTATAAATGTGATTCACTTGCTAACCCAAGACTTTCAACTCTTCCAAAGCCTCTTTTACCTCATAAATATCACTTCCCACCATAAAAAGGACAGTAAAGTCTCATTCCCTCAGTTCTCCTGTGAGCATAGCTTTATCCAAGATGTTGGACATCAAATACTAGTCACATATACCTTAATCAGCTTAATGGCTGGGCCACTCCCAAACTTCCATGTTGCTAATGCCTCCCCTCAGATACTCGAGTTATTACTTGCTAAAATCTATATTCCATTTTGCTAACCTAGATACAATGGGGGGTGGTCCTCTGGGGCCACTCTTCTGCATCTCTTACATGATTGGTACTCTGTCTCCTGCAGCTTCCAAGCCTGAATCTGCATTCTTTCCTGGCATGGAGACTTTCCTAACTTCTTCTCTGGTCCCCTTGCCTGTGAATTGTAAAGTCCCATCTCTGTCTCCTGCCCAGCCATTGGTGGCTGGCAACTTTATTTACCAATCAGAAGCAACTGGGGGCACTAAGGGACCCTTGGTGTCTTATATGTGGGATTCTCATGAAATTTTGAGAGCCCAATTAACATAATACAAGTAGTAAATCAAGTCCACAACACCCTCATGTTAATATTTTTTATAGAAAGTATATAGAACATTTTCACATAACCCATCTCACATGAATGCCATGGCTTTAATACTCCAATGGGTCAATTTTGTTCTCATTTTATAACTGAGGAGACAAAGACTCAAAGGTTTACTTGACTCACCCATTGCCACAGCTTTGGAACAACCACAGCTAGAAGTCAAAACTGTACCTTAATTTCAATTCCGAGCTTTTTTAGCTATGCAACTCTATGCTGGCATGTTAATTATTTAATAAAGAAATTACTCATTGAATACCAACATGTGCCAGGAATTGCTCTTCACTTTAGTGCAGAACTGGTCAAGTGAACAAGCAAATGATCATGTCTTGTGATGATTAGCAGGAATTAGGAGATGAAAGGTTCATTTGGAGATTATAAAAAAATCATGAAAAATGAATCTGGTTTAGGGAAGTTGGTCATAGGCATTCCAGTCTCAGGTTCTCAGAACGTTCTTGGTCTTGCTGAGCAGCTTGCTTTTGAGTAGAGAAGCAAATCTGATGGATTTCCTATGAAGATAAAGATGAAGAGGGAGGAGGTGTCTGTAAAGTTGGGAAAGCAGCTTCTAAACACTGTATTACTGCTTTCCTAACAGAGCAGCACTGAATGCTTGCCTTCCAGTACCTGGATAATGAATTTCCTGCAGAGAAATGCACTCTGTTTAAATAACTAAGATGTGCAGGCAAGAGGAAAAGCCATGCCCATACCCCCATAGAAGGAAAAGGAAGAATGCTGCTAGGATCACCGCCCCTCACTGTTTTCTATTATTTAGTTTCTATTAGTGAGTTAAAAAATTTAATAGCATGAAACTATAATTACACCCCTCCAACTATTCCCTTTTTTCTCTAAACCTTCCAATACCCCTCCTCCTAACCCCTGTCATATCCCTCATACCCTTGCAAAGCAATGGCCTCCTTTTATTGATCATTGTTACATATGTGCATGCACATGCATAAATATAGAAACAGAACCTGCTGAACAGTTCTCTCTGTTCAGTGCAGCTTGAGAGCATATGATTTCAGAGCTTGCTTTATTGTATTAGACAGCCAATCAAGGGCTTCATCCCCAAGGTAGGCTAGGGTCCCCCACTGTCAGTCGTTTATTGCCTGTAGCTCTTCATTTTTATTATTGACTATAAGACTTTTTTCATACAATATATTCTGATTACAGTTTCCCCTCCCTCTACCCATGCCTATTCCTACCCACCTCCCCTCCCATCTGGATCCAATCCCTTTCTGACTCCATAAAATAGGCAGGCATCTAAGAGATAATATTAGACTAAAATATACCAAGATAAAAAGCAAACAAATTGGAATAATACAAAACAAAACAAAAGAAAAAAACAGAAGGAACAGAGTCCAAGAATAGGCACAAAAAATAGATATAAATGTAGAGACACACCTGTTTTCACACTGAGGAATCCCATTAAAAATGCCAAACCAGAAGCCATAATATATATGTAAGACATATAGGTTTTTTTTTTTTTTTAAAGATACATAAAAGAAAGTAAAACAAAAAACAAAAAGCCCTGACCTGACATTATGAGACAAGGAACTCCATAAGATGCCACTAAGTTCATTGTCTGTTCTACTGCTGGGAATGCAGCCTAGCCTTGAAGTTAGTTAGTTTCCCAAGTGAGACTCCTTTTGAGAAAACCAGTTTTCATTTGTAAGTGGTTATCACTCAGAGATAGCTTCTGGGTTAGGGATGGGAGCACATGTCAATTTCTCCAGTCAGGTCTAGGCTCCATACAGTCTCTGTGCATGCTTTCTCAGACTCTGAATTCATCTTGCATTATTAGTCCTGCTCTGTTGACTATGGCCATACCTTCCTGAATACATCTGGCCTCCTCTGCCTGCAGCTCATTATCTAGGGTTGTAACCTCAAGAGATTTTACATTGTCATTGTCATTGTTCAGCTTAAGCAGCCATATCATTGGGGTATCATGGCCATAGCTTCCCTGTCTTTCCTAGGAGATACAACCTTGTAGACCACCAGCGGCCACATATGAACAGGGTTACCTGGAAGAGAATTCTGAGGTTAATGGGAAGGGGGCGAAAGAGAAATGAGTCAAGAGGACAGTTGCCCATAGAGACCGACTTTACTATCATTAAGCCAATATTTATAATCTTAGGAAAAACCACCCTGCCCCCCAAATGGCCGAGAGTTCATAGATCTTCTCAGCGGGTTGTCTGCTTTTAGTCAAGCAGTTTTCTGTTGGTCTCCGGGTGGAGCTGCGCTGAGGTGAAATCGCCTGTATTGTTATCTTGAATAGCCTGGAGATAACGCCAGAGGAAGGGTGGGGGTTGCCAGCCAGGAAGGTCACAGCTAAATGCTGTGGGGGGGAAGGGACACAACCTCACAGCAGATGTCTGAATCTTTTAATCTTTCTGCCTCCTTGTCTACAATGTTATCTGAAAGTCATGTGAACTTGTTGTATTGTAGATGTATCCATTAGGGCTGGTTCATTGATCTCTGCATTGTGACTAGTTTTAACTGCTTTACAACCATAACTATGGTCTTCTGCAATAGTCTCTGTTTGCAGTAAAGACAAGCTTCTTTAAGGAGGGATGGTAGCTACATTTATCCGTGGGCATAAGGATAAGTTTTAGAATGTAGTTAGACATTATGCTGGTCTAGTGGAGGTAGGAGGCTTTCTTTTAAAGATCCATGACTTTAATAGCCCTGAACAGTTAGCTAGGTTTCAAGAAGAAGGCATGATTTCCTGCTACGAAGTGGTCCTTAAGTACAATTAGACAGCTGTTGGTTACTGCTGAGGTATCAGTGTCACTATTATACCTTTAGAACTAGCTTATCATTGTTGTTGTTGTTGCTGTTTTTGTTGTTATTAATCATTCCATTTGTTTAAATCTCAAATAATCTAATCTCCCACTTCCCAGTTACCCCTCCACCCTCTCCCACCCTACCACTCCAGCATCCCCCTATGCTGGGGCATCAAACCTCCCTGGAACCAAGGGCCTTTCCTCCCACTGCTGCTGTCAGGCAAGGTCATCCTCTGCTGCACATGTATCAGGAGTCATGGATCCCTCCAAGTACACTCCTTAGTGGGTGTACCTGGTCGCTCTGGGAGCACAGCCTACGTTGTTCTTCCAATAGGCTTGCAATCCCCCTCTGCTCCTCCAGTCCTTCCAGCAACTCCCCCACTAGGTTCCCTGAGCTCAGTCTGATGTTTGGCTCCAAGCATCCACATCTGCATTGGTCAGCTGCTGGTAGGACCTCCCAAGGAACCAACACATAGGGTTCCGGTCAGCAAGCGCCTCTTGACCACAGCAACATTGTCAGGTTTGGCGTCTGCAGACATGATGGATCATCAGGTGGGGCAGTCTCCAAATGGCCCTTTCTTCAGTCTCTGTTCCATTTTTTTGCCCCTATTAATACTGAAGATTTCCTTTATCGACAGTATTGAAGATTGTCTTTTTATTTCCTTTCCTCCTATAAAAAAAAAATCACTCAAATTCTTCACAGACTTAAATGAAAAATAAATTGCATCTACATTGTGGAAGTTCATTTTAAAGACATAATGTGGAAGGATTTTGGGAAGAAATCATTTTCCTCTATTTTTTGAATATTTCCTAGTATATTAAGAAAAGGATTATAAGAATTTTCCACCTGCATGCCTTATCATTTTTCAACATCAGGTAATGTGTTGAAAGTATATTGCTGCCCATTTGTAAGAGATACTGGAGATCTCAGAGAACTGTAATAAATTAACAGAGAGCAAAAGAGCTTTGAGAAGGGGTTTTATACATAATTGTTTGATATAGTAAGTGAAAACTTAGCCAAGAACTACCAGAGCCTTCATCTTCTTACACATATAACTTAATAATATAGGGTGTGCATCTGCTGAAACACACCGCTAATATTGCTACTGCTTGCTTATAAATTGAATTGTGTGTTAAGACCTTCACCTGTCTTGTAGAAAAAGCCTTCTAACACTTATCACCAATAATTACCATTGTACTTATTCTGATAATAGGAAAAGGTTAAAGTAATCTACCCCAGAAATGCAACTAATAAATAATCACAGCCATAATTCTAGGAAGTTCTCATGGTATCACTAGATGGATTCCCTACCACGTTGCCTAATACATTTTCTGTCTCTCCAGTGGTATCCTTAAATCCAAGCATTGACTCAAAGCAACATGAGATCATCTACCAACCACAATATATTTTTCTCATCTGAAGAACCTCAAGAGACAAAGACGATAGCCTGGGTGTCTCAAGAAATTCAGAGTTTAGTGTATATGAACTGGGAAGTTATTAAGAATCCCTTGGTAATTAAAACAGATCTGTTCAGTTCCTGCAATATAATCCACAACAGATTCATAAAAGGCACAACACATCCATCCTACTTGACAAATGCTAAGTGAGAAGACACTAAGGCTGTCAACCTACCCAGCACAATAATGGGTCATTGGCAGCATTAGTAGGCTGATGGAGACAAAAATTAATAGGTCGTCCCTGTGAATGAGATGTAAAATCCATGAGAGAGTTACTAATGACCCCAATAGGACTGGAAGAAGGTATTTCAGCTTCCCCAAAGCTACTGAGAAAACCTCAGTTAAGACATTATCAGTGGGTAATGTCTACCTTTCAGAGCTGAAGCCACCATTCCTGGAACAGTCTCTGTAACCCCCTGCTTTCGGAACACTGTCAGTGTTTCTTGCAGCGTCTGTGGAGTACTCTAACAAGATTTGGTTTCTGTTAATTACTGTGTTCTCCATAAGAAAAAATATTTTTCCTGACTAGTTAGAACTGCTACAATAAAATGTCATCTGTCATTCTAAGCTACGACGATAATTTGAAGATTATCGTACAGAAGTGTTCTGCAGTGAAGTCTCACAGTCATTTGCCAAACAAGAATCAGTCCATCAACTAGAATGTGCAACTGTTACCTAAGGCTCTTGTCACCCTTGGCAACCACGGGGGAGTCTTATTTCTCCTGCTTTGGTTTCCTGGTCTGGAAAGCAACCAGACAAAGCTTGGGAGACTTGAGAGTCTCACACTGGTCTGTGCAACTCTGCGTCAACATCAGACTTGTTTTTGTTTGTTACCATATAATAACATCATATTATCCCCCCCACTGAACAGCAAGTCCAGGGGATGTGGGTGAAAGATGATGACGGCTGCAGAGGAGAAACGATGATAAGAAAAGAAGGAAGATGATGAGGAGTTGAGAGACAAGATTCCAGATGTAAACAGACTTTTAAGATATTCAGTCGAAAATGAATGCTGGGGCTGGAAAGATGGCTCAGCAGTTAAAAGCACATACTGCTCTTACAGAGAACCTGAGTTCAGTTTCTGGCACCCATGTTTGACAGTATTCAGTTGACGATAACAACAAGTCCAGGAGGATCAAATGCCTCTACCCACACACAATACACAAGCATGCACATGTCCATAAAACAAAGTGAGTATCATCAAACAGAACAAGTATAATGAGAAAGAAACCAAGCAGACATAATAAACACAGAGCTAGTGATTCTCTCGCTTGATGTGGTTGAGTGAAACATGGAATGTGTTGAGGGAGGAATAAAAGCAGGAATAAGTAAAATCCAAAAGTAAAATCAGGACAAACCCAGAAGAATCCATAGAGCTTACTCCTATAAAAGGAATTGTGGTCCCCTAAATATGCCATATGAATCTGCTTTTGTTGTTTTTGTTTCGTTGACATTGTGATGGATCTGTTTTAATGATAAAACTACTGATTTGGAGACTCCCTGCCACCCTCCTATCCCTGACTCTTGACGGGGTCAGCTCAAAGTGCATGGCTGAGCGAAACGGAGCACCTTCATAAGAAGGAGAAGGATGAAACTTGCTTAGGCATAAAGTGTTACAAAATAGCAAGTCCTTTGCTGTCCTTTGTGCTTCCGGTCCAAAGTAAATGGAACAAGTAATTTGCATATAGAGGTGGGAGAGGTGTGGGATGCTGTTTCCTTTTCTTTCCAAAGTGTCTGTTCATAAGGGTGAAGGAAGAATTCTCTGTCAAAAAAAGAACAGGAAGAGGAAGAAGAAGGGGGAGGAGGAAATATATAATATTTTAAAAATACAATAAATGCATTGGAGGAGATCCCATTATCTGGAGCTCATGGGGTTGGGTAAGGGAAACATTTCCTATCGAGTTCTATGTATAGCCCTAATTATCAGTGTTGATGCTGCACACATTAGCATCATTAAAATCAGCAGGAGGGAGACTTTCTGAAGAGCCTCACAAGGAGAAGAGATTAGTAGCAAATATTTTACTTTCCACTAAGGTTAGTGTAAAAAGCAGAATTAGTCTGGGCCAGAATAAGATTTCTGCTAAGAACAAATAAATAAAATAAGCAGCATTTATAAGGCCAAGGCAGAGACCTCACAGCCAAAAAGACAGATATCTATAAGGAGCTTTTCTCTTCGATATTGATGCTTGTGAAATGGAGCCCTCCATTCTTTACCAAACAGGTATTCGACGTTTGGATAGAAACTCAGTCAGTGAGAAGCTCGCACCTTAAAGTTCAGCATTATTCCTGGGTGTCTTACTTGCAGAAAATCAGTCTATGGAAAGCACTATGGAATAGACTGGACTAGGTTTCAGTGATCGTATGTATGCATGTGAGCACACATGCACTGGCATCCACGTGTGTGTGCACACACACATGCAGACACACACACACACACACACACACACTTTTTTTTTTAAAGAAAGCCCTCTTCTTCTCAAACAGAGTATACATGTAACCCATCCTTTCCAATCTGCTTGAAACCTAGGAGAGTACAAAGACATTTGGCTTCTTGGAAGGAGAACATGGTCTGCTTCCTTGAACACACCTCTCCTTTAATGCTGTTTCTGTACTGTGCCATGTCGGTGTGATATATCTTAGTTCACTTACCCTTTTTTGTTTTTGAGACTACAATTTAATTGCAACATTTTTCCCTTCCTTTTCTTCTTTCCAAATCCTCCTATATACCCCTCCCTGCTTTCCTTCAAATTCATGCTCTGTCTCTGTCTCTGACTCTGTCTCTGTCTCCCTCCCTCTCTCCCTGTTATTGCATGTACATATGTATGTGTATATATAATGCATATATATCTTATAAATGTTACCTGTTCAATCTATATAATGCTTCCAATATGTATGTTTTCAGTGAGTACCTTTATTTTTATATAAACTCTTAGCAAGCGTATGAGTTAGGAATTCTTGGTTTCACTTTTTAAATTTGCCTTAATGAGTCAGAACTTCATATCTGATCTATGTGACAGCAAACCTAGGCTCTTTGTAGCATATTTATATTAAGTGGTAAAAGGAGAATAGACAAAATGAGGCCCGTAGTATAATAGCACTATGAGCAAGAATACAGAGTTCAATAATAACATTAAGAACAAGAAATGGATATTAAAAATACAGGACGGCATTCTAAGACACAAAGAACTTCTAGTTAACTGTTATTGCCAAATTATTTTTTCCTAAGCCCTGTGATAAGAAATTGATATGAGTTTGGAGAATGAGTGACATCTTGTGGTAGTTTTCAACACACACACACACACACACACACACACACACACACACACACACACACACACACGCAAACACACACACACACACACACAACTCTTATTTTGTGGTATCAGTGCTCACCGAGTTTCTCACCTATCCTAGGATTACCTCATTTTAAGAGTTACTTAATTTCCAAAAGAAAGTGAACACGCTGAGCTGGTGCCATGGTAAGCATTTCAGATGCTGACAGCAGTAAAAGGGAGAGTATTAAATGCAATTTCATGAGTAATAGAGCACTAGGTACAGGGTGATTGATTGAAAGCAGCTGTGTTTTCTTACAACAGCACTTCTGTTTCAGAGAAGACACAACCCTAAGAAACACAACAATTAAATGCTATCAAGAAAAATTATACCATTGCCTGGTATAGGAGAGAGCTTTTAGCACACAAATGTTCCACATCCCCAGTTTCTCATGTAAGAAACACCTCCACATATTTACACATATTCTTGGAGCCACTTGTCCAACCATGCATAAATATGGTTTACAAGTCAAATCAAGTATGAGGTCAAGAAGACTTTGGGCATCATGGAAGATTGGAGTAACCCACTCAATGCCATGAAATTCTTCAAGTGTTCATCTTATTAATGATCTTCAATATGAAATTAGTACAAAGCTTGTCAGAGCCACAATCCATAACTATGAGGCAATTTCTTTTAATGATGTATCAAAATGTCAACCAAGAATAAAATGCCAGCATCTGTAAAGTCAGCACTTGGGAAGTTAAGGTAGGAAAATCAGAATTTAAGACCAGTATTATAATAATGCTATAACATTTATTAGTATCCGTTTTTTTGAATACTAATTCCTTATTGAGTAAGTGGTTTGTAAATACACTTCCCCAATTCTGTGGCTGTTTCTGTAGTCTGTTGTGCTTTTCTCTGCTATAGAGAAGTTCCTCCATTCCTGTTCATATAAAACCATTTGTCTATTTTGAGCTTCATCTCCAGCGCACTTTGATGTGTTACTAAAGACTTGCATTGGTTTCTGATGTCTTCCTTCTGTTTCCTTCTGGTAGTTTCATCATCTTAGCATTTAAGATGATTACAAGACACATTGGAGAAGACACACTAACACTAAAATAAATATAGAAATACACAAATGAAGTGAAAAGGCATGTCAAAATGTTTAGATGCAGCAAACTCAGTGCTATGAGGGAAATATGATAAATACTCACATTAAAAAGACTGACCCTAAGCAAACAATGCTACTCCACACTTCTAGGAATTAGAAAATGGACAAGCTGCATCAAACTTGGAAGAAAGGAATTCAAAAACAATTGGAAATAATTTTTTAAATAAAAATGAGTTGGTGTTTTTTATTTAAATTATTTTATTTATTTACATTCTTATTGCCCCCAGCTCACTACCCCTTCCCACAATTCCTCATCCCATCCCTCTTCCCCCTAGCCTCCCAAAGGATGCTCTCCCTTGACCAGGCCTCCCCTTTCCCTGGGGCCTCAAGGATCTCCAGGATTAAAGGCATCGTCTCCCACTAAGACCAGACCATGTAGGCCTCTGCTATGTCCTTGTGGCCTCAGGCTAGCCTGTGTATGCTCCTGGTTGGTGGCTCAGTCTCTGAGAGTTCCTTGGGGTCAAGGTTAGTTGAGATTGCTGGTCTTCCGATGAGGTCTCTCTCTCTTTCAGAATCTTCAATCCTTCCCCTAATTCAGCCATAGAGGTCCCAGACTTCAGTCCAATGGTTGAGTGTAAGTATCTGCATGTGTCTCAGTCAGCTGCTCATGGAACAGCCATGCCAGGCTCCTGTCTGGAAGCACATCAGAGCATGGTAGTGTCAGGCTTTGGGGTCCCATGAGATGGACCCCAAGTTGATCATTGGACCACCTTTCTTTTAGTCTCTTCTCCAATTTTATACCACAGTTATTTTAAACAGGAACAATTTTGGGTCAGGAAATCTGACTATGGGTTAGAAACCCTGTCCCTCCAATTGAGGAACTGTCTATCTACTGCAGATGGACTCTTTGCCCAATAAGTTCCCTTTTCCCAATGTTGGGCATGTCAGTTAAGGTCAGCCCAAATGTGTCCTGAGAATGTCTCACCTCCTGCATCTCTGGTACTCTCTAGAGGGTTCCCCTACCTCCCACTCCCTGAAGATGCTTATTTCCATTTATTCTCTTGGCCCTCTGGGCTTCTCTCCTGTCCTCACACCCCTATTCTGATCCTGTTCTCCTCCTCCCCATCCTTCTCTCTTCCACCCAGGTCCCTCCCTCTTTCTGCTCCCCTTTTCCCCACTTTGTGATCATTTCCTTCCCCCTTCTAAGTAGGGTTAAAACCTCCTCACTTGGGCATTTTTGCTTGCTACACTTCTAACAGACTGTAGGTTGTATCCTAGGGTATTCTGTACTTTTTGGCTTATATCCACTTATTAGTGAGTCCTTTGGGATCCATGATATACTGTATTCTTAATACCTGTTTCTTGTTCTTCTTGTTATTATCTTTTACATGTGAGTTACCTCATTCAAGAAGAAAAAATAACTGGCAAATTTTTACCAATACCAATTAATATTAGAAATATGAAAGAAGAAGTTGTTAGGATTATAGTGGATGTTACAGAAACCAGAAAGCACACAAAACCTTCCACTAATGTCCACAGATTGCACCTTCTAGCAGAAATGAATGAGTCAGCAGAAGCAGAGCCTATGAAGAATAAGTCATGAAAAAAAACGAGTCTGAACAGACTGACAACCACTAATGATATTTAATTACTAATAACAACTTCCCTATAAAATCAAGAATCAGGTGCCTTTGTTGAATAGCTCCACCAAACATAATGAACAGTCAATCCCATTCAGATTCTTCCAAAAATAAAGAAAGAGCATCTGCAGATGTACTAGGAAGCCAGTACTGCTCTCATACCCAAACCAAAGCCATCACAAGGAAAGAAATTACAGGCCAGCATTCCTGCTGAAAAAAAAAAAAAAAACAATTGAAAAAATCTTCAATAAAATGCCAGTCTGTATACCATAATATAATGGAATTAGCCCTGAACTGCTACAGAGGAAAAAAATCAAGTAATGAGAAAAATATGTATCAACAAATGAAACATGAAATGCAGAAGTCCTGCAAATTGATGCAGAAAAGCATTGGATGCACTACAATACCTTACTATAATAAAAACTCTCAGCAAGTTAGGAATACAAGGAACAGACTTTAACATAGTGAAACCCACAAATAAACAGTATACAAGTAACAAGATCTCAAAGAAGAAAAACAACTCCTTCCCCTCCCCCACACCAAAGATCAGTAGCAAGCCAATGATAATGATACCCAATTCTACCATTATCTTTTGACATCACAGTGGAAGTCCTAGACTGTGCTGGAATGTAAATGGCACAGGCTATGTGCAGAAAATACAAAGCATGCTGAAGAGAGAGAGAAAGAGAGAGAGAGAGAGAGAGAGAGCTAGCAATTTAACTATGAAAGTTAAACTCTGAGAATAAAAACTACAAATACTGATGAAAGAAATAAAAATAATACAAACAAATTGCATTTATGTTTTTTACACATAAGAAGATAAAAGGCCAAATTAGCCAAAGGAACCTATAGACATAACTTCTATCAAAATCCCAAGGGTAATTTGTACAGGAAGAGAGAGACAGACAGACAAAGAGAGACAGACAGAGAGACAGAGACAGAGAGAGACAGAGACAGAGACAGAGAGACAGAGAGAGACAGAGAGAGGTAAAATTCATATAGAATCACCAAAAAACTTGCCCCAAAACAGTCTTGAGAAAGAATAGAGCTGGAAGCATCTCACATGCTAATTTTCAAATATGTTTTAAAACTACAGCCTTTAGAAGAGTATGCCAATCCACAAGTATAGAAGATTTTTCCATTTTCTGAAATCTTCTTCCGATTTCCTTTGTCAGAGATCTGAAGTTTTTGTCATATAGGTCTTTCACTTGTTTGGTTAGAGTCACACCAAGATACTTTATGCTGTTTGTGGCTATTATGAAGGGTGTCATTTCCCTAATTTCTTTCTCAGTCTGCTTATCCTTTGAGTATATAAAGGCTACTGATTTGTTTGAGTTGATTTTGTAGCCAGCCATTTTGCTGAAGTTGTTTATCAGCTATAAGAGTTCTCTAGTAGAGTTTTTTGGGTCACTAAAGTATACTATCATATCATCTGCAAATAGTGATAGTTTGACTTCTTCCTTTCCAATTTGTATCCCTTTGACCTCCTTATGTTGTCTAATTGCTCTAGCTAGAACTTCAAGAACTATATTGAAAAGATATCGAGAGAGTCTTGTCTAGTCCCTAATTTTTGTGGGATTGCTTCAAGTTTCTCGCCATTTAGTTTGATGTTGGCTACCAGTTTGCTGTATATTGCTTTTACTATGTTTAGATATGGGCCTTGAATTCCTGCCTTTTCCAAGACTTTTAGCATGAAAGGATGCTGAGTTTTGTCAAATGCTTTTTCAGCATCTAATGAAATAATCATGTGGATTTTTTCTTTGAGTTTGTTTATGTAGTGGATCACATTGATGGATTTCCATATATTAAGCCATCCCTGCATCCCTGGGATGAAGCCTACTTGATCATGGTGGATGATCATTCTTGCCAAAAACAATCTACATAGTCAATGCAATCCCCATCAAAATCCCAACTCAGTTCTTCATAGAGCTAGAAGGAGCAATTCTCAAATTCATCTGGAATAACAAAAAACCCAGGATAGCTAAAACTATTCTCAAAAGTAAAAGAACTCCTGGGGGATTCTGTATCCCAAACCTCAAACTTTACTACAGAGCAATAGTGATAAAAACTGCATGTTATTGGTACAATGTGAGGCAAGCAGATCAATGGAATAGGATTGAAGACCCAGAAATGAACCCACACACCTATGGTCATTTGATCTTCGACAAAGGAGTTGAAAGCATCCAGTGGAAAAAAAGATAGCCTTTTCAACAAATGGTGCTGGTTCAATTGGAGGTCAGCATGCAGAGGAATGCGAATTGATCCATTCTTATCTCCTTGTAATAAGCTCAACTCCAAATGGATCAAGGACCTCCACATAAAACATGACACACTGAAACTAATAGAAAAGAAATTGGGGAAGACCCTTGAGGACATGGGCACAGGGGAAAAGTTCCTGAATAGAACACCAATAGCTTATGTTCTAAGATCAAGAATAGACAAATGGGACCTCATAAAACTACAAAGTTTCTGTAAGGCAAAGGATACTGTCAAAAGGACAAAACGACAACCAACAGATTGGGAAAGGATCTTCACCAACCCTAAATCTGACAGAGGGCTAATATCTAATAAGTACAAAGAATTCAAGAAGGTAGAACCAAGAGAACCAGATAACCCCATTAAAAAATGGAGTACAGACCTAAACAAAGAATTTCAACATGAAGAACTTCAGAGGGCTGAGAAGCACCTTAAGAAATATTCAACATCATTAATCATTAGGGAAATGCAAATCAAAACAACCCTGAGATTTCACCTCACACCAGTCAGAATGGCTAAGGTCAAAAAATCAGGAGAGAGCAGGTGTTGGCAAGGATGTGGAGAAAGAGGAACACTCCTCTACTGCTGGTGGGATTGCAAGATGGTGCAACCACTTTGGAAATCAGTCTGGTGGTTCCTCAGAAAAGTGGGCATGACACTTCCAGAGAACCCTGCTATGCCTCTCCTGGGCATATACCCAGAGGACTCCCTGGCATGCAATAAGGACACATGTTCCACTATGTTCATAGCAGCCCTATTTGTAGTAGCCAGAAACTGGAAAGAACCCAGGTGTCCTTCAACAGAGGACTGGATACCAAAAAATGTGGTATATTTACACAATGGAGTACTATTCAGCCATTAGAAACAATGAATTCATGAAATTCTTAGACAAATGGATGGAGCTGGAGAACATCATACTAAGTGAGGTAACCCAGTCTCAAAAGATCAATCATGGTATGCACTCACTGATAAGTGGATATTAGCCTAGAAACTTTGAATACCCAAGACATAATCCACATATTAAATGATGTCCAAGAAGAACGGAGGAGTGGCCCCTGGTTCTGGAAAGACTCAGTGCAGCAGTATAGGGGAATACCAGAACAGGGAAGTGCAAAGGAGTAGATGGAGGAACAAGGGGAGTGAAGAGGGCTTATGTGACTTTCAGGGAGTGGGGAGCCAGAAAAGGGGAAATCATATGAAATGTAAATAAAGAATATACCGAATTTAAAAAAAAAGTTTTATAGAACATACTATTTTCTCTATAGCATACCATTGTATAAGCAATATTTTAGCATAAATTTTCCTACAAAAAATATTCTATTTGATTTGGCATGATGAGATTAATGAGCTTGCAGGGTTTTTGTTTTACTATAACTTATGTCTGTTCTATTTATGACAACACTAGAAAAATATATTACTTGCTTTATACTCAAAAAAAGAACAGTATGCCACTGGTATACATACAGACAAACTTACCCTTGCAATAGAATAGACCTCACACATAGACCATAAATTGACCATTAGCATAAATGGTTGTTGAAAACTGAGTGTCCACCAATGGAAGATTGAAACTGAACCTCTATTTCACTCCATACAGAAAAATTAACTTAAAATGGATTAGGAACATAAAATATGAATGTATAAAATTCTTAGAAAGGAAGACATTAGTGATAGTGGTTTGAGCAATTATTTATTTATTTTCTTAGTGCCCATCAGAAGCCTAGACAAGAAAAGCCAAATGAGATTAATAGTACCACACCAAACTAAAATGTCTCTGCCTACACAAGACAAAAATTAATAGAGAGAAATTTTACCCATGGAATATGTGGGAACATTCAATAATAAAAGGGTACATTAGGTTGAAATTCACTATGCTCCAGAGTGAGATGTATATGGTCAGCATCATAAATGTTATTTAAAATTATTTTCACAATTTTGTAATAGCTAACCAATTTTGTAAGGCCGATATTTAATACCTCACTATATGCAGCACTGTGTTTGTAGCTTAAGATAGAACACTGGACAAAATGGATTTCTTGTCCCTGTGCAATTTAGAGTTTGGTGAAGAACAAAAACTGGCTACTCCAGAGCTGAGTGCACAATGTTTCCATCGAGGAAGGATGAATTATAATGAGACTGAACTCTTCATATCAACTAGTATTTTTCCTAAACCTCCTCTGTGCCTGTATCTGTTACACACACAAATACCATTGGTGCTACAATTTGTTGCAAATAGGTAACATAATTTTTCAGTGGCCTGTAGTATTCCATACAGGAAGTTTGTGTGAGGAGTTTGAAGCCTCTAAACAATGTGAGCCACAGAATCCAGGTTTCTGTAAGCACTTTCATGTTGTCTGCATTAGGGAAAAGAGACCCCTGGATGCATTTCTCAGAATGAATATTTCCCGTTTGTCAAGTGTGTGTGACTGTATGAAGAGACAACCAACCATAGCTGGAGTTAAGATTTTCAAGGACACTTTCTCCTAAAGAAAGCGACACCAGGGATGATGTAGCCCACTTGATAGAGTGCTTTCTTGGCAGCCATAAAGCCCTGGGGGTTCCAAATCAGCAATGCAAAATCAGGTGTGATGATAAGTGCTCAGGAAGTGAAGGCAGAAAGGTCTGAGTTCAAGGTCATCCTACTCTACATAGGATGTTTGGTGCCAGCCTGAAGCAGAGACCTCGAGTCTCAAAAAGAAGAAAAGAAAAAAAATTAAGAAAGGAAGGAAGACAGACAGACACAGAAAAGACATCAGAACCAAGGGAGAGCTGGGCATGGTGATAATACAGAGCAGTATCACCAGCACTTCGGAGGAGGAGGCAGAAGGATCACAATTCCCAGACACCTTAGGCTGTGTAGTAAAGACTTCATCTCAAAAGATTAAAAATAACATCAATAAGAACAAATGTAGCATTCAAGGGGTAAGTGAGTAGGTGAGGATGCCTGGAAGGGGGGTATAATCTGTCGCTGTGGTTCGCTCGAAATTACCAGTGAGATCCCAGGAGACCGCGCCCATGCAGTCTGTGCATTGTGTTGGAAGACATGGTGAGTCAACACTGGAATGCTAGCAGAATATTGTAAACTGTGTTAAAGATTTAAGGGCACACAATACTGCCAGGAATCTTAGTGCAGCAGCAAGACTCATATATCATTCTTATAGAGATGAATAGAAGGCAACAAGCCAGAGGTGGGAAACCTGAGCCAGTAGTGTTGGAAATAGCAAGGGGAAGTAAGACCAGCAAATACTGGGTGGGCAAAGGTAGAACTAGAAAATAGAGTTGACTTAATTGGCTGAATCGAGACTATGAGAACGATCTAATGACGATGAGTGCTGGGACCTGGGCATCAGGATAGAGAGGACAACTGCTGCTTCCTGAGATGCGGAGGGCAGAGGCCGATCTCAGAGGTGATGAGATGGTCATTTGGGGTGTAAAGGATTGGATTTGGCTACGAGATATGTAAGTCAAAATGCCTGTTGTTTGGGAAGGAAAACTGGGCCAGAGCCTCAGCTCTGGAGACTGTCTCCACATCAATGAATACAAGTACAGTTTCCACAGATACTGAAACTGCTAGCACTGAACATGAGGTGAGAGGCCTAGGAAACTACAGCAAGGGTCCCTGCTGAAGAAAGATTTAGAAATATAGCAAAGTGGTGAGTGATTGTGAGCGCTTAGTGCACAACTCTCTAGACTTGAATTCAAGTCCCACAAAAAGACAGGGGTGAGAGGAGCCAGCAACTCCAATGGAAGAGATGAAGACAGCTTGTTGGTAGTCAGACAGCCTAACTGAAACCCTGAGCTTCATACTCTGTAGGAGGCCCTGTGTGAAGAGAATAAGATTTTAGTAATGTAGGAGTGCCTCCTCTGGCCTCCATACACACACACACACACACACACACACACTCACCAGATAACAGACAGTGCCTAGGAGCTCTATGAAATCCAGCAAACAGCAACAAGGTGTTCCACATAGACTGTTTCCAGGAAGTTACATTAAATAAGGTTTGAAGAAGTTGGCCAGTCAATCATTCTGGGAACAGGAATGGTAGGGAAAAAATCAGATGGCAGTGGGAGAAACAGGGAAAAAGAGGCAGACTCAAGAATTTCTTTTGAAAAAACCCAGGCATGCTATGGTTTTTTGCACCTACAGTCCTGGCTGCTCTGAAGACTGAGACAGGAGGGCTGTTTGAGCCCAGGAGGAGTTCTGGGCCAGCATGGGCAATGTAGCAAGACACTTCCTCTTCTAGGATAAACAAGAAGGCACCCAGTATTATCCAGCGATGAAATTAGAACAATCATGTTTCATTAACGTCTGCTGTGAGTGTATCACAGGGAGTCAAATAAGAACATCCAGAAGTTAAGCTTAAAGCCCCCAAACAGCATGGTGCTTCCTGCCATCAGCGGCTCTGAGAGGGTCAATCCCCTGAAGTGCCAGCAGATGGGGACAATGTCACAAAAGATGAGGGATAGAAAGTGGCTTGTCATCTGCAGGAATGATGTAAGCTAAGCACAAATGACAAAGTTACCACACTGCCCATTCAGGAAACAGGCTCCCTCCTGAGAGACAAGTGGCAGTTACTGAACTAAACTGAACTCTGTGTGTGTGTGTGTGTGTGGTGTGTTTATCCTTAAGCTAACTTATGAAATACAGTTGGTTTTTTATAATTAATAATAAAGACATTAAAAAGGAATATAGAAATGCAATGAAACATCTTTTGTACCTCCCACAATACAGTGCACATCTGGGAAATACTAAAATTTTAATTTTAAATTTAAACTCATTTTTGAGAAAACCCTAATCTGTGGGATCAGATATATATAGCATCTCATGGAACCCAAGATGATCTAGAACTTGCCTGAAGGTGTCTTCCAGAGTTTTAGGTGTGCTAAGAAGCACTCTACGAACAGAGTCGAAAGCTCAGCCCCAGATAAGTCACATGTATAAATTTGTTTTATATACTAGTTACAGTTAACAAACAAAACCTGGATTTCTTTTATAAGAGGTGGACCACTGAAGATACATTCTCAGATCTGAGATGCTTTATTCTGTGTTGGATTTTTGTGTAAGACTTAGTTATACCTCAAAAAACCAATCTTCCTACTTGGATCCAAATTTTGGAAATAACAATAGGAAGAGAACTGTTTGGGACTATTTAAGAGGGATCTGTTTGTCACAGTACCTAAGCGGTTCTTATACAATTCCGTTTTCTGTATACCTGGCTTCATAAAAGTTGGATAAGCTGATCTATAATTTATACACATTGGTGTGTTGGCTGGTATGGCAAATGAATGTTCAGGGGTGGGAGGTTGGATATTTTTCTTCCCTTCAAATTATTCTCTCAGATTACAGGGTTATTTGGATGAGATAATTTTGGGTACCGTTTTGAGGGGAAATTTCTTTTTTTTTTTTTGGTTTTTTTTTTTAATTTTTTTTATTCGATATAATTTATTTACATTTCAAATGATTTCCCCTTTTCTAGCCCCCCCACTCCCCGAAAGTCCCGTAAGCCCCCTTCTCTTCCCCTGTCCTCCCACCCACCCCTTCCCACTTCCCCGTTCTGGTTTTGCTGAATACTGTTTCACTGAGTCTTTCCAGAACCAGGGGCCACTCCTCCTTTCTTCTTGTACCTCATTTGATGTGTGGATTATGTTTTGGGTATTCCAGTTTTCTAGGTTAATATCCACTTATTAGTGAGTGCATACCATGATTCACCTTTTGAGTCTGGGTTACCTCACTGAGTATGATATTCTCTAGCTCCATCCATTTGCCTAAGAATTTCATGAATTCGTTGTTTCTAATGGCTGAATAGTACTCCATTGTGTAGATATACCACATTTTTTGCATCCACTCTTCTGTTGAGGGATACCTGGGTTCTTTCCAACATCTGGCAATTATAAATAGGGCTGCTATGAACATAGTAGAACATGTATCCTTATTACATGGTGGGGAGTCTTCTGGGTATATGCCCAGGAGTGGTATAGCAGGATCTTCTGGAAGTGAGGTGCCCAGTTTTCGGAGGAACCGCCAGACTGATTTCCAGAGTGGTTGTACCAATTTGCAACCCCACCAGCAGTGGAGGAGTGTTCCTCTTTCTCCACACCCTCTCCAACACCTGCTGTCTCCTGAATTTTTAATCTTAGCCATTCTGACTGGTGTAATATGAAATCTTAGTGTTGTTTTGATTTGCATTTCCCTAATGACTAATGAAGTTGAGCATTTTTTAAGATGCTTCTCCGCCATCCGAAGTTCTTCAGGTGAGAATTCTTTGTTTAACTCTGTACCCCATTTTTTAATAGGGTTGTTTGGTTTTCTGGAGTCTAACTTCTTGAGTTCTTTATATATATTGGATATTAGCCCTCTATCTGATGTAGGATTGGTGAAGATCTTTTCCCAATTTGTTGGTTGCCGATCTGTCCTCTTGATGGTGTCCTTTGCCTTACAGAAACTCTGTAACCTTATGAGGTCCCATTTGTCAATTCTTGCTCTTAGAGCATACGCTATTGGTGTTCTGTTCAGAAACTTTCTCCCTGTACCGATGTTTGAGGGGAAATTTCTAAAGCCACTGTAATTGAATGATTAAAAGCTCTACAAAGTAATTGCCTAAAATAATTTTATATCATACATAGTGTACACAGAGACTTACTAGCAAATATTCTCAGGAAAAGAAAAGAACTGTCACCATGCAAAACAAGATATATTTTAGTTAATATGAAAATGTGCCTCAGGCTTGGTCATGCATGCTTAGAACCTAGGACACAGTGTCAGGAGCATGGAATCATCTTTGGCCACAGAGAGACTTGATGGACCTGTCTATTTTTAAAAAATATAAATATACATATATTTCTCTTAGTGACTAATGTTTATAAGAATTCTTCATTTTCAGAACAGAGTATTTATCTGTTCATTATTTGTAAACCCAGTCTTTTTGATAGCTAATTGTCTATATCTTCATACTAAGAGCCTGGACCCAGAAAGCAGTCCCAGAGAAACTAAGAGAATAGATAGTAGATGGTAATAACAGGGTAAGAGGTTTTAACTGAATTTCTTTCTTATGCTAAACACTTCTGAGTCCTGAACAGCCCAGTCAGTGGTGGAAAGTCTTGCTAAGCCTATGTGCTCCTGAGTTTTTCATGGGTGTCTTATCTGGTATGATGCCCAACTTCATTTCACTTAACAAACAAACAAACAAAAAAGCCGCAGTTTCCATCCACATTGTTTTAGATGAGGGAGTTTGTTTATCTTATGAATGGATATTATTCTGTTAGGCATATTACCACAGAGTGTAGAGTGCCTATGCTGAGTGAAGGGGGGATAAAAACTTGCCCATGTGCCCTGCAAACTTCTAAAATGGGAGCACAGAGCAATCTCCAGGCCAGCTGCTGTTCTGCTTCGTCAAACATAGCAATTATGTGGAACTGGGGTAATGAGGCCCCTGTCATCCAACTGGTGGACATTTTATGTTTTCAAGGAAGCTGAAATTGTACTGAAGTGATTTAGAGCTAAAGCGTGCCTTTACTTTTGTTCATTCAGTAGATTATTTCAGTCTTCTGGGGGCTTTTTCTGAGCAGTTTTGAGAACTACCCCAGAAATTGTACCTTCACTTTAATAGTACATAAGGGGTATTCAGCTTTAGAAATCTTTATATATGCATTTAAGACCCCCCAAAACCACTATTCAGCCATTAGAAACAATGAATTCATGAAATTCTTAGGCAAATGGATGGAGCTAGAGAACATCATACTAAGTGAGGTAACCCAGACTCAAAAGGTGAATCATGGTATGCACTCACTAATAAGTGGTTATTAACCTAGAAAACTTGAATACCCAAAACATAATCCACACATCAAATGAGATACAAGAAGAAAGGAGGAGTGGCCCCTGGTTCTGGAAAGACTCAGTGAAACAGTATTTGGCAAAACCAGAACGGGGAAGTGGGAAGGGGTGGGAGGGAGGACAGGGGAAGAGAAGGGCGCTTCCGGGACTTTCGGGGAGTGGGGGGGGGGCTAGAAAAGGGGAAATCATTTGAAATGTAAATAAATTATATCGAATAAAAAAATAAAAAAAAAAGACCCCCCCAAAACGATGTTAGTGTGAGACAGACTTATTCAAAGATATATCAGAAAAGTGTTACCTACAGTTCTGGTGGTCTATCATCAACTTCATATTCTCTGTCATTTGTTGGAAAGCATTCTTCTCCATTCAAAGGGATAAATATCTAAATTCCTTTCAACATCCCAAGTATTCAGCTGCTGCTGCTGCAGCTCCATCACACTAACTTTGCTGACTATTTATCAGTTGAAAGAGACACTTCTCTGTTATTTCACTTTGCCATTTAGCTAAAATGTTGCCATTCATGTATTGTGTAAAGGAAGCAATTCTCTACAGGATTCAGATAAAAGATAATTTTTGTTTGATTTCAATCAAGTGAGGCTTGAGGCTGCAGCTTTTGAGGATATTGGTACAAAGCCATTTTCCCAACCACCTTATGTTCTCTCTAAAAGGGCTTTAAAAATTATATTCTGTGGAAACTGAAGGCCCCTTTTCGGGGAAGGAGCAATCAGAGAAGTCTAATTCTATACCATTTGATCAAAGGATTAATTGCTTGTATTTAAAATTCTAGATAATTGAATGGAAAGGAATGCTTGCGGTCATGAAGAAGCCAGCGGCTGGGGCAGCTGCAAATGGGAGTTTGGGAAGTACAAGAGGTCCCCTGCACAGAAGCAACCACACTACCTATCAAAAACAGCAGAATTAAGACCAGAAAAGTCTCATTCTCTGTCATAAAGAATTGTTTCTACATTCTGAACTACAACACATGGTTAAACATTTATGTGCAACCACTCGGTCATTCATTAAAGAACAGAAGCTGGAACATGACACATGGTTTGTAACAGTCATGATTTGTCATTTAAATCAGTTTGACTATTATATAAAAACATTGACTCATGCACTATTATTCTGCAAGGCTTCAGTGTATGCAGTACATGTGGTATAAGCTTAAAGCAGGCGCAATGCATCTGTCTCCTCAGTCCTCACGCTCTCCTTCCTTCTCCTCCTCCCCACTCCTTCTTTGAGAATGGTTGTGCTGTGTAGCCTTGCCTGTCCTTGAACTAATGGAGAGCTGCCTGCCTCTGCCTCCTGGGTGTTAGGATTAAAGGCATATGGCAGCAAGCCCAGCAAGTTGTTTTTTTTTTTTTTCTTTCTGTCTGGAATATCCAGTAGGTTACTAAAAGCTAGGCCATTTTACTGTGAGACAGTAGACTAGGACTTCTGGCTCTGATTTCACATCCATTGACAACCTTCCCAGTCGCTTCTTGGTCACCATCTCTCTGGAGCTTCTAGTCATCACCCTTCTATTTCCTGAGATCTTTCTGATTTGTTTTGTTGCTTCTTGTTGTTTGTTTGTTTGTGTTAATATTCTACAAGTCAGATCATGCAGGACTTACCTTTCTGTGTCTGGTTTATCACAATGGCTTCCAGGTCCCATCCATGTTGTTCTAAGTGACAGGATTTTATTTTTCTTATATATGAGTAGTTTTCCACTACATGTCTGTAGCATTTTTCTTTATCTTAATGGTAACTTGTAGGACTTTGGCATCACCCAGGATAGGTCCGTCATTATTGTGAGCATTTTATTTATGTTAGCTTATTTAATGCCCATGACAGTCACACAAAATAGTCACTGTTACCAGAAGTTCAGTTGGCTCCTTTTTAAAGATTTGGGTATTATGTCCTTACAAAGAAAATGTGCTTGGAAAGAGGAACACATGAGACAGAAAAGCTTCCCATGCTCCTTCCTAGAGAACTTCCCTTTCCTGAGTCTTCTTCAGAGAAGTCGCTGCTCATCTTTCTGCCCTGGAACACTCTTCTGTTGGGGACTGTCATAATGTGGAAGGGCACAATGGGTATGTATTCTCTCTTGTATGGATTCATTTGTGAAAAGGATTAAGATCCATCCACATTGCATATGGCCTATGTCAGAATTTCAACATATGCCCCCTATGATATAAATACATAAGTTCTGTGAATATATTATTTTTTCTGATTAATGACGATCTGTGCTGATTCTAGTTTGAAGTATCATAAATGAAGCTGGTGTCAACACTGTTACACAAATCCTTTGGTGCACATCTGAGTTAACAGGTCTGGAATAAGATCAGGAGCCTTGATCTAACATTAGATTGTCATTACATATGTGATTTTTTTTAATCTTCATTTCCTCAAAATGTATCTTTTCTATCTATTAACATTTCCACCAATTAATGGAAATGTTTGTTATCCCATACCCTTGGCAATAATTCTTTTGGTCAACCATTTAAAATTCAGTCTAAAATCTTTATAGTGGTGTTACATTTTATTTTAATTTTTATTTCCATTATAAATAGTGATATTGTCGGGGGGGGGGGGGGGAGGGTTTGGGATTTAGCTCAATAGTAGAGCAAGTGCTTGCCTAGCAAGAGCAAGACCCTGGGTTCTCAGTTCTAAAAAATAAAAGACAAAATAAATAGTGATGTTGCATTGTTTTTTGAGATTATAATATAATTACATCATTTCTGCATTTTCTTTTTTCCTTAAAACCCTCTTATATACATGTACATGCTCTCTTTTAAAATCATGTCTTCTTGTCATTGTTATGTGCATATGTGTGTATGTACATTTTAATTCATTTACTGATTGTTAACATTCTTGCACTGGAAAACATTTTTTGTTTAAATTCTCTTTCTAACAACTAAAGAAATTGTCAATCAAGTGCAGAGGGGGCTCAAAGAACAAGAGAGACTCTTAGCAAATTATATACTTCACTGGGGATTAAGATCTAGAAGATATGAAGAACTCAAAACATAAAGAGCAAATAAAACAAATGACCCACTCAAAATATGGGCTTGGGATCTGCACAGAGAGTCCTCAAAGAAGAAATAAAAATGGCTAAGAAACATTCATCATCCTTGGAAATTATAAATTTGCAAGTTAAAACAACTCGGAGATTTTATCTTACTCAGAATAACAAAGGTCAAATAAACAGATATCAACAAATCCCAGAGAGGAGGTAGGGAGAAAGGAACTACCATTAACTGCTACTCTGGTGGGAAAAAAAGCATGGATAATTCTCAAAATACTAAAATTAATTTTGCCATATGATTATCACCCCTTGGCATATACTCAAAGGACTTGGCAACCTATTCCACAGACACTTGATCAAACATGTGCACTGATGATCTACTCAAAATAGCTACGAAATTAAAACAATACAAACATCCTTCAACTAACAAACAGATAATGAAAACATGGTATGTGTACATTATGGAATATTATTCAGCTGTAAAGAAAAATGAAATTAGAAGGTGGGGCGGTGGCGGCGGCAGCACAGCAGTGGCTGTTCCAGCTAAAGGGCCATCAGCAGTGTAACCAAGGTGACACAGGGTCCAGTTAGGCCCTGCGCCCAGTTAGACCTCTGACCTTCGCTGGCCAGCCGGGCTGCAAGCAGTGACAGATTTATGGTGCCTTTCACCGTACAGAAGCCACTTCAGAACTCTGCCTCCACCAGTCAGTTATGAGAGACTCACCTCCATCTTGGTTCTCAGACTCCAGAGAGATCAGACAGACTGAGGTACGCAAATATAACCCGAGGCCAACATCGTGGGGGCAGGGAGGGTCTAAGCCCAATGGGTGTTGGCCTGCACCCAGGCCCTGGGCTGTTCTGGGGGGGCATCGGGGTGCCAACCCAGCCAGGAGACTTTTTGCCCAGGCTGGCGTGCGCGCTCCGCCATTTTGCCTACAGGATGCCAGAGAGCTCTAGCAGGCAAAGCCTGCTAACAGGCATAGCCCAAGGCTAACATAGCAGGGGTCTAGGCCCCAACAGGCCCTGGACTGACCCCAAGAACTGGGCTGCTCAGTGGGCCATCTATGTGTCAACCCGCCCAGGAGGTTGTTAGCCCAGCAGACTCTCCCAGCACTTTCAGGGAGTGGGCGCGCATGGCCCGCCATCCTGGCCACCTGACAGACCCAATTAACAGTTATAGCCCAAGGGAAACTTTGCTAGGACCTTGGCCTCCCAGGCTTTTGCCTAGACTCAGGGCGTGAGCAGCTAGGCTAGCCTTGTGTGCACCAACCCGGTTGGGAGATCGGCTGCCCAGCAAAGTGATCAGCACACAGAAAAGGTCCCAGCAGCATACACCCTTCAGCACTCCCTGAAGGTGCAAATGGGGAACCATCTGGTTCACAGACACAATCTGGGGCAAAGCACACTAGGGCTACAAGGGCACCCAAGAGGAGGACAGCACATCAGCAATCTGCTACAGGGGAAACCCAGCCATATAGTGTTGCAGAAATAGCCCCAGAGCCCCTCAGGAGGCCCAAACACCAGCCAGGGACAAGACCAACTAACTCCAGAGAGCAAGATGGAAAAGGGCAAACCCAGGAATGCTACTAACAGAAATCTAGGCAATGTGGCAGCATCTGAACCAAACTCTCCAACATCAGCAAGTCCTGGTTATGCCAACACACCAGAGAAACAAGATTTGGATTTAAAATCACTGGTCATGATGCTGCTAGAAGAACACAAAAAGGACATAAATAAATCTCTTAAAGAAATACAGGGGGACATGAATAAGCTAGAAACCCGTATAATGGAAACACAAAAATCACTTAAAGAAATACAGGAGAATAAGGCTCAAGAGATAGAAGCCAATAAAGAAGAAACGCAAAAAAAAAAAAAAAAACTTAAAGAAATGCAGGAGAACTTGAGTCAAGAGGCAGATGTGATGAAAGAGGTAACACAAAAATCTCTTAAAGAATTACAGGAAAACACAAACAAACAAATGATGGAACTGAGCAAAACCATCCTGGATATAAAAGCAGCAGTAGGAACAACTAAGAAATCACAAAGGGAGACAACTTTGGAGATAGAAAACCTTGAGAAGAAATCAGGGGCCATAGATGCAAATATAAACAACAGAATACAAGAGATGGAAGAGAGAATTTCAGATGCTGAAGATACCATAGAAACCATTGACTCAACAGTCAAAGAAAATGCAAAATGCAAAAAGCTTGTATCCCAGAACATCCAGGAAATCCAGGATACAATGAGAAGACCAAACCTAAGGATTATAGGTATAGATGAGAGTGAAGATTTACAACTGAAAGGGCCAGCAAATATCTTTAACAAAATTATGGAAGAAAACTTTCCCAACTTAAAGAGAGAGATGTCTATGAATATACAAGAAGCCTACAGAACTCCAAATAGACTGGATCTGAGCAGAAATACCTCTCGCCACAGAATAAAACCCCAAATGCACTAAACAAAGAAAGAATATTAAAGGCAGTAAGAGAAAAAGGCCAAGTAACATATAAAGGAAGACTTATCAGAATCACACCAGACTTCTCACCTGAGACCATGAAAGCTAGAAGATCCTAGGCAGATCTCATGCAGACTCTAAGAGAACACAAATGTCAGCCAAGACTACTATACCCAGCAAAACTCTCAATCACAATAGATGGAGAAACCAATACATTCCATGACAAAACCAAATTTACCCAATATCTTTCCACAAACCCAGCTCTGCAGAGAATAATAGGAGGAAAACTCCAATACAAGGAGGGAAACTACAACGTGGAAAAAGCAAGATAGTAGCCTTCCTTCGTCAAACCCAAAAGAAGATAACCACTCAAATATAAAAATAACATCAAAAATGACAGGAAGTAATAATCACTATTCCTTGGAAATGGAAGAAGACCTCAAAAAATGGGAAAACCTCCCATGCTTATAGATCGGTAAAATCAATATAGTTAAAATGGCCATTTTGCCAAAAGCAATATACAGATTCAATGCAATAGCCATCAAAATCCCAACTCAATTCTTCACAGAGTTAGAAAGAGCAATTATCAAATTCATCTGGCACAACAAAAAACCCAGGATAGCTAAAACTATTCTCAGCAACAAAAGAAAATCTGGGGGAATCAGTATCCGTGACCTCAAGCAATACTACAGAGCAATAGTGTTAAAAACTGCATGGTATTGGTACAGTGACAGGCAGGAGGATCAATGAAACAGGATTGAAGATCCAGAAATGAACCCACACACCTATGGCCACTTGATCCTCGACAAAGAGGCTGAAAACATCCAATGGAAAAAAGATGGTGGGCCATCTGTGAGTCAACCCGCCCAGGAGGTTGTTAGCACAGCAGACTCTCCCGGTGCTTTCGGGGAGCGCGGGCGCACACGCCCACCATCCTGGTCACCTGGCGGACCCAATTAACAGTCATAGCCCTAGGGGAACTTGGCTTGGACCTTGGCCTCCCAGGCTTTTGCCTGGACTTAGGGCCTGGGCGGCCAGGCTAACCTTGTGTGCGCCAGCCCGGTTGGGGGTTCGGCTGCCCAGCAGAGTGATTGGAACACAGGGGAGGTCCTGGCAGCATACACCGTTGGCGCTCCCTGGGGGTGCACACGGGCTCCATCACAGACACAATCTGGGGCAAGGCCTCAGGCGGGAGCCCTCAGCTCAACTCTCTCTGCTTCAGGATCCAGATCAGCCTGGGCAGCAGCACCACATCTCCAGGTCCTGCAAGAGGCTAGAGGGGATTCCGGGCGGCCAGCTGGGAGAAGTCAGTGTGCTCCAGTGAATCCAGCGGGCCCCAGCAGGAGCCTTCAGGTGCCTGCTTCGGGATCTGAACAGCCTGGGCAGCAGCACCCTGTCTACAGGCAGTGCAGGGGGTAAGCTGTGCACCAGAGGCCAACTGGGAAGGGGCAGCTTGCACTGGTGAGTCCAGCACTGACAAGACCAAGTAACACCAGTGAGAACTAGATGGCAAAAGGCAAACGCAGAAACGTCACTAACAGAAATCAAGGCAATATGGCAACATCTGAACCCAATTCTCCTCTACCAGCATGTCCTGGATACCCTAACACACCAGTAAAACAAGATTTGGATTTAAAATCACTGGTCATGATGCTGGTACAGGAACACATGAAGGACATACTTAAAGCAATTCAGGAGAAAATGGATCAAAAGTTAGAAGCCCTTGCAAGGGAAATACAAAAATCATTGAAAGAAATCCAGGAGAATACAAAAGCCAACAATGAGGAAACACACACACAAAAAAAAAAAAAAAAAAAAAAAAAAAAAAAAAAAAAAAAAAAAAACTTAAAGAAATACAGGAGAACTTTGATCCATCAGCTTTCTAATTGGGCTTAAGACCTTTTGACCAAGGGAAAAGTTGTGCCTGGTACTAGAAACCTAGTCAGCTATGCAGGACTACTGAAGTCATGGGCCTTGGAGGAGAACCTTCAACGACCACTTTACTAAAACAACATAATCCTTTTTAACTGCATTTTAAATATTTATCTTATACCCAGAGGTAAGTATAGCTCATATCCCTTCATTGGGTCCTAACTCTGTAGCAGACAGATCATTCAAGAAAACCACAACAACTCAAAATGCAAATATAGGCAGCGGCAGTTCCAACTGATGCATCTATATCACAATTCATGCCCTTGAGGACTCAGGGACCATTGCAGAAGAGGAGGTGGGAATACTGTGAATGCCAGAGGAACAAGGAGTTGCTGAGAGATGGTGTCTCCTAGGAATGTGAGACACTACACCCATAATATCACATCAGCCAAGCTCCGGAAATAAGGCATACCAAAGTGGTGGGGGATGGGGGTGAGGAGGAAGAGGATTGGAGTAGACATTTTTAACTGTTTGTATGACAGCAAACCTATTTTCTGTGATGAGACGTAGGGAGGCAAATAAGCACTAAGAAACATGATAAAATAAAAAAAATTCCATCAAAAAGTGAACAAGAAACTCTTGTTCTCTGGTATCATAATATCTAATGTCACCAGGCTCCTTAGATCAGGAGCATTGCCCTTGAAGCTGTCAAATCCCTAAAATTAATCTCCCCTCTCTGGAAATAAGTCTAATAACATCCTTGCACTAAATGTTCCCTTAAGATGCTTAACCATCTAATTCTCTTTGTCCTTATGAAAAAAAATTGAAAACAAATTATAAATTTTTGTATATCTTTTATTATTGATTATCTACAAAAGCAAGAAGGGGGCCTACTGAACTAAATAAACTCTTCCATTCGTTGCAAATAAGTGATCCAATATAATTGTCCTCCCGCAAGAACTATTTTGCATTGTTTCGCCGATCTGGAAACCAGGGCCAAAGGATGGACAAGAAGCTATCAGTGCTTGATAGTCAGCATAATCAAGTCAAATGGAGCAAACTAAACCTGAGTGCACTGGATATTTTCTTCCTGGGTAGCACTTGTTAATTAACTTTTATTTTTGTGAGACCAAGATGTAATATTAAAATGATGGTTTGGTTGTTCTGTAGTCTCATCTTGATGTGACAAATACATGAGCTGTATTAGCAGGGCTTTCTGTGTTTACTCTTGTGGCCTCATTAGGCCTAAATATTGTCAAATGTCCATGTACTAAAACAGAATTTGAAATAATTTATTTTCATTACTTAACTGCATTTCTCAGCATTGGAAATGAGAGCTAATTAGCTAATTATATCAAGACCACCTCTGAGACTAAATCTAATAATGTCCTGTTGTTTTCCAGGATCTCTCAGTAGCTTCCCATCTTATCTTAGGCCAGGAAAGCACCATGAGGTCATTATCTGTGAGGCTCACTATCTAGGCGCCATGGTTTGGATGTCAAAGCCACACATATTTAATTATTACACCTGTGCAGGTCACAAGTCCAACACAGTGTCATCAAGCTAAAATTAAGCTCCTGATAATTCTGTGTTCCCTTCTGGATAGTAAAGGGAAAACTCCATTTCCTTGCCATGCCAACAGTGCTAATAGAACTCAGATACTTAGAAAATGTAGATTCGCATGTTCTCTCTGTAGGTCTTGAGCCATTCCTGGCTCCTTGAAACTAGTGACATTCCTGGGCTCATAATCACCATCTTCCATCTTAAGAGCCCATGACAGATGCTTAGTCCTTTTGTACTCTGTATCTCTCCTCTACTGTTTCATCTCTCTAACCACAATAGAAACAATTTATCTACTTTTATAGACCCATGTTATACTTATCTCAATGCTTTTGACCCTAACTGCATCTCTACAGTTCCTTCACTATGTAAGGCAACACAACCATAGGTTGGCATGATGAGAGCATCAGCATTTGCAGATGAGCCCTTCCTCTATCTATGACACTGCATAAAAGCAACTTCATCTTTCAGGGTAACATATGATGAATAGATAATTTTAAATCTCTTAGAAAACATTCTTCAAACTACTAAGAATAATTATATATCATTTAAATATGTTATGTATGAGTGACAGAGGAGCTGTCTAGGTTGGTAAAGTGCTGGCCACACAAGCATGAGGACCTATGTTCAAGTCCACAGCACCCACATAAAAGCTGAGCATGGCAATGCATATATAGTCACGGCATGGGAGTTGGGGAGGAACAGACAGAGACAAGATTTGTGAAGCTCATTGGGCACCAGTTCAGCCAATTACTGAGCTGTGGGTTCAGTGAGAAACTCACCGCAAAAGATAAGGAGGCGTAGCAATAAAGGAATATGCCCACTGTCAGTTTCTGGCATCAATTTATAGGTACACATAAAATTTC